>NC_137694.1:50245219-50266219 GCF_964034855.1 Anser brachyrhynchus | reverse complement strand
AGGAAAGGAAAGGAAAGGAAAGGAAAGGAAAGGAAAGGAAAGGAAAGGAAAGGAAAGGAAAGGAAAGGAAAGAAAAGAAAAGAAAAGAAAAGAAAAGAAAAGAAAAGAAAAGAAAAGAAAAGAAAAGAAAAGAAAAGAAAAGAAAAGAAAAGAAAAGAAAAGAAAAGAAAAGAAAAGAAAAGAAAAAAGAAAAGAAAAGAAAGGCAGTAAATCTCCCTACTTGCCAGAGAACCAAGCCCACTTAGCTTTGAGGAGTTACTTGCTGTAAGCCTTCTTAAACAGGAGTTTAAAATGTATTTTAAAGAATAAAGGGTAAACTCAGTGGTGTTGCCTGCTTCCTGGGCTAACAACAGCCCACTTAACTTTGCTGTTGTGTGAATGTTTATAAAAGGCATCAGCTCTGTTTTTCTATATTTTCCCATCTATTTGCCAGTTGCTATGTGAAACTTTGCTGTGTTTTGAAAAGATGATTTAGCAGGATCAAGCAGATGTTCCTTCTGCATGGAATCTTCAGCCTGGGCGAACAGAGAATGAACATTTTCATGTGGCTTTGAATACATTTCCACTTACATGCAGTCCTTCCAATGGTGGGAAAGAATTTTCTCCTTCCAACAGGCTTCTGAGACTGGACGCAAAATGAGTAGGGGAAAGAATGAATTTTTTCAGGTGTCCAGCCAGCAAACAGGCCCAGGGACACACAGCCCCCCAAATTCAAAGTCAGGAAAGGAGTTCTTCATCTTTCAGGTTCTTTGGGTCTTTAAGGAAAAGTAAATTAATTTGGCTTTTTATGTAGCATGGTTCACCAGCTACCATGATCTGGGAATTTTTAAATGATTCTTTTTTAGGCATTTTGTTCTCTTGTGTCTTCAGACAACGGCAAATCTGATAGGCTGGTTTGTTCAGTTGGGTTTTGAGAACTGAGGCACCGGGTTTGACTAATGCTTTCATAGGAATGAAGAGCACTGTGTTAGATCAGGTCACAATGGTACTGATTGAAAGCCAAGTAACTGGTTCCATCAATGGCCCATAGAGGATGTGCAGCTGAGAATATAAGAACAGATTACTTGTGTGCAGAGATATTACCCCACAATACTTTCCTAACCTGCAGAAATCTGCTGTGCAGGGACTTCATTAAATAAAATCCAACAAGACTGGTTTGTTACTAAATGTAGATTTTTCTGGCTCATGAAGTAGATGTATCCAATCACTTCTTGAACTCATGTAGGCTTCTAATGCCCCCAACATATCCACAAGTGGCAAGAAAGTCTGATAAATAGTTAGATAATCTTAGATAATCTTTAGTAGTTTCCTGAATTTAAAAGTTGTGACACTTTTTCATATTACTGTTAATCAACATCTTATGTTACCCTGCAAATCCAGGACAAAAATTTAGTGCCAGCAAAATTCATTACATTTCATTTTTCCTATAGTAAATAAAGAATTCTTTTGTATCTGCATTGTCTTTGTTAAGCGGTACAGAGAAGCAAAATCTACAAGCTTTGTAAGCTTACACACATGTTGTATTTGTTGTTTTTTCATTGTTATTACAACATAATATAATCAAATCATTCCCCTATTCTTTTCTTTTGGTTACATGCAGATTCTGAATGGACTCTTCTTGGATCACGTGGAGGAAATTCTTATTAAACAGGATGTGCCTCTTCCTTAGGGTGACAGGTTATATACAGAGATTTTTCATCACAGTGAAAACTGCTTCATTTGCTGCCAACCATATGTAAAGCAAGAAGAAAAGTCTGGCCTTACTGACTCCTGGGGACTGAAAGTGGAGACAAAAAGGAAACACATACATTATAAATGTTCTTTTTAAAACGTAGTTTTACAAGACTCAAAATACGTGGAATTGAGAAATACATTTAAAAACAAAATAGTCAGGAATGCAAGTATGTGCTGTTTTGAAGATGATATTTTGAAGGTCGATTGGTATATTTTAAGCCTAGAAGTCTTATATTCTGCATATTACAAATGGACAGTCTTTTATGAATCCACTCATGCCTTAAGTCCAAATACATTCAGTGTCAACAACAGATCCCATGCACCCAATGACCTGAAGATTAGGTTGGTTTGGGAAAAAAAAAAAAAGTAAATTTTTATAGCAGTTTTTAGACAGGTCTTTCCGTTGTCCCCAAGTGTCTAAAATAACCATTTTTTCCCCAAAAAAAAGTCCAACCTGATCTCAAACATTTATGATAATGTTGGTTTTTAAATGCATTCATTTGATATATTTATGACTTGTCATTGTTAGTGATGTGGCCATTAGTGGGCTGAGGCTTTCATTTATGAGTATAACCTCTTTGTTGTGGTATATAAGGATTAATTTTATTATATAGTACCACCAATGGTAGAGGCCTTTAATTGTCTATCTTGATATTTTTTATCTGAGGTTTAAAGGCTTGCTATAAACTTATCCTGCAGCGTGGAGGAAACACATGGCAAAGAATAAAAAGCAGATCGTGTACTTGGGCTTGAGAGTGTTGTGTGATCTTCCTTTTTTTTATATTTTGACTGGATATTATTTGTTTGGTTGGGTGTGAAGTGTGGCAAACTTGAAAAATGAAGTAAATCTTGCCTTGAGGCAGAAAAAATGCTAAAGAAGTTTTTAGGTCAAACTATCAGTTTTACAGCAATAGTTTTGTATATTTGTATATACTCTGGAGTATTCTTATGTACTCTTCTATTACTTTTTCTTTTTTTTTTTTTAATAAGAAGTGAAAATACATATAAGCTTGTGCAGATTCTGATGCAAAATCACCTTGTTTCCTAGTTTTTAGACTTTTTCTTTGTTAAGGAAGTGCATTTGGCAAGATTCATACAAACCTGAAAGATCTAATACTGACCACCAGAGGAGCTGGCTGCATGAAACTTGTTTTATTAAACTCTGTGGTGAATTTTTGTGCTTATGCCATGTTATTGATGTGCAGCATTATTTAGGCTGTGCTGTTTGAATCTTTCATGACACTGCTAATGCCTATAATGACAATTCTTGCAGTGACACTACATCTCAGCAAGACTCAGGGAGGCTAGGAGATCTGTCTCCTGAGCAGTCATTCGCAGCTTAGCCTGGGTGCATATCAGGTCCTGGTAACATATGACAAGAGGGCTACTTCATCCTATAAGGAGGGTTTCTACAGAATTACGCCACTGGCAGGTCCCCTTTCATGACTCTCAAGATCCCCTGTGCTGCTTCTTCTGTGATCCTTCTGAGCCCCACAGAGTCCATATGCAACAACTTTGCTCTGTTCAGTCGTTCTGTTAGACGAAAAGTGATTTTTTTTTTGTTTTGTTTTCACTGGTTCAGTTTCATACAAAGTGGAAAAGAGTAAAGTGGCATTCTGGGCAGCAGGACCCCATCTCCCCACCTTTGATACAGATACTGTATGGAAGCAGGGACACTGTGGGACTAAGGGTGTGGCTCAGGATCAGGCAATGCTGAGCAGCAAACACTCTTTCAAAGTCAGCCCTGTAACACTCGTATTTTGGGTTATGCGTGCATTGCAGTTGGTCTAGTGCTTGCTGTATCTTGCTACTCTCTATCCCACCTCCCAGTTCTGAAAAGTGAAACCCTCTGTACTCTCTATACAAGGGATTCTACAAATATCTTACAAGTCACCCTGCAAAACTAATACATTTCCTTCTTTGCCATAATTTGGTACTAATCTTGTCATCCAGGTCAAAAATCTGTCTGTCTTTCTCACAGGAACAATGCAAGCCATTGGGATGAAGGTCCTACATATCAAAGAAGGTAAACCCTGCAACAGACTCTCAGCTTCACATGAATTAATGGATGTATACAATAAACTTGTATACAAGAACATCTGCACTTGCAATTGCACAAAGATCTCACTTCACAGAGTGGCCCAACAAACGAGGAGTAAAATCTTTTTCAGAGACAAGGCACAAACCTGTTTCACTAACTTCACTGGAAGATGGCACTTGCCTCCACCACACACACACACACACACACACACACACAAAAAAAAAAAAAAAAAGCGGGGGTGGATTTGAACCTGAGATAGCAAGTGGTTTAAGTTACCTCTGTTTATTTCACTCTTACAGCATTATTCTCCTATGATCTGTACCTAAGATAAATTGTTCTTCCGTGGGTTTGTTACTTATCTTAACAGTATTTCTCAAAAAAAGTAAAGGTCATTTAGGAGACAATAAAATGTATCAGTTCAAATCACATTAGCTGTTCAGAAAGTCTAAGAGATGGACATCTGTGGGGTAATTTGGGGAGGGTGGGAGGGAACACCACATTTGAGGTTAACAGCTAAACTCTCAGCCTTTGTCAAAATTATGTTCAAAATCCCTTTGCTGTCTGCATGTCCTGAAGCAGCAATCACAATTTAAGAAAAATACACTAAAAGGTCAAAATATTAAAAGTTATAGTGACTGTAACTCATGCTCAATGGGAAGCTAACCAGCTATTTTAAAAGCACCTTTTTTCTGTTCTCTATCAGTATGCAAATGTTAGTCTTACAGTGCTGGAGAGCTGTAATTCTTAACAGAAAGAGATTTTCCCAACATGAGAAATTGCCCAAATTATATTCCAAGTGCATTATGAATAGGAACCATGATAATTTTGCCATTGTAATCTACAGGCAGTCAAACTGCATTAATTTATTTTTATTTCTTTAATGTAAGGCTCCAGCCTGAAGTACTCTATATTACCTTTTTTTTTTTTTTGGGTGGGGGGGTTGGGGGAGAATGGCTAGGAAGAATGGGAAGAGGAGGTGAAGCAGGGAACAATGCAGTTGTGCCTGTATGGGCTGAACATGCAAAACCTAAGGAGATCCACTGATCTGCTTAAAGAAATAAGAAAGAATAGCTGTTGTACAGTGTTTTGAACTTTTTTTTTTTGAAACCAACACCCAGCTCTATGCTCAGGGAGAGTGACTAACACAAGAAGGTGTCATTCCACAGATGGAGAAACATTTCTCAGAGGCAGGCTCCTGCTGCCTGAGTTGCCTTCGACAAGCAGGAGGGAACACACTGCATATGCCAGGAGGGGCAGATCAGCTTCAGGGGAAGTGGTGCACAGCAGGGCATCACTTGCCTTTTGAGCAGTATCTATGTGCATGTTCACATCTGAATGTATTCTTCAGTTCAGCCCCAACAAGACATTTCTCTTCCTTTTTCTGTCCTCCCTTCACCTGGGTGAAACACTTGTTTACTCTCCGCAGCTCCACACATAAGATCTTCTTCACACCCTAAAAACTCCTCTATCATTGAAATGGTATCGGGCCACTGGCATTACAGTACCCAAACCAGTTACATATATGGTATTAAGTATTTGTTCAGTCAGAGCTAACTTACAACTGAAATGTGCCTATACTGAGATTTAATGGTTCTACTGACTTGCATCCTAATTTTATTGATATCTAAAATAAGAATAAAGCTTGGTATGCCAGGGCAGTTTTGCTCTTGAGGTCCAACACACACTGTGGTGGTGACAGCTATTCATATCTCCTCTCAGGGCTCAAACAACTTGACCTGCTTTCATGTCTGGATGTGAAACCTCTGCCTTTGCCTTCGGTGCTAAGGAAATCCATGCTTGTTGGTAGCTACCACGTGACAGCAAATGTTTGTCTATCGTGAAGCATGATCTATATTGCAGTTTTCTACCCTGAAGTAAACTAGGCCCAGCCAACCACAGGACCCACTGTTAATAACCTCGTGATGAAAAAGAGTTTCTGTTATCATCAGTGACAGTCATACAAATTTGAGGCTTTTGGTATTTGTGGAGCCAGAGCAACCAAACACTGTTTTGGGTAGACAAACACAGATGCACTAGCACATTCAGGCTCTTATTTTATTTTCAAGTCTTTGGGAAGAAAAATATTAGGAAATAACTACAATTTCCATGTTACATTTTTCCAGAATGCTTTCTCCTAACTCATTCCTATGCCAGAGTTACTCTGGCTGCAGCTAGTGGAAGTTGCATTGACAGTCTCTGGAGCAAATTAGCAGCCTGTTTCACACCCCAGCCATTGATTTCTGTGTCTTTTATCAACCTTGCCTCTACTATAATTGTACCAGGATTTTTTCCCAACTGAAGCCTCAGTGTACCCATTTTTGACATGGAAGTACATCTGCAGCACAGCATCCTGCTGCCTGGACTGTGCCTTCAGCAGGGAGAAAAAACAATGGTTCTGGCAGCAACAGCAAAGCACATGGGAATGCTGGGACAAGGAGAATTATGTTGAAAAAAATGAACAAACTTCTACAAAACTAGTGTTTTCATAAAATGTACCATAACAAGGATGTTCGAGCCAAACAGGAGAAAGACTTTCTGGCCTTAAAATGTGTTTTACCTCATAATTAAAGTATTTGAATATTTTGTACAGTTTTATATGAGAAATACTAGTGCTTAAGCATAAGGGAAGATATAAATTGGTAAAATAACTCTGTTTATGATAGAAATAACATTAATACTATTATAAAGTGGTTATTTATTTATTTATTTATTTATTTATTTATTTATTTATTTATTAGGAACTGGGTAAATAACCCAAAACATTTCCAGAATAAGGCTTCTTCGGTCACCCAAACTCCTCAAATTGGATGAGCACTATTCTGACAAAAGCTCACTATCTCCCTTTGAAAATCACCCTCGAGTCAATGGTCATTCCAATGAGCTACAGACCAAGATACTACAGTATCAACTCCCTGTACAACAACACTCTCTGCAGGATAGAATTACACAGGTATTTTATTCTTTTGTCTGCAGGTTCTTTTGATTAAAATTTGCTCAGGGTCTTTTGGTCATGTGGAGAAGGCATTGGATTTATAATTTATATAGCAGTCTCCCTGCCACACAAGCAGATGTTTGATCATTGGCCCATGCCTAAACAGAGATGTTAACCCAAAGCCCCTGTGTTCTTTTCTCTTCATGCATGATTCTTGCTCACAGAGCTTCACACAGAGGAGCTGAAAAGAGGATTTACAGGGAAAAAAGCCTTCCAGAGGCAAACAAGCCCAGAGTCTTTAATATCTGAGCTGTCATTATAAAAGAATAAAACAAATAAAATCAGAAATATTCTACACAGTTTACAGTCCTAAAACTTCCAGTAAGGCCAAACAAAAAGTCTTAAGAGACATGGTCCATGCATCCAGTATTTCAGTTAACCTCCTATGAATGACTAGCCACTGTTGCATATAATGGAGATACTTAACAGGTCCCAATTTACATTAATTAGTTGTATCTTAAGCCATGGCTAAATGCACAATGAATCACAAATTAAACCAGATAAGGCATAAGACCAGGATCCAGAAGAACTGGATTCTGCTCCTGGCTGACTCCAGTGTATCTAGCTCTCCTATCTGTGCCTCAGATCCCCAGCTAGTAGTGCAAGAGAACAACTTTCTCAGAACAATGCTCCTTAATGCATAAAAAATCCTGTTACTGCAACTTGCAAAATGTTTAAAGTGTACCTGCCTTAGGATGTACCTTAGAGAATGGTAATGGGAAGTCTCTGTCTGAGGAGTGATTAGCATTAAAAGCAAATGCTGGGCATGAATGACATTGAGTTACCAAAAGGTTTATGTTGCAGTATAATTTTCTTCTTTTGTCTTTGTCAACAATGCAACCCTTTCCTTATATGCCAGTGACCTGAACCCTTGTTTCAGGAAAAGCCTCTCTTTCTACTGTGACCATAAAGATCTCCAGCAGAACCAGTGAGTATTACAGTGTTCAAGGCATGGGGAACACAAAGAGGGAGAAAAAATATTAGTTGTATTCCCCTAGATGAAAATACAAATGTTTAGACAAATGGGCAAACATTTTATACAAATTTTTACCCAATATGCAGAAACTGGTGGTTAAGTGCAACTTCGTGCAGTGTGGTCCTACCGACAAGTGAAGCCTACAAACAAGGTTTTGTAGGGTTTGTACTGATCACTCCTATATTTCCTTCAACTAGTGATAATAGTCATGGAGTATACCTTCATCATATAGGATGTTTGCAGGTTACTTTAGTCTTGCTGTCCCCTGTACTGAGAAAGAGAGGAACACTTTCAGCTTTGAGGAAAGATGAGATTCAGTGCCCCACTTTAAGTACAGTGAAGTTTTATCTGTGTCATTCCTCTTGGTACATCCCTCCATTTGTTCCTCCTTCTTTATCATTTAAAATCATTTTGTTTCACTTCTTTGGCCCTGCATAGCTCTTATGCCTCATTCATTTTAAAGAAGACTACTTACTCTAGTCAAACCATAATACCAGGACATATCATGCTATATTTTTGAATAACTACTTATAACTTTTCCCTCTGTGCACTGTGTTCCACAGGGTGGAGCTCCTTTAAACCATCCTACAAGCAAATTCATTATCCACCCTCAAACTTCCCTTTTCTGCCTATAAAAAAAAATGTTACAACACTTATTGTGCCATTTCACCATCATCTTGAGCCTGCAATAAAGAGCACTGACAGTAAAAAGGGCACTTCCCTCCCACCCATACAGATCACTCCTTTTGCCCCTTTTCAGTCCCCTGACTTGTGCCAGCAGAAACAGTTGTGTGGCAGCACAGTGAGGAGTCAGCAAACTGACATGGGTAAAAATATTTTGCTCAGTTAGCTGTTTTCTGCATCAACACTTGTGCTGGGATAGAGTAGCCAGTAAGGGGAGGTGGCACAAGGAATGAAGGAATAAGAATAACCAGAAGGAGGAAACGACGGGGCAGGACTGACTCTTTGCATTGCTGCTGATTTCTGTTGGCTTTAACAGTCCCTAAAGCAGTGGTACCAAGCCCCTCACCCTACTCTTCTTATGCAAAGATGTATCTATTCATTGCTTCCTTGTACCACTTCGTCTCTGTTTCTGTCCTTTTACCTTAGCAAGTTTTCATAAGTGAAGGGAACTGCTGTTGTTCAACCCACCATACCCCATATCCCCATCCAGGGAAAATCACATTGTCATTTGCAACAGGTGAAAGGCTACACTTCATCACAGTCAGAGAAGCATCTGGCCTGGGAATGTTTAGTTTCAGCTTTAAGGCACAGACTATATTTTTGTCTGACATTTGGCGCAGTAGGTTTTTAGAACGTTAGATTTTTTATGGTGATTTAAAAAAAAAAAAAACACTAATAGTTACAGTAATAGCAGCAAGTATGTGTAGTAAGAAAAAAAAAAGTGTTTCAACTAATACAAAATTATTTTTTTAAGTTGTAATATTTCCCCATAAAATAAAAATTCTGGTTCATTTGGTTCTTTTAGGCATAGATATATCTTGTTGTAGACTCAAAAAAATCTCCAGAAGTCAGATGTTTGCACAAAAATAAATAAATAAATAAATAATAAAAAATAAAAGATTTACTGAGATTTTGCCTCTCTCTGCTCAGGGCACCTAAACTGAAAATGCGCTTTTTCTCTCTGAGCTTCCAGGCAGTTGTCCATATGTTTTTCATAGGTCTCTTGCAAAACTTCTTTTTCTTTTTTTTTTCTTTCTTTTTTTTTTTTTTTTAAGAGCTACTAGTAATTATCCTTTTGTGACAAAATGTTATCCTTTCAAGAGAAAGAGGCAGGTTTTGCTGTCTTGACAAGTCATTTCCCACAGCTACAGAATCCACTGGTCGGAAATGTTCCTAAAAGGGTTTTAGAAAAGCGATTTCTTTTCTCACTTCCCCTCAGCAGTCATCTCTCAGCCGCCTGCGGCTTTGAAGACCCAGGAGGTGAAACAGTATCTAGAAGCACTTCCACATGGTAGTGGCAGGAGCAAAGGACTTTCTGAGGCTGAAATAGCAGCAAAGGAGGTATGTAGATCTAATGGAAATCCTTGGAAATGTGAGGCATCTTCAGCATCTTCAATATTTTTTACTCCCTTCCTTCCCAACGACAGGAACAGAGCCTCCCCAGGTCCTGCAGTCCCCTGGGATGGAAAGTGGAGAGTAAAATCAGCAGGGATAGGCTTATCACCAGAATTTCCTCCTTCCCTGTAGATGATGCTTTGGTGAGACACCCTCTCCTTGGCTCATCTCCCTTCCTTCACCTACATTCTGTCTTCCTGCAAACTCGCCTTGCTGCCAAGTCAGTGCAGAAGTGGTGGCGACACACGAAGCCAAGAGATGGCCATGAAACCCTCAAAGGTACGCAGGGATCTCTCTCCTCTTTATCTGCAAGGGACAGGAGAGCACAGGCCAGTTTCTCTGGATTTCTGTAGGGGCCATGACGTTGCTGCACCTCAGGTTTAGCATGCTGTACCAAGGCAAGGCTGGGCTCATACTAACAGACATTTCTGTGCCTATGTTGGTTCTTTGACTTTGGGTGTTAGAACAGTGTTGAAACCAACTCCCTGAATGTCTCCACTTACCACACAGTGGTCTGGATCCAGAGTGGCTTTGGTGTACCTTGTCCATAGTCTTCCTGGGGAAGCTGAAATTCATGCCCTTCCATGTGCTTCAAGCCCTAAATAAGGATAAAGGGTCAAAGCCAAAACCCATTTCTTATACAGTTTTGAGCCACATGTCCTGGGGGTGTATGATCCAGAGAAAAGAAAAAAATCCAGCCCCAAGTAAATCCCCTGAGCCACATAACACAAGGTGTAAGGGGTCTCAGTGCCACCTGTTTATTTATAGTAAACCAATCCTCTTGATCCAAATCACTTGCTAATGGCGACATAGCTACTGTTGTGTAGTTATATCCTCACAAATATTCATCATCCAGGCATGAATTTATTGTATTTCCTTCTGTTCTCCTTGCCAAGAGCCCTGATTCCAGGAAAAAAAAAAAAAAGGCACAAAAAGCCTGCTTTAATACTGCCAATTTGATGTGCACTTTGAACTGAATTTTGAAATATGTTTGTCAATTTACTATTAAAATGTTTAATATTCTCATTTTTATCTTTCACAGATTGCTGACATTCAACAGAAATAAGTCCTCCTCCCTTTTAAATGTATTTTGAGGATTTTAATAACATATTCTTGTTTTGTTAATAACCACAAGAAAACTTCATGGGGCAGATTTGAGTATGGACTATGCACATCTGGGTATGTAACCAGGGTCACTAGAGACCTAGAACTAACTTCCCCTGGGGTTTTCCCCTTCATTTTCACAAAGCAGCCAACTCATTTCTTACTTTGCTAGGTTTTATATCAACATGTGATCTAGGTTACAAAAACCCTCTAATTTCTGCTCTTGCCTGAATGTCAGACCACTTTGTTTTCCCCCTCAACAACTTATCACAAGAAACAGTCAGAGTACCAGAAGCAATAATAATATTTGTCTAATGACTCCATCTCAGTTGCACCAGAGTAGTAAACCATCAAGCAGAGAACACTCCAGCAAAAAGCTTGTCTTTGAAGGTGTATGATGTCACATCAAAAACAGCAACATAATAGCTACTGGTGGCTCAGAAATATTTCTCACCTCTATCTAAACGTAGGAATTTTGAAGCAAGAAAAGGGGGACTACCTTACAGATAGGAAACATTTAATATTTAATTACATATTTTTTTTTGGAACAACTTGTACAGCCCCAAGCTTCTTATAATGTATAAAATAGAGTACACCTGTCATGTCCTGAATGAACACGAAACTGGGACTTGCAAAACTAAATACATCTGCAACAAATTGTCTCGGTTTCAAATTATAAGTTATATTTGTAGTAGGTAGTCATGCAGTAGGATGAGTAGTTTATGCATGTGTGTGTTTTTAGTAGGTGGATTTCGGTTTCTGTCTTCCATCTCAGAGGCAGCAGTAGTATTTTGGTATAGGGTTTATGCTGGGGGTAGGAGAATTGATATTTTTGAAACTAAAATATGCCGGTGGCCCTAATAGGTTGGTAGACAGGTAAAATTTTATACAACAGATAGAAACTAATTTTGTCCTAAAGGTCACAGGACTGTGTCAGTGATGTTGGGCTCTAGTCCTAGCTTTGCTCCACTGAAATCTTGGTCAAAATGAAATCAACATGTTTACAGTGTCTGAATCTGTTTCTACTTCCCACCCTGAACAAAGTACACCTTGAGTGACCTAAGCTCAGGTACCAGAAACTTAACTGGTATAAAATGGGTCTTTGCCTACACTCATCTGCTGAGCTGAGAAAGCATATGTGGGCATAGCTTCCAGCATCCATGTTAGGTTAACAAGAGCTTGCTTTGGTATCTTGACACTAGACTGAGCTTCATTGTGTACGCAGAGCAGTTCTGTCATGCACATGCCATAGAGCTGATCTGTACATGCCCCAAGGTAATTTGTTAGGGTTTTCCTGATTTCCCACAGCCTAGTCAAAGCTGTAGTTTTGTATGGGCTAGCAAACATCTAAACAAGCATCAACACTAGTTGATAACATGCAAAAGCAGAGAAAGGAGACACAGAGATATTAAAGAATGGGAACAGATTTTGATGAATGCTGCTAGAGTAAACCTGGCACTGTTGTTTAAGAGAATGTTTGGGAAACCAACACAGGAAAAAAAAAAAAAAAAAGAAAAAGAAAAAAAAACTGCCAAAAAATCTCTGGTCTATTTCTTCCTAGAAATCAAGGTGCAGAGTTCTTTTTTATCTTCCTCTATTTTCTAATGTATGAAATAGAATTAGGTTGGAAGCAAGCCCTGGAGTTTCCAGTCCAACCTTCTGTTAAAAACAGTGCCTTACATTAGGTTATCCAGGGCTCTGCTAAGCCAGGTCTTGAGTGTTGTTATCCCTTCTCTGGACAACCTATTCCAAAGTTTTGTTGTTTTCTTGGTGAAGAATATTTTCTTGACACCAGATGTAATTTCCCCTGAAACAACTTGCTCCCATTGCCCTTTGACCTGCCACCATGCCTCTGTGTAGGGAAAGTACAGAATTCTATCTTCTCTGTAACTAACTTTTTGGTTTTGCAAGACTATGTTTAAGTCCCCCTAACCTCTCATTTCTCTAAGCTGAACAACTCCAATTTGTTTAATCTTTCTTCATATGTTGATTTCTCCAACTCCCTAATAATCTTTGTGGCCCTTGGTTTGGTCCCTGGAGGGACCAAAACTAGAGATGCTATTAGAGCGCCTAGAAAGCACTGAGCAGAGTAGAATAATCACATTGTTTGACCCTAAAGAAGTTGGGGTTGAATGTAAGAGACTTTCTCAGCTCTGTTCTAATATCTAGTTTTCTCTTTCATTTTTCCATGTCATTCTTCTGGTGTATCTGTACTTCCATTCTGTTATATTTTCTTTTCATTCCAAGGCTAATTCAGGCTGACAACTCTCATTGTGAAATATGAATCCTTTCCTAGGAACACAATGAGATTCAGAGTGAAATAACAGAAATTTTTCAGTATAATTCTCTTGGCAAAACAGAAGGCAGATGTATAGCTTTTTAGATAAAACAATGGAGAAACCATTGCTTCTCCTCCCAACCAGTAGGGTCTTGCTATAAAGAACTTATTTACTAACAACTACAGAAGCAAAATTTAACCAATTAAATTAAATTAAAAGCTTCAAGCCTCCCTCAAAAAAAAAAAAAAATGGGAAGAAACGGGTTCCTCATGACAACGGGTTCCTCCAGACTCTGGAAAAGCAAGAAAAAATAAATATTGATAAATATTTGAAATATGTTCATCTTTCTACAGCATGACTTGACACAAAAGCAAGAAGTGTTTTTGATAGAAAGTGCATCAGCCTTTCTGTAGGACTTGCAAATTGTATGAGTGCAATTTGGCAGCAGTGTAAATTAAATAGGGAAAACAGTCACTGGAAACCTGGGCACCTGTGGCAAGACAGAAAGCCAGGGCAACTTGTGCAGTCACCCAGTTTTAAGAGAGAACAAATCCATCAGGAAATAGGAGGGTCAGTGTCTGAAAAATGTCTATGGGGTATTTTGTATTATTGCTATTATAGCTCAAAAGTAAAGGATCACTGGTCTCTTAATTTATCAAATATGTCAATTACTTTGTTTTGGCAGAAATGCTTATAGTTTGTGAAATGCTTATAGCAGTGACTGCTCAGCATTTGCTGCCCTTTTCCTCTGTTACATCTCTCAAGTATGCTTTTATTCTTTGAAGGATAATGAAAGCTCTGTCCTGAGAAAGAGGAAGGAAGTCATGAGTGATAGAGCCAGTGAAACAGTACCTGAGGTTGGCTTAGCAGCAAGCACAGCTGGTGAGTTAATAAAGCCAGATTTGCTTATGGATTCCTTTCATTGTGGACATGTGATGAATGTCATCCCTTACCATCCCCAGTTCTTTACAGGGTAAATGGAAGGTGGCAGTATTTTTGGCATATGCTTTTGTCAGAATATACTCATTCTCCACCTCTAAAACACCTTAACTGTATGATGATTTCAAAGCCTGTAATGTATGACAAAGTACAGCTTGATTTTTGTCGTCAAGAACTGATGGAGAAAGGAGAGAAAAAAATGATCCATTAGATCAACACAGAGGAGAAACACTGTGGAACAGTGTATGTGGTATTTTATTACTAAGATTTCATTAGGAAAAGTAGTAGGTCTTTGAAACTTTGGTTCTGCTCATAATAATGGCAGAGTATTCATTCAGTTTCTCTGTCCTTGTTATCATTGATTAGACAGGGGCCTTGGGTTTTAAATAAACTGAAGAGTCTTTCAGATTCCCCTACAAGTAGATCAAATAAGAGTGGCTTGAAAGAGAATGCTGCAACATCACAGGGCTTTGCATCAGTGTGTTTCCATGGTCACAATCAGACAGGTAGTGAGGAATGCCTTTGTAAGCACATCTCAATGTTCTTTCCCAACATCATCCTTCTGGTGTCATATAGCTTTCTTAAAACTTATTTGTGTTTTATTCTGAATTGCTTTCCAGAACACAAGTCAGGTTACAGGTAGGAAAGAAAACATGAATGCATCTTGCCCAAGAGTTAACAATACTCATATTCAGAGAATGCTCGGCAACCTTGGAGTTGTGACTATCTTTGGTGAGTGCCTGAGCTGCCTAAAGAAACCCATATTTTGTCCTGTTGAAATAGCTAGGTGTGGAATGAAGCCTTCACATTACTTGACATTAATACCAGGATCTATTGCAGCTCTGTGTATTCCTGAGCCATTTATCAGGACCCAGGTCCTGGTGTTTCCTGTGCTGGAAATGTGGTTCTCACCATACAAGAAGGAGCCTGAATCTGTAGGAAATGGTAGAGGTATTCACTTGCTTTCTTTGTGTGTTCATATAAATAACATAAATAACAAAACATTGCATAAATAACAGACACATAAATTTTAAAAGGGCAAGGCTTGCCATACAGTATTACACAAACATCTGTATTCATTTCATTCTCTTAATGGCCTTCGGCAAAACTCTAAAACACTCCCAGACAAGGTCTGAACTCTGGACTGGAAGCCAATTGCTAAGACAAAATCATCTCTTGGAAAGAGCCAGACACTGGAAATCCAATGTAAAGCCTTTTACCTCCTCCAGAGATATGGCAGTGGTCCTTAGTGAGAGTAGGACACCAGGACTTGCTTGGATGTTGAGGTCACAGGTGCCTCCCAGTGCTGTCCTGTACAGCTGCGGGAAGTCAATACCTAAGGGTTGGAAAATTATGAGTCTTTCAGTGTACCAGCACATTACAGTCTAGAACTAACTTAAGAAAATATTTCCATGTGAATACTGAAAATAAGTTTGCTTGTCTGTTTGCTTTTAAGATAAATTACATCAAATTACAAATATGGTATATGCATCATCCTTTTGTTGTTGTTGTTGTTGTTCTCGAGTCACAGGAATACTTTTCACCACTGCAGTTCCTCACCAATTTACCAGAGGGCAACAGCAAAGTCAGCAGTGTTTGGCTATGTTGAGCAATGATCGTTGGTGTGGAGCTAGCACAGATCCAGCCTGACACCTCATCATAATCCAGTGCAAGCTAGTCAAAAAGGACACAGCACCTTATACATACACCTGCACTGCTATGAGTCTTGTGGACCTCTGCTCTGCCCTATTTACATGATGAAAACAAATCTCCAGTGATTTCAAAAGAATGATACAGGACCAGTTCTGAGGTTTTCAGCAGTGTAAGCAAAATGATTTTTTGCTGCTCGGTGACACTGGGTCAGGACCCACTGAGGAAATAGGAAAAGGTGCCAAGATAGAGGAGTTGGGGGAAAATCCTGGAAAATCAGCTTCGATGACTCTTCAGGAAGAATAGGAACAGTGATTGCTGCTTTTGGGAATAGCTATGCTCCTAGTGATAGCTGCTCTCACATATTGCCATGCCACAGCAGCACTCCTGGCTTGTTTAATGTTCTGGCATCCCCAGGACAGGAACTAGCCATATGGAGTACGGACAATTTGCTGGCCCTACAGGTTTGCTGCTCTAAGCAGCTGCCAACTTTACCTATGCCTAGAAGTAATCTAGTGGCAGCCAGTTTGACACTGGTTAAATGCTTCTTTACAATGTATAATGAGAATAATGAGAATAATGAGGGTATTGAGTGCACCCTCAGTAAGTCTGCAGATGACACCAAGTTAGGTGCGTGTGTCGATCTGCTCGAGGGAAGGAAGGCTCTGCAGGAGGATCTGGATAGGCTGGAGCGATGGGCTGAGGCCAACTGTATGAAGTTCAACAAGGCCAAGTGCCGGGTCCTGCATCTGGGGCGTAACAACCCCAAGCAGCGCTACAGGCTGGGAGATGAGTGGCTGGAAAGCTGCTTGGCGGAGAAGGACCTGGGAGTATTGGTTGATGGTCGGCTGAATATGAGCCAGCAGTGTGCCCAGGTGGCCAAGAAGGCCAACAGCATCTTGGCCTGTATAAGAAGCAGTGTGGCCAGCAGGGCTAGGGAAGTGATTGTCCCCCTGTACTCGGCTCTGGTGAGGCCGCACCTCGAGTACTGTGTTCAGTTTTGGGCCCCTCGTTACAAGAAGGACATGGAGGTGCTCGAGAGAGTCCAGAGAAGGGCAACGAAGCTGGTGAGGGGTCTGGAGAACAAGTCTTACGAGGAGCGGCTGAGGGAGCTGGGATTGTTTAGCCTGGAGAAGAGAAGGCTCAGGGGAGACCTCATCGCTCTCTATAGGTACCTTAAAGGAGGCTGTAGAGAGGTGGGGGTTGGTCTGTTCTCCCACATACCTGGTGACAGGACGAGGGGGAATGGGCTAAAGTTGCGCCAGGGGAGGTTTAGGTTGGATGTTAGGAAGAACTTCTTTACTGAAAGGGTTGTTAGGCATTGGAATGGACTGCCCAGGGAGGTGGTTGAGTCGCCATCCCTGGAGGTCTTTAAAAGACGTTTACATGTAGCCCTTAGTGATATGGTTTAGTGGAGGACTTGTTAGTGTTAGGGCTGAGGTTGGACTCAGTGATCTTGGAGGTCTCTTCCAACCTAGATGATTCTGTCATTCTGTGATAATTTACAACTGTGCTGGAGAGATTTTTTTTCAGGTCATTTGTATTCTCTCTGCATGAAAGATTAGCAAATTTTCACAAGCAAAATTTTTCTTTTCAAAAAACAGGTTTTCAACTTGAAAGAAACAATCTGTAAACTTCTCTGACATTCCTCAAATCATCTTAAAAAGAGAAAAAATAGTGAAAATGTCCACAGTTCTACATCCTGATTTGGTGTATTTTCAGAAGGAAACATTGAAAATTTGTTTCAAACTGTGTCTAATTTTTAAATTTATTTAAAAAGAAAGAAATCTGACAACCCTGTAAACACAAGACAGACTTTTTTGTGTGTGTGTGTCTGTGTGTGTGTGATTTGTGACGATTATGGACTGTGAACCACAGAATCTCTTTGTACACATCCTGTGGGCACAGCTTCCATTCTCCTCAGATCTGAAGTTTCTAAAAATGTATTGTGCTCAGAGTAGCTATGAAATCTCAGTTCAGGAACTGCATAAGGCCTAACTGGGCTCAAACATGGAGAGCAGCAGAAAACAGGTATTTAGAAATGCTGGCCATGAGGGTTGTATGCAGATGGGATCCAGACACTGAACAGCATGGAGGAGGCTGCAGAGCAGAGAGTAGGAATGTGCTGATGGTAGTGGGAAGGGGTGTTAGATGGGGCTGCAGCTTTCTCATGTTCTTTAATCTGTGAAAATTAATAGGGTTTTGATTTTCATTCAATCTTTAAGGTATTTCAGTGAAGAAGAAAATTCAAGCGTGCCCAAACTCAAACAATTCAACTAGTTTTCAGTGTCCTCGATGGACTGGAAATGTTGAAAGGGGAGGTTTTCTCTACAGATGTGGAATAGATCTTGGAAGTGTTGGCAAAGTTTGGGTATGTTAAACTTCGGATTTAGATTTTAAGACTGCAAGAAAGATTTAAAATGATTCCATTAAATGTAGTAGGCTGTAGGACAGTCTATAGGCCTATTAGGTTCCATTACTCTTCTCAAAAATACCTTGAAGGCATACCAAGAGTATTTAAAAATAAGACAAGTGTACAATTTCTTGTTTCTCACTACATTATTTTTTTTCCAAAAACATTTTGTATTTTACATAAATCCTCCAACTAATTTGGAGAAAAAAAATATATATATGAGGCATTTGTTGTTGTTGAATTAAATATATTAGGGGTGCAACACAATCTGGCTGTTTCAAGGGAGCAGAGAACAAGGGAAAAAATATGGATTTTTTTCATAAAGTAATAAAGCACACCAAACCCAAAGTCTATTGTGAATACCCCAGGTGGACAAATTTCTTTTTGCCATCCTGAAAAGAAGCCCTATTAGCTATTGATAATGATTGTTAACTTCATTATAGCACACTTTAAATCACTAACACACTATAATTCTCTAATAAAATAAGAAAATAGCATATGTTCTCTGTCACCTGCTAAACAGATGGCAAGCAGTGTAAATTCATTTATTTGACTTCTTTTTTTTTTATTGCTTTGGGCATCTTAAATTTAAATAATCAGATTCAATGCACTAGCCTCAATCTAAAACAGGCATGCTTTGTAGAAAGGAAGGATCCTTTTTCAAAGGAAAAAAAGAGGCTCTGGTAAACAGTAAGCAATTAGCCACAACATGCTACCAGGAATTGTTTAATTGAGGCTGCCATACTAAATTAACCAGATACATGCCCTTGGAAGAACTAGTAAAACAGAATTACGTGCACATGTTTTCAATTATTCTGTAGCAAACCATGTGCTTCTGCTTTGATTTATTTATTTATTTTTCCACTCCAAGGAAAATTAAAATGCAAAACAAACTTACCCAGTCTTTCTTTCTCCCTAAATGGTAGGACTAGAATGATTGCATATTAGCTGCCAAAATCTCTCTGGGCTTCTCATCATAACTGTCCATGGATGGATTCCTGAGACATAAGAAAACTTACAGTTCTTGTCAGACCTCAGCACCCATCCTATCAAGTTAGTACACAATAGTTTCAAGCTTTAGAGAGCAATTATAATATCTTAGCTTTACATGTCCCATAGATAACTTCTTGTGGAAAGTATCCAGATAACTGTAAACTCTTTCATAAAGTAATAAGGAAATTGTCTTTGCTGCCACATGAAGATTAAGTCCTTCAACCATAGAGACGTTCTCTCACAGCACTGATGCAAAGATTTTTTGGTTCCTAGTTGGAACTGATTTTTGAGTAGTTTTGTAGTCTTATCTCAGAGTTTTCTCACTTTTTGTGAGGCCAGTTCTTTGCATGTGTGAGTTTTTTTTGGTTGGTTGGGTTTTGATCTGTATGAATCTTACGACTTTCCAAATAGCTAAATTTGAGGGCCAAAAACAAACCCTGTCCCTGAGGACAGTTTACAATTAGAGAGTATACATTTGCACTAAGGGTAGATTAAGTGCACAAAAGCAGACAGAGTAAACAAAGAAAAGGATCTTACTTGAGTGAGTCATCAATGAGATCAGCTCAAATCTCACTAACATTTATTTGGAAACACACAGAGAAAAACACAGTCTTTAAAGTCATTAACGTTGTTTAAAGTTATACCTAAAGAGGCTCCTTCAGCCTCTTTACCACAGAATCATAGAATGTTCCAAAGTCCCCCACACTCTAGACAGCCCAATAGATAGATGTTCTGGGGCACCCTCTGGGACACTGAAATATCTCCATGAAGTACTATAATTTGTATATTTTAAGATCAAGCACCTGACATCAAAATATTCTAAGACTGAAATTCTTTTTTTAGTACATATCTCTCCCAACATAGTCCTTGAGCACAGGACTAGAGGGCTGCTGGCTGAGAGCACTGTGTAGCACAACTGAGGTATTCAGGGCCAGCATGAGAAAGAAACAATCTGGGATGTGACTCTGTAACTCTGTGATAAGAGCACTCTGCGGGTGGATCCTGGATTGTTAGTCCATTCTCAGCCTGGTTCTATACATTGTCTAACTGATAGTAAATATACAACAGCCAGGCTAAGCAAAGTTCAAAATATTGTACAAGAATAAGTGAAATCTTGCACTATGTTGGCTCAAATCAAGAAGAGCTCCTATAAACCTGTTACCATAAAAGAGATACAGACTACTTAGCTACAGGCACTTAACAGAAGTGCTAAATTAGTGGTTTATTTGCCATTAGCTTCACTTCTAGTCAGTGATTAAAGACTGGTGAAAGACAGCTTAGCACAGAGCAGAGATCTGTGTATGCATCGAACAGGCAGGGGACAGGTGTGGGATGCAGCACAATCTTCACCCTATAGAACCTATATCCAGAGTGTGGTGTAGACTGACCCAGTATGACTCAGAACATCAGACTGTCACAGGCTATAAAATTTATTATTTAAAACCAAAAATAAATCAGGTATCTATGAAGTAACTTTAAGAATATAGTACGTAACGAATACAAAAGTGCTTAAATTATTTATTTAATATCTTGTTTCTCATTACTCAAGAAATGTATAGTCAAATCTCCAGAAAAAAAAAAAAATATATATATATATAATGCCTATTTTAATTTACCGTTGCTTCAGAATCATATATCTCATACATATAAATGATGGTAAACAATGATGGTCAGTGATTTTTAATGTTAAGAATAATGACCAGTATATGTACTGTCCTATAACCAACGTGTATTAAGAGAGCAGACTTCCTGCAGAATTATAAAGGCAGTGTATTTCTTAGCAATATTTCTACACAAAGG
>NC_137694.1:49872061-50245019 GCF_964034855.1 Anser brachyrhynchus | reverse complement strand
GAAAGAGAAAGAGAAAGAAAGAAAGAAAAGAAACTACACTATAAGGACAATTGTGAAGATTTTCAGAGCTTGCAGTTATAGGGAAGCCCACAATAAATAAATAAATAATGTATCATAGAAGTTATAGATGTGGGCAAACTGAACTGCTTTTCCCACTCTAAGATTCATAGCCAAGGCATGGCCTGTCCCTGGCTCCCCTGACCTTCACTTTTTAGGAAAAATAGACAAATTGATGTCAGTGAATGAATGAATGGTGAGGGTGAAACACAAGCAGCCAATGAAGAGACTTGGGAGATTTATGACTTAAAGGTGGCTGAAACTTAACATGAAGGTGAGCTAGCTGCTGCAGTGCAAAGGAGTTTAAGTTTCTAACTAATCTGCCCTCCTCAAAACATTGCTATCTGCATCCACTGCACTAATTTAAACTTCTGAGTGCCCAGAAGGTTTATTATCTGGTTTAGCACTTTCCACTGAGCTGTAACAGGAGCATTAAGATTACTATTCACAACCATAATCATATCGTGGAAGATGATAGTTGGAGCAGTAACTATGGTCTACTAGCTTGCATTGGTGATATGATTCCTTACAAGGGATCACTCAGTAAAGCCAGAAAGAAATAGAAATTCAGAGCCAGACACAATTTCTAAGAGGAAGAAAATAGAAAGATTACAGCAACAGAATTTTTAAACTGTGTGTCTGAAGTCAAAGAAAATCCAGAAGGAAAAGAGAAGCCTAAAGTAAAGCCAAAGAAAAGATCATGAAGATCAATAAAAAAGAAATACAAGACATTCATAGAAAGCCAGATGATCATGGGGCAGTGCAGTCCTCCTGGCATATTCTGAGGTTGAGATAGCTTGCCCTTTCCTTTGTTAAATTTCCATCAAGGCACTGTCAAGCTCCAGAATGTTATTAAGCATTTTAAAAGTTAAGATAGAAGACAGGCTACAGAAAAAAAAAAAAAAAAAAGGAAAGAAAGAACAGTCTCATGACCCATGGAAATTTGATGTTTGTTACCGGAGCATGTGAGCATCCAGTGTGCTCCCATTTTGAAGGATATTTGTGGTACTTATTTGCATCTCTTTTCTGATGTGTTTAATGCTGTACTTCAGAGGTCCTATGGTAGACTGGAAGGATAAGAAAAGAAATTCAGTCCTCCTTATTCTTGATCCTGGGTTTTGTAAGGTGGAGAAGACAGCCTTTCTCTGAATATTGTAGGTTTGCTACGGCAGGAGATAGGATTTAGGCAAAAAGTACTGAGGCACATGTTGATATTCAGTTCCTTTCCTTCTCGTAAAAATGTCATGATAAGGACTAAACCAGTAAATGCATTCATAGTCAGAAGAGAAATTTTTCCAAGTCAAGCAGGAAACCTACTCTCCTTTGTAGCATGTCTGCCTCCTAAATCATCTCATAGCATTATTTAACATATCTGCAGTTATTCTTATTGTGGCATTGGACTCTTATTGCTAGCAACTGGACAGAATGAGCTGAGGGGAAGCACCTTTTTGGTCATGTATACATTTCTAAATGCATGAAGCTGAAGCAACTACCTCTGAGACACCAAGTGCCTTTTCTCGTCTCTTTCTCCCTACCTACCCCTTAACAGTGGCTCCAAGTTCTCAGTGCTTTGCAAAAAGGATTTTAATGATGTGGGACAAATCTGTGACAAATCTATCCTTGTAATAGCACCTCCCTTCCCCAAATTTAAATGCATCAGAGACTGAGAAAATCCATTTTAAGTATTGCCAATTTACTTGCTTTGTAGATTCAGGAGCAAATTTAGCAAAAGATTGTCTCTTCTGGTGAACAAAAAATAGGTTTTCATACCTACACTGTGTGAAATCTATCTACTGCAAAGCCAATAAAGACAAAAAATAACATTTTTGCAATGACTACTCCCATGAAAGAAGGAGCAGGGAGTAAATAGTAAATCAGCTCCCTCTGATCCCCATTGTTGGCACCGGAGAAATACATATCGGGAAGCCTCAACGATAGGGTGTAAAAGAAACAAGAGTTTTCAAACTCTGTGTTCCTGTCCTGCCAAACATTTACGAAAGGTGCTGGAAAGATATGGGCTTCCTCTCATTTCACTGAAGTCCACAGAGAAAAAGGCAATCTTCTTCAAGAGCTCAAGTTCTGCAGGCTTTTCTACAGCACCGTGCAGAATTTGCTTCCCAGAGTCACCCAGAGCTAAGCCTTACAGTGTGTGCGACTGGACAGTTACAGAAAATAAGGAGGACTGTAAGAGATAAGCCATGAAGTCCCTTCCCATCCTGTGCTCCCCAAAGGAAAAAAAAAAAAAAGAGATCATATGGAGAGAGTTGTCCACATTAGTTTCTGTAGATTTTGTTGATACAACTCTAGTGAAGGAAAGAAAAGCCTTACATTTGCCCTCCTTTCAGTAAAAGCAAGGCTCTCTCCACTGCAAGTATATGTATGTGCTAAGACAGGGCAGAGAAACAAGCACAGGGTCCCAATTAAATCCTGAGCAAGTGTGAAATGCATTATGGATTTGATTGACATCACTCTCCAAGGAACTTATCACTACCAAAGAACCCATCTATTAAAATGTAAAGTGTTCTGGCTTCTTGCAAGTTCCACAATTACTTAATAATCCCAAGAATTTAGGGCATTTTTTCAGGTTATGTTAAGTCAACTAAAGTGTCACGTGCTGTTAGCTCACTTTAGATTTGGTCTTATATAATACTACTGTAAAGCACACTCTGGTATGACACATCAGAAATAAGAACTAAAAGCACATGGCTCTGTGTCCACAACCCTGTAGATCTAAGAAAAGTTGTGTATAGGCTGGTTACTGTGGGTATTTTCAGTCATGTCTAATTTGCTGCCAAATGCAATTGCCTAGCAGTGGTTTAATAATTCAAGATTTGGAGGGTTATATATGCACCATAAAAAAGTATGAATGACTCCATAAAATCAAGACTCATTATTCCTTCCTCTTATTTTTGTGACCATCTGCAATGTAACTTTCTTTATAACACAACTGGATATTCTGGTTGTAGGAAGGTACACCCAGACATATTGCTCCTAAAGAGCATGTTACTGCTGCTGTGTTCATGCTTTATGATTTTTCAATGATCAAAACTTTAAAGCACAGATCTTGGCACCAGGTGACCTCTGTAAGCATCCAACAGTGACTCTCAACCTTTTTAACCTTCCCCATCATTTCAACCTCATTTACCCTGACAAAGGTGTGAGGACTGCTGAGACCACCTCACCATACAAAGACTTTGTGCCAGATGAAGATCCCTGAAGTGGTGTTGGGGAAGCCAGTGAGTGCACATGATACAGCCTGGAACAGGGTATGCTAATGTAGCCACTTGTGTACAGTGAGACAGTCTGTGGATCCAAGCTGGCTTGCTGGACAAGTAAATTCTTCTTTCCTTTGTATTCTGCTTCTGTAGATCATGCAAAGCCAGTTCAGGTATCTGCTATTAGATACTATCACATATATTCTACCAAAATTTTATGCAGGGCTGTTTACGTTACTTTACATGTAAAGCAATAGTGGTGGCATCAAATTCACATCTATTTAAAGTCTTTAAATAAGATTAAATATATATATATATATATTTGGCCATGCCTACTACTTGGACATGCGAAAGTAGATTACAGAACAATAAGATGACATGCAAAAGGTCAACCATCAGTATCTATTGAACAAAATGACAAAAACCTTCATATTTTCCAATCCTGTTTCCCCAGAGAGCCCAGCTGAAATTGTTTGATGTAACCCTGAGACCTCTTTAACCAGTCACTAGCACACACTGGTTAGACTAAATAAGAAGTACAGATTCCAGTGTCCTTTGCAAAGAACAACATCTTCCCTATCCTGTCCTCCTCTGTCACACCTTACATTCAGTGTGAAAAACACGCTCTTGAGGAAATCAAAATGGATGTCTTCCGTGTGAAAAGTTGTGTGGTGTTACTTTTTTGGGTGTTAAAAAGAACAGAAATGAACCATATACCTGCACATCTATCTGTTCCAATGTAAATGCTTCTCCATGTCTTTTCCAAAAAACATTGTCATCCAGTGTGTTATGTCATATGCTGGTCTGACCACAACTCGGGAAAAGACAAAGAAACCCTGAGATAGACTGATTATTACTGGAGATGGACAACTGCTGGTCTGTAATAACATTGCCCAGACAGGGATGGTTAGGGTAAAGAAAATAAACTGGGGTCTTTTGGAATGAAATAAGGATTCTTGACACTACTTGGACTGTGGAGTATTTCAGCTGGATTAACAGCTACTTTTTTTTTTTTTTTTCAGAACAGCGTTAGTGGTCTCAGTGTTCTGTCCATAGTCTCTTGCTAATATTGAAGAGTAAGGGTTCATAGTTCATGTGAGTGATTCAGGTTTACTCTTGTGTTTACAGAACAAATGATTGCATGGTTAGGTCAGGCTCTGTCCAGTTTGTCATCACTTGTTTCTGTTTCTGTTGTTCCAGAGAAAAAAACATAGATGTGGGCAAGCTCTTCCGTGCGGTGGGATGAGAACTCTTCAAAAAGAGGAACTTGGTTATGAGACAGATT
This sequence comes from Anser brachyrhynchus, assembly GCF_964034855.1. Taxonomy (NCBI): domain Eukaryota; kingdom Metazoa; phylum Chordata; class Aves; order Anseriformes; family Anatidae; genus Anser; species Anser brachyrhynchus. The sequence goes on along the minus strand of NC_137694.1, from coordinate 50,240,462 downwards.
TGAGGTGTTGTAGGGAGATTAGTCATTCTGCTGTCTGGAACACTTCTCTTAACTGAGATTTTGCAGATCTGGCTGTAGAGCAATGGAGAATTTCTTGGTCTTTCCCAAGGTGTGACTTAACAGGAATATTATGATGTTTGAGATAACCTTCATGCAAACACCAAAAATGAGCCATTTTCTCTTAGTCACCTGCATATTGCCCAACTTGCTGTGATTTTCCCAATTCTGTTCATCCCTCTACAAGTCCACCCTTATTCCCTCTTCCAAACAGTCTTGCCTATGCTGATCTGTTCTTATCCCTGTCTCCAATTCTGCTTCCATAGTTTTCTTTCCAATACCTCCAGATTTGTCCTTCCAGCAGGAATGTTCCCCAGATGGGCTGTCAGATTGCACACAACCTCCAGGGCTGGAGCATGGGGCAAGGCTACATACAAGGAGTGCCAGGACCAAGCCTAGGGTCAGCAGAGGGAGAAGGAACAGATACCCCCAAGCCCTCAGTGCTCCCCTTCAAGGAAGGTCCGCAGTGACAAGTAGTGAGGGTTGCTAAAAGTGTTCTGTGGTCTGTTCAGAAAAGGCAATATTTTTAATATCCAGTTGCAAAGAGACAGATCGATAAGCAGAGCCTTGGTCTCCACTGCTTCCATGTCAGAGTGGGTCCTAACCACACCCTTGGCATCCAACTCCCTCTTTTCCCTTGAACACATAGCTACATTATTCAGTTTAGTACAGCGGTACATGCCTTAATACGCTGTGTGCAGTTGAGCTCATTAAGCAATTGGAAGCACCCAACTGTGCAGTACAAACTCTATTCAGGGGACATCCTAGAGTGCAACATAGACAAGCTGTTTCTGCCAAACCCCTAAGTGTCCCTCAGGCTGGCTTGCTCTTTCCTATTGTTTGTCTCATCCTTATGCAGACGCTTATGTTCCATACAGTACTATCACATCTGAGCACCATCTCTCCTCTGGAAAGTGGGGAGGTAACACAAGGGATCTTTTTCAAGGCAGCTGTTCTTGTCTCTTCTAATAATGCCCTTCAGATCATTTCTCTGGCTCACAAAACTTGTAAGAAAAAGTCGATTTTGCTTCAGACACTTTCACCTACTTCTGCACTCTGATTTTATTTGATTTCTGTAATTGTTCTCTCTCCCTGACACCGTTGTTCACACATGTAGTCCTTTTCTTGCTTTCACTGCTGATTGACAAGCTCACCTGAAAAGGTCATCACAAGAAATGAACGTCAGGCATTGACATTCCAGCAGTACCCAGATTTATTTATTTTGTGTGTGTGTTTTGTATGTTTGGGTGTTGTTTGTTTGTTTAGTTTCATGCAGTGCTTAGGGTTACAAAAGTGAGGAGTGAGTGCTTTTTAAAAAACAGCAATAGATTGATGATACTCTGTGTTCCTACATTTTTATCCTCTTGCATTCTGTGTAGGGATTGCCTTTTTTCTCTTTTGTTAGCTTTGATACCTAAGACCTTAACATCATTTGGACAAAACCTGTAGGTTTAGGTATCATCCATTTACAGAAGCCCTGGTATGAATACAGCAGAGATCATGTTCGGTTCTTGTAAGCTCCTCATAGGATTTTTTTTTTTTTTTTTACACCATCCAGTGTATTACCCTGACCATGACTTAGTGATTTCTTGATGTGGGCATTTGTGCTTGGTTTTGGCTAAACCAAATCATTTTTTCATTCAGAAGTTAATAGCTTCAGTTGTTCACCTTAAACAACACTTCTAGTTTTCCAAGGTACTTGGAAGTTGCTGTACTTAGTTAAGATTTCAGTAGAACTCAGATGTTCATTACAGCCAAGTGAGATGATTCAATTTTCTTGCTGATATACTGAATTCTTGTTATAACAGGAAACAAACATTTTCTTGGTAAGCTAAACTCATTTTTTACGGTGATGAATGACTCACTGAGAAATCATTCTTGACAGTGGCTGCAGCCATTTTTAAACAGTATTTGTCTAAAGGAAGAAGACTGTTTAGTTGTTTTATTTTATGGTACAGGCTAGCACATACATTAGTATTATTAACATTTTCCATCCCCTAGAAGAGAACTGTGGCATCCATACTAATATCACAGGATCTCATTTTATTTCCCATGACAGCTAGCAGAAAATTTTGATTTGTTACTAGGTAGAGGAATCATATTTCTTCCAAGGTGAGCTTACCCAGTTCACAAGAGAAAGAGTGATATGCACACTTCATTAAGTCAATCTTAATTGTCTTGTACATACAACAGGCCCTTTTCCTCTAAGGGGATATAAGTAAATCCTTATTGCTAACAATTGTGGGATGATTAACAAGAGTTGGCTGAGACTGAAACTTCTCCGCAGTGTCAGTGATACCAATGTTTCTTTTCATAGGCTAAAAATTTTCAGGAGTGTTTAGATTTACACCTTTTATATAGCAGTAGTTTCCAACCTGACATTTTATGTGGCAAGCTTGGTCTCTCAGATGCCAAAATTTAGGCCCCTAAAACATAAAGGCTAAGAGCAAAGATGCTGATGGATCTTGATTTGTCCTATTAATCTATTTATAACATTTCTTATGTACTTTCTTATTTCTTATTCCACTATGTGTTAGGCCTGCACAGAGGAGAGGGAAGAAGAAAAAAAAAAAAAAAAGTAAATTTTGCAGTCCTAAGGAGATTTTTCTACAGAGGTCCCAGTCATGCAAACGCATGCACAGCTGTATAATCTGCACTCATGAGTATTTCCATAACTCTTTGTAGGATCAATGTTGTAACGTATGTCCATGATGTTTCAGAAATAGCTATCAATTCAGTTACTCAGTTTTTGATTGTACCCCTTCAGACCTCTTGAACAGAGCTGAGAGGAGCAGAATCACACATGACTTCAAGTGGTTGCACTGAAATAGCTCAGAGGTGAAACTCTGAGACTTGGCAGCTGCCACAGTACATCTAACAAAAGAGTGGCACAGGTGAAGCTCACCATGCCTCAAAATCCTAAGAATGCCAGACACTTTCTATTTTAATAGACAGTACTGAAATACTTCGCCAAATGTGAGTCACTGAAGGAAGTGACAAGAGAAGGATGGCCATGAGATCAGGATGCAGAGAGAAGAGAAAACTGTCTGAGCACAGGACAGGAGAAGAAAAGGGGAGTCTGAGACTAGATGAGAAGAAGGAAGCTGAAAAAAGGGAGCTAGAAGTAAGAAGGAGGAGAAGGAGCTATGCATGTAATCAAGAAAGAGAGAGCAGAAAGGGATATCAGTAATGGGATCTGTGACTTGGACTGGAAATCAGAGGATAGAAAGACTTTGCTGATGTGTTCACCCCTCATTCCAAAGCCCAGGACACCTTTCCCCTGCTGCCAACAGAAAAACAGCTTTAAAGTACAGATTTCAACCTTCCCAAAGCTAATTTCCCAGATAAAACTACCTATTTCAAACCCTAAGTGCCTGATACTCTGTCAACTACAGAGACTCCACAGACATCTGCCTCTGGAACTAATCTGTCCACCTTCTTGTTGTAGAAGTCGATATAATGTGAGATGATGGAATTTCTTTCTCCCATTTTTTTTTCAAAAGCTATGAAATAATACAAAAAGCTATATTCCAAAAACATAAAGAAAACAGAACATACTTAGAAAGTTAAGAAGTGCTAGATGATTTGCTTGAGCAACCATATATATTATGATAGCCAGCAATTAGATGATTGCGTATTACTATTATTTGCACAACATATCTCTTCTATCCTTGCCTGAATTACCATTGCGATTTCATCAGCAAGCTTTCAATACTTTGTTTTTCCTAAAGTTATTTCCCCCAAGCCTTATTTACTGCATTAAACTAATTGTCTTTGAAGACATTATAATTACTTAATTCATAGCTTTTTTTATGACTGTCTTCACTGTAGAAACAAGATGTTGCTTTTCCATACACTGACATGTGGGGCAAAGTGGTCAGAAGGTTTATTTGTCCTTATTTACTTCACAGTTGTGGCTCAGACTAAGGTCAAAGACTATCTGCCAGTAAAGAGCACTCAGACATCTGCAGCTTGACTTTTTAGCTTACTTAACAACTCTGGATGTGAATTCCAGCTCCCCTTGACTGTACCTGAGAGTGCTCAGCAGGCTCGCACAGATGCACAGAAGACTAGGAACAAAAGTTTGGAGGTGTCTTGTCAAAGCTTGGCATATCACCACGTGAAAAGTCTCTGACAGAGGCAGGGGTAGAATTCCGTTCTGCAAGGAAGAGTTTGAATATCTCAACCATGGTCACACTGTAACAATCTCAAAAATGAAATCATCCTTTCTGTTTCTGATGTTCTTGGCTTCATTGACTACACACCTAATTTTGTCCACAAAGGAGGCAGGGATCTAGGAGAGCAGATTTCTCACCTTATGCTGCTGATCTGTTTCTAGAGAAAAGCACTGCATGCTGTTTGGGACAGGGGTCCTGAATAAAAGAAATGATTGAATAATTCAGTGTCATCTTGATCCTTATACAACCTTAACTTTGTTGTGTTTAAACTTACAAATACTCAGTTTTGCCACCCAACTGATCCTTTATTTTGTTTCCCATAGAAGCAAATGTAGAAGAATTTAAAACTTTTTCTGTGTTTATATAAATTATGCATGTCTTCTATTTCTCTTTTTATTTTTTTATTTATTTTTTTTCTTCTTTTCTTTATTTAAGCATGATTTTGATGAATCTTTAAGAGTCTAATATGTAATACTGGACTAATACATACCTTGTCACTGCACCATATGTACTCCTTACCAAACCTGAAACTTTTGTTTTCTTTCTTTTGCCCTTATGCTTTCTAGTACTTTCTGTTCTCGTTTAAAATACCATAATATCTACAGCAGCTACTCTTACTCCAAAGCATCCTAGCTCTCACATTGGGTGGTCCACCCCATTTTATCTGCCCCAGACAGTTTATATGTTTATGTACCTCTGGTGGCAAAGCTTTCTCTTGACCACATTCAGTGCATGGAGGAGTTCTGGGCATGTATTTCTCAAGTCACATAAATAATCCATTATCATTATTATTGTTTACATCAAGCACAATTGGGTAATGGTATCCATCTGGGGAGATGCTGAGTAGGTTTGCAACGGGCGTTACAGATGCCTTATTCCACCACTTCCTAGCAGACCCCACATCACAGACCCCACATCTCCTACTGTAACTAACTGCTTCTGTGTTGGTACAACTCCAGCCTCTGTGATGTTGGTGCCTCTGGAGCTTAGGGGATGTGGCTTCACCATTTTTCCAGTTTGCTCAAGCCTTCTTGCTCTGTATTTTGCTCAGTCCTGTCTGTCACAATTTAAAAAATCTGAGAACAGGCAAAGTTCTCACTGTAGAACTAAAGGAGAGAAAGACACAGACAGGCTGCAGGAGAAAGCCAATACACATGGGGCTGTTGTAGCAGCATCAGACTTCTCCAAAGTAGCCAATTAGTCTATTCTAACTACAGTATACAAGTCTTCACCTTATTCAGAGATTTCTTATGTGTGATTGTACGTCTGAATTGGCAAGGGCAATCTTTGTGTGGGAGTACTGTGGGGGTTTTGAATTAAATCATTTAAATTCCTTTTTTTTCACATTATTTTTATTTTCCATAAGAGTAGGTGGGGAGACAGTCAAACTGGATGGAAAAGGTGCTACTGACTCATAAGGATGAGAAATAGCCAGTCTTAAGAAGGCATTCTGGATTTATGCTTGCTGATTCATAACTTCCTACATACATGCGGGGAAAAAAGTGTGGATTCTACCCTGAGCTATAATCTGCAGGAAACCCGCCCTCCCTTCACAAAGTGAGACAGTAGTTTCAGAGCTGTAGGAGGACTTAACTTCAACTCCCAGAATGATGTTCCCATGAAAAATTTTTAGAATAATGGCCTGGAAACATTGCCCCCAAGCCACCAATTCCTGTCACACCAATTTTCTATTACAGAGAAGTCCAAAACCAGTTATAGTTAAAACTTCCCAGTTAAATCATCAGGTAAAACAAATGCACTAGCCACATGACTAAGAAAAGACAGTTAAATAGAAAGAACATAAAGAACTGAAAGATGCAAAGGATTTTGTAGAAAACTATTTTCCATTTCTGTGCAAGAAAACAGGGTCATTTATTTTCCTTGTGCCCCAAGAAACTAAATAAGACAATCTAAGAGGGATTAAAGAAGAAAAAGATGAGGATGAGTAAGAGGAAGGGGAAGGGGAAGGGGAAGGGGAAGGGGAAGAAGGGGAAGGGGAAGAAGAGGAAGAAGAAGTAGAAGAAGAAGAAGAAGAAGAAGAAGAGGAAGAAGAGGAAGAGGAAGAGGAAGAGGAAGAGGAAGAAGAAGAAGAAGAAGAAGAAGAAGAAGAAGAAGAAGAAGAAGAAGAAGAAGAAGAAGAAGAAGAAGAAGAAGAAGGAGAAGAAGAAGAAGAAAGAAGAAGAAAATTAAATAAGTCCAACAAGGTGAAAACCGTTTATTTTCAAAGGAATTTAAATGTCTACTTATATCCAAACAATTTATTGATGAATTTTAACTTCGTATGGCTGCATGGAAGAGGGAAGATTTGGTAGGGAAATAAACAGAAATTGGAGAAAATTGAAAAGACTCCTATTCTCAGTGCTTAAAACTAAATGTGTATTGCAGTTCATGTAGAACATGAGTAGCTACAGATCTCTTCTCCCCTTCCTTCTCATTCCCTGATTATGGCTGCATGTGAACATGTCCAGCCTAAGGCACTGCTTCAGCAGTGTGTAAGATATCTCTGAGCTGGGATTAAGAACAAGACATTCCCAATTTCTAATACCTTAGACAAAAGATCAAATACCGTGCCTAACATGTTACAGGCACTCAAGCTGAAGTCCTTTGTTAAACTTGGCTGGTTTATGAAAATATGCTTTCAGGAAAAGGTAATAATCACCGAGTTTGGCATTCTGAAATCAGTTTCAATCCTGTAATATATGCTAGTGGGAGCGGGGAAAGTTAAATCCAGACAGGTTGAAGTAAGTGCTGAGAAATTATAACATCTTTTTTCAGGGCCCTTACATTCACAGTCGTGAGCTTTCTTGTATTTCTGATTCAAGCCAGAAGGAAAATCAGAAAAGTAAAATAAAAGCAAGACAGAAAGAGTTGTATATAAGAATACAATAGATTTCTATTTAAGAATACAAAAAGAGAATGTATTTAAGAAGTTCAGATGCTGAAGAGATTATATGCAGTTTGTGCTGCCAAATTAAAGCAATTATTACATAATCTAAGCAGAATCATCCTTGACTAGGCATAACTCCATCACGCAACAATGTGAGCAGTAGGAAACAATGACAATGGTGGAATTATAGGAAAGAACAAAGCAGAATTAGGTTTCAACTGTTTAAATACAGCACTGCTGAGTCAAGTGATTACATAGGGCACAGTGGAGTTTACAGTCAAATTCACAGTATTCTTTCATATCTGTTTATTTTACTCAGAAAATACTGTTTTTCCAACTGTCCTTCTCAGCAAGCTTTGCTGGCACTTAGAGAGTAAACAGACTAATTCAAGTGCAGAAGAGTCTTTGGGTCAAATTCTGGTTTTAATTGCATCTGTGTAGAACTGTTACTCATGAGCTCTGACCGAAAGTTAGCTGAATCAGAAGGTCATCCTTGGCCTGTAGGAACACGAATTTAGAGGCATTTTTGTCCCACTGGGAGATTACTGTGATGCCTGCTACAAGTTCTGTTGTCCCCAGGGAACTGCATTTTTTTTTTCTGGAGTTTTGTTAGAGACTTGGCCCCTATCACCATTTTAACGAGCAGTCTTTTCCCATATGTAATGACTCCTAGAGCAGATAAAATAGAAATTTTGTTTAACTGCCATGAATATCTTTATGAATGAGCACAGCAAGAAAGGTCTGTGCTGCCACTTCTGTTCTGCAGTTTCTGAGGACAGTGCTGCCCTTTATGAAAGGGAAAGGTTTGAGGTAAAATACAAGGTACAGGTCAGGTTTGCATCTTGCCACAACATCTGGGATTGTTCAAAGATGAAATTTTCTTTCAGACCTCTCTAGATAAGGAATTATCTTGTTTACTTTCATCGTGCCAGATGTCACCAAAGTAATTTTGATGTTCAGTGGCTAACATGAAAGATTTATGGTGTAAAGCTGTACTGATAAAACATTTGAAGAGCACAAGGGCTGCTTCAGAACTAGACATGGATCAATAGCAGCAGAGTTCATTAAGATGGCAATTTCTTTATTATGTTATGAAAAGGCATGATAGCTTCATTAGCAATAAAGGGAAGACTCCCTCAGAGTTTAAAGCTTACTGTATTAGAGTTTATACTGCTCCTAAGGACTTGATATTTAGGCCTCTTTCTTGGCTTTATCCTAGTTGCTAGGTAACAGAGATGCCTGTGACATGCTAATCTCTAAGGATTGAGATGTAAGAAAATTATATCCCATAAAGATATGTGTGAATGATTGCTCTTTTTTCAACCCCACTCGAGGTTAAAAAAAAATAAAAAATAAAAATAAAAATAAAAAAATAAAATAAAAAAAAGAGACAGAGACAGAGACAGAGACAGAGACAGAGACAGAGAGGAGGACAGAGAGGAGGAGCTAGGATAACACTTGTAATAATTCTTAGAAGAATTCTGTCAAGGTTATGGAGACCTCATCAGCTCCCCTGCTATGAAGTTTTAGCATCATGTGGCTAGAAAAACAAAGTTCTTTTCTCACATTCCCTGGAAGAGACTGAAACCAGCACAGAGGCAGATGACCAACTCACTTGTTCCCCTCTGGTTGGAGCACATCCAGTCTCTCCTGCCTGTGGCAGTGCACATAGGCTTGGTCCTGTTGGCACCTTGACTGGAGAGCAGAAGGTGCTGTGACCAGGGACACAGCTTCAATTTCTCTCCCTGGTGTGCAGCTGCTGGTGTTCAGCGCAGAGATTTATGGTGAGGCAGGTTGCAGTGGGTTTTCCTTTCTCCCGTGCTCCCTGGTCAGCTGTCAGTCACCCACCAAAGCAGCCAAAACAGTGGCAGAAGCAGGTTTTAATGTCATCAAGCACCAGTCATTAGCTTTAACTAGACAACAGAAAGAGCCTTCATGGAGCTGTTGTTATCTCTAAAGGAGATGAAAGAAATGAAAATGTGACATGTCTCTGTGGGGTCTATAGATCTCCGACTTCATTTATTTTAGTGCCTTAGGAAAAGAAAACAAAGATGGATTTCAGCTTTTAGTGCTTTACTGCTAAGATTAATGTTTTGTAGCACTCATAACAACTATATTATTCTTGTAATATTAAGAATTATTATCTAATGTTTTTCGCATTGTGTTCCCCTTCTGCTCACAGCTTTGGTGCACGTCACACACCTGCTTGGTTGGAACAAGGGTAAAATGAATGGTTTACTTGACAAATTCAAGCTATCTGCTGTCAAAGAGCATGTGCCTTTCTCAGAAAAAGAGCTCAGCACAGCACTGTGAGGGTTAGCTCTTCTATTAGTTGCTGGGACCTGATTCTATCCATGTTGTGTGTGTTGTTTACAAAGGTTCCCGTCAATAACATAAAGAAAAGCAAATGGATTTCAGTGGACATTTCACCAGTTAACTTTCAAAGAGTAATCAACAAAAGCAGCAGACTAAGGCCATCTTTGAAACATTTGTTGGAAGTACTGAAAGATGAACTCTGTTGTGTCTTTGCAATTGGCTACAGAACTCATGTGTACACTTTTTGTTCTACAGCCATGGCAGTGTACCTCTAGGCATGACACCATCATCGCAGAGAATTTCAAATTTAGAAAAAAAAAAGAATTTAACCATTATTTTCTAAAGGTGGGTCATGAACCTCTGGAATATCCTGTATATAACGATTCATAACCATTTACAAGTAAACAAAAGAAAAGGGAGAGCCAGGACTGAAGCCAGATCCTTTATATTTTTATTAATAAAAATAAAATATTTTATTTTATCTTTAGCTGAGAACCATAGCTAAATACCTATAGGATGTAACTCATAAGGTGCAATGGCACATAAAGCCAGGTATTGAAGTAGCTGCACTACAATTTTCATGTCTGGTCCCCAGAGGGAAATCCCAGACCCAGAGATCGGCATTTACCTCTGCTAAGCAGCTGACATTCAGTAAGATGAATCTCAGCTCTGATCAGTAAATGACAATTGTCTATAGACAATTAGAAATTGCACAGAAGAGTGTCTCAACTCACTCCCTTTTCAGAAGTTATGTTCCTACTTCTGAGCTACCAGCAAGCACCTCCATTCCTTGGGATCCAGACCCCATATCTTTTCTCCTACAGCTTTCTTTTAAAGAGTTTGGAAAAATAAATAAATAAATAAATAAAATCTTTTGTCTATCTCCGTGCAGAAGTGTGAGATGAAGATTGCTTATCTCACATGCTCGCACTGAAAGCTCTACCCTAGGAAGGAGAGAGCTGGGACATCAGTCTCTCTACTCCACGACAGCTGAAACCTCACCACAGTCCTCAGCTCCTTTTTCTCCTTCAGTCCCCCAAATTTTCCTTTAAAACATAAAAACAGCTGCTTCACTTGTGCTCTAAGGGAGGTGCAGCTGGGGCCTCTCTGGGTCTGTATCTCCCAGGCCTGGATGGCCCAGGTGCCTAGGAAGAAAGTGGACTCAGGGATGCTACTGCCAAGGCCACCAGAGACAGCCTTGTGGGGACTAAGGGATTTACCCTGTCACTGTTAGTGCTCGCCCAGGTCACTTGACCTCCACACAACAGGATGGCAATCTGGGGGTTTAATTAGCATCCTCCTACACTCCAATTGAAATCAGAAGGTAATCACTGAGTGGCTCTTTGTTTTACATCTAAGAGGTATACTGGCAGGTTTTGGAGGATTAATTTGGGTCATCATAAAAGCCAGGTACTACAAGAAATTTGGAGAACATCTTTATTGGTCTCCAGAGCATGCTAAAAATATTCAAAATCTTCTCATTTAAAAAAAAAATAAAATCATTGCAGGTTTTTCATTTCTTCCCAGCTTAACATAAAAGAAAATTCATTATAAAATCTCCTATGTGCATCCTTTTATATTGCATCATTAAAAAAAAGACTGAGCACATTCTGCTGTATTTGAATTACACTACATTTTTATGCACATATTGTCCAAGCAGATAGATGAATAAATATCCACAGAGTGAATCACACATGCACAAGACACTTTTTTTTTTTTTCCTGGTCAAAAATATATCTTCCTTTCAGCACTATTATTTTCTTTTACATAAAGCTAGTCCAAAAATATACAAATTTTCTTTAGGTAATCAGAATGACATGGAGTAAAATCCTGAATGATTTAACAAACTACATAAAGCTATTCAGACTGATTCTTCATTGTAAATTGCAAACAATGTAAAATGAAGGTGAGTGAAATCATAACCTGAACAATTCATGCTTGGCTTGCAGGGAGTGATTGTTCAAAGTGAAAAGTCAAAGACATCGGGCTGTTGGCAGAATGAGGAATGTGGAATGGATTTTGCCCATTATGCCCAAGCGTTGGTAAACTAAGCAATCTCCATAACTGTAGCTGCTGATTGGACAAAGGTTGCAATGAACAATAAACATGTCATTTTGCGTTATCTGGATGTGCAAGAAATTGCCCATTTAAGGGTCTGGCTTTTTTAAGTATAGATTAGGAGAAGGTATACTCCTGTAACATGCTTTAAGCGAGGACTTATGCACTACATTTCTCTTGTTTCAGTGATGATTTCCCATTTTGATCTGCAATATAGTTGAGGAGTACAGCCATAGTAATCCATTAAATTTATAAATATGCACACTTACCTATCTGTCCCAAATATATAAATACATCTATCTATCTAGAAATGTCTATCTATGCATAGTTTGCCACAGCATTTATAGTGTGGCATGCATATGAGTGTCTGTCACCAGACAGGCCCGAAACACTCACATCTCATTCAGAGTAAACACCAGAAATCTATGGGAACACTCATCATTTCAAGTTTACCATGTCACTAAAACTTACTTTTCATTTGAAATATTTTATTTTTATCACAAAACATTTGCCACTTTTTAACAACAGATGTAACACAGTTGCTTTACTGCTATTAGTAACTATTCATACTGTCTGGTGCAAATACACATGGTGATACTAACCACAAATTGGCCTGCTTACATCTTACTTTCATCTTGCAAGAGAAGCCAGGCACTTCTTACCCTAAAGAAGCTGTTACACAATTCTGTGTTTCTCACAGATTTATAGAAGCCAAGTAGTATTAGCCAATGGCATCATTATAATGCCCTACTGAACAAAGTTATTTACAACTGCTACCATTAAAAATGCAGTAATTCAGCTTCACAGAACCAAAGAATCACAGAATCAGTCACAGAATGGCTGAAGTTGGAGGGGACCTCTGAAAGTCATTTGGTCCAACTTTTTTGCTCAAGCAGGGACACCTACAGCAGGTTGTCTGGACAGTGCCAAATGTCTCCAGGGAGAGAGATTCGAGTTTCTTTCAGTAATAACTACAGAACTTCTTTTTCCTGGGTCTAAATCTCGTTTTCCAATTTTGCACTTTCATGATCATTCAGTATTTTCCCTCATTTTTCCTCTGGGCCACAGAAAACAACAGTGATAAATTAGCTTTAAGGTCTGCTCTTATAGTCCCCCACCTCCTTTTCCTGGGCCTAGGAGAATCCCACTATAGTTTAGTCTGTCATGGTAGAATTACACCAGGGGCCTGGGGGAAATAAAGTCATTGTATAGAAGGCTGTGCATTTCAAAGCATCACAGGAGGTAGGTGACACCATGCTGACCAACATGCTATAAGTGGTGCTTCTCCCAGAGGAGCTCCCTTAGGTGCGGTTAGTTCCTGCACTGTTGATTCATGGATCATAGCAGAAATGAGAGGTGATTTATTCTAATTGATGTCAATAACTTATCGCAGCTTGAAATGGCCAGATTTTCTCCTGAATTAATCAGGAAAGGTTTTTGCTGTGATCTGAAATATTTTCATACAACAATAACCCACTTTCATTACCTGGAAACAGCTTTTGTCACACAGTTTTTTCAGAAGATGGAGTGCATGGTGCACTCTGTACTACCAAAAGCACCAAAAAATCCCAAGTGGTGAGCTGCATGCCAAAATACGAGCTGCACAGTGCCTTGATTGTAACCTCCAAATTTATATCAATCATCACAGAGCGTTTTTTTGATTACCACTGATCAAAAAGGTAGTCTGTCAGTCTCCTACACACCCACTCACAGTCAAGCTCTCCTTCAGCTCTCAGGTTGTTCATTCAAATGAGAAAGAAAGGAGGGCAAAGAAATTCAGTCATATTTATGTGGCTGCAGCCAGAAAAAAAAATGGAGATAACTTCATTTTGCAGACATCACTTATAAATGTTTTGGTGGCCATGATCTCAGAAGACAGGGCTGTAACATAGACATCAGCTGACAGCAGCACCAGAGCTTGGAAGAAACACACAACTGGCATGTACTGAGGGAGGGAGGGAGGGAGGGAGGGAGGGAGGGAGGGAGGGAGGGAGGGAGGGAGGGAGGAAGGAAGGAAGGAAGGAAGGAAGGAAGGAAGGAAGGAAGGAAGGAAGGAAGGAAGGAAGGAAGGAAGGAAGGAAGGAAGGAAGGAAGGAAGGAAGGAAGGAAGGAAGGAAGGAAGGAAGGAAGGAAGGAAGGAAGGAAGGAAGGAAGGAAGGAAATCCTCCCTGAAAAGCCCTTTGCAAGCACAGAACTTATAGATACAACACAGACCATCACAAGTTAAATCACATGCACCATCCAATGCCACTGTCCTCCAGGTCTCTCTCTGCCAGATGCTTCTTCTCTTTGCATAAACTTTCTATCCATAGTGTCCCCTTTCCCTACTCTGATTCTTGAGCATTTTCCACCAGTCTTTCTTCTCAATTTCAACTTCAATGCAATTTTCTTTAATACTTGACTTCCCCTCGTGTGTCACTCGACAATAGTAAACACAGACACCAAGCCTGTGAATCATCATGGAGACATGCAGAGTGCTATATACCTGCTCTGCTAATCTACTTGTTTCTAAGGCAGGATGAGATAGTGATACTAATAAGGACATGAACATCTGAATCATTTGAAGACTAGAAGCTGTGTATAATTTGGTGTTCAGATCTGAAGAAAGAGGAAGAGAACTGCAGGGTAATGTCCTGACACGCACATTCACACCCAAACATCACACAATCCATTGGTCTAATTACAGGCTAAAGAAATTAAAAGGGCAGTCTTAAGCTGGAGGGATGCAAAACTGGCCGCTTTTTTCTAGCACCTGTATAAGATATTACAAAAGTGAGGTTGTGTAATTGGGATAGAGCAGACTTTCCTCTAAGAGAATATGCTTGTGTTATTGTTTTTCCATGATTAATGACAAATCTGTCAGCTTGACTTCCTAAGCACCCAGTCAACATTCATATGTGATTCTGAACAAAATAAAATTTTAGCAAGGAAACAGAGCATTTCTCATGTTGCTAAGGGGAAAACATTTTCAAACATTCTAGAAAATAATTTTAACTTTTCTTTTTAATTTACTTTGATTGATTGGGATTAGGTTGTCATCCTCCTAACTGTAACTAGAGGCAAAAGCAGGTTGCAGAAGATTCTTGTGTCAAACAGACAGGGTTCTGCTGATCACAGAAGAGAGACTTAGTTAAACCTTGCTCACTAGAACAGTGCCGTTATTTGTCACACAGGAGCAATCTTCTATCCAGAAATATTTGTACAGTCTGTTGGTGGAAGTTCAGGAGCAGACACCCAGTTCTGCATCTGCAGGCAGTTTTCACAGCAAGCGTTGATGTGAGTTCATTGTGAAATTTGAATGCACCAATCAATGAAGTAGCAAATTTAAGTCAGACTATTGTTCCCAGTGGAGAGAAATTTCTGGCTTGAAGGAAGATAAATATTATAAATCCAAGATAATCTGATCCTGGAAATATTTTTATAACATGCCTGTGAGGTTTTTAACTCAGGTTATCATTTTCTAAGGAAGAATGAAATAGCTTTCACTCTCTGAAGTGAGAATTATAAACTGATTCTTGCACTTAAGTAATTCTGCAACTAGTTTTAACTTTTCTTGAAATTTTAAAAGTTCACTTCCAGTAATGTATTTGACACTGATTTTGAATAGCCAATTCAGTCAAAAGTTTCTGCCTTTGGAGCAGTGGAACACTTTAATAATTGCATATTAAGTCTGTGTAATACATTGTTCTAGTTACCATGACTACCTCTAATAAATGTTTGTATACCTCAGCAATGTCTGCATCCAGTTACAAATCCTTTATTGACGTTCGCTTCCTGTTGCATTTGGCACAATAAACCGAAGCCAGGAACTATTATCATTTTAAAGGAAACAGATATGACATGTTCACACTTTCAAACCCATTTTTTTCAAAATCCCTGGTGGCTAGAGTAGCACATACACAATTAGAGCGCTTATAGTGATTTCAGTCATTTGTGGAGCAGCCAGTAGGAGGGCTAATGCCTGGTTTGTGCATACAAACACATGCTCAGGCAAGCTCTAGAACCTGGCCTGATAGTGTTAGTTCTGCTAAAGTACAGATTCCTATGCAACCCAGAGCACAGGTTTTACTTCATATTTATTTGTTTTGCTTGACAATACCACAGGCATTGGATGGAAGTCAAGGTAGAACATTAGGAAAGACTTCTCACAAGAAGGGCTGTGCAGCCCTGAAGCAGGCTGCCCACAGGGAAGGCGGAATTTCCATCCCGAGACATTTTCAGGATTCAGCTAGACTGACCCCATGGCTGACCTGATCTGGTGTTGGCAATAGACAGCCATTTTGTATGAGAGGTAGTCCTCAACCATTTCCAACGTCTATTCCAAACAACATTTTTATGACTTCTGTTTCTTAAAGTTAGGAGACCCTATTATATGAACTGGATGCTGTAAGTTTAATATCCCTGTATATTCACATTGCTGTATGCATGCACACATATGCTCACACACACAGAAATGACAAATTGCCCAGTGTCAAGACAAGAGGTAATGGACACAAACTGGAACACAGAAGGTTTCACCTGAACATCAGGAAGCACTTCTTTACTGTGCAGTTGATGGAGCACTGAGACAGGCTGCCCGGAGAGGTTGCGGAGTCTCCCTCCTTGGACATCTTCAAAAGCCACCTGGACATTGACCTGAACAACCTGCTCTAGGTGACCTGGACTGAGAAGGGTGGTTGGACCAGATGACCTCCAGAGGTCCTTTCCAACCTCAACCATTCTCTAATTCTGTAATTCTGTGAACCTGTACTTTTAAGAACACTAAACATACCTGCATTTTCATTCATACTTTGTAGACAAGTAAGTTCCAGATCAGGACTTCTAAATATCTGCTTAACCTATGTGTAAGCATTATTTTTGCCCTAGCTGTGGGCTGTGGACTCCATAGGCATTTGCAGGATGATTCGGGGAAGGGAAAGTTGCATGTAGAGTGCAGCAGTCAGCAGCAGCTCTGGTCCTCCAGGCTGGAGGCATGAGTACAGCTGCTGCAGTCATTTCAACTGGTTTGCCCTCTCCTGCCCAGGAAGAACTGAATGGCTGCTGTCTCAGGAGATAGCTCAAAGATAATGTAAATGCGTGTCACATTTTGTAGGGCTTTGAGAGGTACTCATATTATCTGCCTCTTGCAGTGCAATATTTCAGAGTTTTAAGGTTAGATGAATTGGACAGGTTTACTAGTGTTGCACTGCACGCCTCCAAAATGGTAAGCTGGTTTTGACAATTAGACAAGACTGTGATTAAGGTATGTTCAAAGAGGAGTAGCTCTTCTGAGCAGCCTCAATAAATGCCTGGGTATCTGGAATGCAATGAGAAGGGGAGGACACCTCTGTGGAGCAAGGCCAACCTTCCATTAACTGAATTCTGCTTTGCTGGACTGATGCTATTTTGCAGTGTATGTTTTGATGGGAAGAAGCAATCATTTTAATTCAAGAGCCAGTTTCATTCTAAGTCTCTCAGGCACTGCAATGCCACTTGAAGAAAAATTAACCTTAGGGCCACAACTTGTGCCTTTGTCAAAAGCAAATACTTCCAGAAGGTTTGGTATAATCTACTTTAAAAAGAACAGAGAACAGGCATTTTATTTGCTATTAGAAATATTTACTAGTCTCAGAAGACACTGAAATTACACACTTTATACACCTGTGCATAAAGCTTACAGAAAAAGAAACAAATACTGCAGATCTGATATGTTTAGCATGCTCACTACCCACAAACCTGGTTGCTCTTTTGTCCCTTTAAGGATCTGCTTTATGGTCTCCTTATGTAGAAAGAAATCTTCCAGCAGCCAAATAAGCCGTAGTGGCAATGCAGCATAAAAACTGTTCAAATATAGTCTAGAATTTACTCTTACCACTGAACTGCAGCACTGAATTGAAAGTACACTGTTAATAGATTTGTAGGATTCAAAAGTTACTTGATATTAGTGTCCTTGTTCTAACTACTCTTTGCTCCCCTCTCTAAACCCTTCCTCTTGAATCCTTCTGTTTCCTGTTCTGTGTTCTCAGCCAAGACACCCCTTGCAAAAGTGAGCTTGGGCTCTCCAATGCCCACCAAATCACACACTTTTTTGTTCACCTCTCCCTGATCCCTGATATTTCTGGCTCAGTGCAGTTCTTCCTCTTTCCCAGGCCTCAGTTTTCCAATACATCCTACCTACCTCTGCATGTTTTTGGCAGAAAGGGACAGGGGGAACTGGCAGCTGGCAAGCAGCAGCTCCCAGCAGATGCGCAGGGCAGGGAAGGAAGGAAATTCTGCAGCAAATGGTGCAGATGGAGCCTGACCCTATTGTGTTCACTTGGCCCTGCCATTCAATGAACAAATCCTTCCCTTAGCCAGCTCTTTCTGTAGCTGCTGCAAACCCAAGGCTAGTCAACAACTCGTTACACAACTGGACACTAAGAATTTGCTTTCTTAAATGTCAGACTTGTCATGGGTTTAGTCTGTCATGAGGAGCAATAGTTTCTGACATATGAAGTAACCCTTAGAAACAGTAAAATAATGGGAAATTACTAAGAGTTACTTTAATAAGGTGTTAGGTAGGAGGCATTCGAGATGAAAAAGCCTGAACATCATTATTTTTGATAAACACAGCTATCTTATTGTCACAGATTCCAGGCAAGCAAGGGGCATAAGCATATATTACCCATAATATGCAACAAGCTGTCTTAGTGAGAAAAAGAAAGCCATAAAGTCTAAAACCTATCTTCAACAAAAATCAGAAGAGAGCTTTTGTATTGCATTGTTGTGTTACATTCTCATAGAATTCCGTCTAATACAATTTATTAAATGATGTTTTCTATTCAGCTTTAACCTACAGCTTCCTGTTTACTTGGAATTCTAGAATGGAGTTTATTTTCCACCATGTGTTTGTTTTCTTTGTTGTTTTTGTGCGTGTGTTTTCTTTTTCTTGTCTTTTTTTTTTTCCCCAAATTTTTTCAATGACTAGTAAAAACTGATGGGGAAGTTAGTTCCAAGAACAGAGTTAATGAAGGCAGTGGATTTTGATTCCTTACAGAATTAGAAAACCGTGTCCATGGAAACAAAAAGAGAAGTAAAACCTAAGATTCCCCTTTTCTTCTGCGCTGTATGATGTGATGAGAAATAATCAGTGTAGTGATATCTGAGGACAAATCTTTTGTTGTAGCAATTCCAATACATGAGGTGCCAGGAAACTAGCATCAGACAAGCTCCAAACGATGACACATGCTAAAAAGTAACACCTGCAGTTTCCCCAACTAGTGTTTCTTGGCATGCAGCTTTGCCATAAGTATCCCAAAGCTATGGGTCTGCCGGTTTGAATGGAGTTTGTATCTATTTGTTCTGTATAAAAAGAGAAATTAATTTTGATTCTGGTTTGTGGAAATATATCATGATAGCTCATGATAGTTAATGTATGACCATAGCTTCCACGTTGCTAAAGTCTCAAACTTGACTCAAGAGATTATTTCCCTCACACAGCTACTTATATTTTATTTTTTTCATTGTAATCTAGAAGGTTACAGGATATTTTGTGATGATGTGTTGGAAAACCTGATCTGGGGTGGCATTTTTCTCCAACTGTGTTTTCTATCTTTCCAGTTTTTTTCATTTTCTATTTAGAATTGTGTGCACATACATACCAGTTATCTCTCTCAGGAGAATATGACATTTATAATATGTATTTGTAAAACCTTTGTTTTAAAAGCACCTTCTTAATAGCATAACTCTCCTCTCTGATTTCCCTCTGACATTACTCCCAACAGCCTTGTAACATCTTCCTTACTCTTCATTTATAAATGCTGGCCTCCCATTCTTTTAATTTTCCTCAGGAGTACAGACCTGCTTTCCCTACTCTTTTTGATCAGGTCAGTTTTTCTGTATCACTCACTCCTGCTGCCATTCACTGAATCTTTTCTGTTGCCACAGATATACATTAACCACCTCTACTTTAATAACTTGTGGCAGCCCTTTCATTTTAAACCTCTAAGTTTTTTCCCCTTTTGGGAAATTTGAAGGAAGGATTTAGCAAACATGGTCATAGCTATGAAATATGAGTCACATTGAGGTAAACGAATACATACACACACACCCCACACATGCATGCTGGTCATGAACAGAGCAGTTTCTGAACTAATTTGTTTTATTGACCAAAAACTGCAGCTCGACACTTATTCCAGAAAGAGTTTTACTATCAAAGCCTTCAGTTCTTTCAGAATGGGATCACAGGGACAAGAAACTCAAACTTCGTTTTGACCAATAGCAGGAAACTAAATGCTTAAACTCCACAAGACAGTTTGAGAGATACTATTTTTCTCTTTACTTTTTCATCTAGTCAACACAGTCCAGTCATTCCTCCTTTCATCTGCCTTTGTATCTCCTTTAATGCTAAGAATTCTTATTTAAGATGCAGAGTCCACTCCCTTATCTCCACAATGGCAGTGCTCTAAAGGCTGGTTCCATCTGAAAATAACCTGGGTAACTAACATAAGTACTAGTCCAGCAAAGGGACAGTACAGAAACATCAGTAAAGTTCTCTCTGATTTAAAAATGAACCTCTTCTCATTCATTTGCCCAACTGACTAGAAGCAAGCAGCAGAGATTGAGCTATAGCAAAAGTGATGGTACTTTTCCATTAAAGTATGCTGAGTAGCTTGAGCTAACTTATTTGAAAAAGTGCTCTTTTACTTCATCATAGTTTAAATTAAAAAAAAAAAAAAAAAAGGTAAAGCTGAGTCTAGAACTGGCAAGGCTTCAGAAGTATTCAGAAGTCTCCCCCCCCTAAGAAAAAAAAATAAATGAAAAAAGTAAACTGTCTACCCCTTGGCAGTGATTAATTTCCTTTGCATAGACTTCAGCATGCATTGTCTCCTGAGAGAAACAAGTGAGGCATATGCTTACACATCAGTAAGAGCATATTTGGCTAAAAACCTCTCCCTAACCATACCTCTTTCAACTCTGAACAATTTCACCTATTGTTTGGGATATCTTCTACAGAAAGGTTGATCACCTAGCTTTAAAGGAGATTATCCAAACATTTCTTCTCACTACCTGAACATATTTCATTTCTAACCTCAGCTGGTCATTACTTTCATTGAATTGTCAGAGAGGTAGAGTGGGTGCTAAACAACTTATCTCCTGAACTGGAAGCAGCTTTAGTTATGCTACTGCAGTACTCCCCTTGGGTTAATCAGCCCCGATGCAGGGGCACCGCACTGTGCTAACAGCTGTGCTGCTGCCAGGCCCCAGATAACTTGTACTACTGTGCTAGCTCATGTACCTGTGATGTCTAGACAAATCTGTAGTGCTGTATTTTCACTCACACTCCACAGAAAACTTTTTAGAAATCCAGGATTATGAAGTCCTTGGCTTCCCTTTAAAATTCTTTCTGGCAATTCCTGCAATTAGTCATGCATGACTTTATATTTAATAGCTATAATTAAATCATAATTTATCCAGTGCTTCAACTGTGATCTACACGAACAGCTTTGCTTTCCCTAATAGGATAGTTACTCAAGTCAATAGTTTCTTGGCCATTCCATAGAATCGACTCAAATGGTAAAAGTGAGATTAACCTCTGGGGAGTGCTGAAACATCCCTCATTCCAAAGGACAGTTAAAGTATTTGAACTCAGTTCTTTGCCTTGGGACAACAACAAAAATTCTTTTAGGCACAAGGGTTTTATTATTCTTCCTAGATTTTTGGGGGGGTAGGGAGGGGGGTAGGGGGGTTCAACTTTCTTCTGGTATCATCTCAATTTCTTTGGGTAATTGTGCTTCCTACAGAGGAAAAAAAATTCTTTCCTGTATCTGCTCCTTTTCTTTACCTTATATGGTGAAAATTACCGTAATGTTTTAGCAATGTCTTTACAAAACAAATTGCCACTTTTTAGAAGCCTGACAGTCTGTTTCAGATGTTTCCTGTTTTCCTGTAATAAAAATGACTGATTTGTTATTGATTTCTGTGCAGTCTTGATTTCTGTTAGTGACACCTGGTTTACAGCTATGCCACTATGTCATTATTGAGTTAACACCCTATTTAGGCTGACTTCTGGAAGGAGAGACTGGTCCTTCCTCAAGAAGTCTGCAAAGACACACAGGGAACCAAAGGCCAAACACGGTGAGCTTGACTGTGACTACTCATGAAAATCCACTCAGAGTGAAGGACAGAGTGTAGATGTCTCAAAGTATGCCCAATACCTTAACCCATAGATCTTTCTTTCACTGTGCTATTGCTTTTCTTTCCTTTTTTCTATCTTTAAGATCATTCCAGACAAGTCACAATGCCTCTTTTTGTCCTTTGACATCTGTGCTCTGAAACACAATTAGAGTAATCTGAAAACCAACTTTTAAATCTATCATTAATAATTTGGAGTAGAAACAAGAAAAGATGAGTATTCTTTAGCTTTATTTTTCTCTCTATCTTTCTGCCTTCCCTGCCTAGTGCTGCTGCTTTTAGAATCCTCTTTCATCCTTCTTTCCCATCCTTGAACAAAATATTTAACAGCATTAGGTTAAAGGTTTGCTTAGGTGTGATTATCCTCTGTAATCTGGGATACTCTTGATGAAGGTCCATATCTTAACTTTCCTGCTGACTTCCCTAATTTCCCTTTATCTATCTAACCCTTTAGCAACAATTCATCACAAAGAACAATTCATCACTTCCAATGACACATATTTCCTATCTTGTCATAACTTCTTTATTCTGAGATTGTGTTTCTTCCAATTTTCAGTCTGCTATTTTTCTACATTTTATTTGCTATCTTTAAAAAACAATATCTGGCTGAAGTTCCTTCTTTGGCAGGAAAGGAGTGGAACATACAGGTATAGGACTGGCTTTACCTGGGTAGATCAGAAATCCACCTAACCCATTCTGCCCATTTTGATAATGGTTAGCAAAAGTTGTTTGAGGAAGAGCAAAAGCTTGTGTAATGAATTCAGTGATCTTTCCCTGAGATATCCAACCTGCCTCTGACAGACAGTCAGCATACAGACTTCCTGAGACAGAGGTTGCATCCCAAATAGTTGGCAAGAGATGTTCTTGCAATAATTTGTCTGATCCCTTTTTGAACACACGTAAATTTCTGGCTTCCAGAATATCCTGTGGCAATGAGTTCTGCTATGTATGCATGTGCTGCATGAAAACAATTCTTTTTTTGTGTGTGTTAAACCTGACCATTTTACTTGGTATGCTCTAATTTTCACATTGCTACAAAGAGTAGATCATGGTTCCCAGTGTTTCTTCTCTTCACCATATATGATATTAAAACTTCTTTCATAGACCACAGCTCCTTCCTAAGGTCAAATCCTCATCTTTATTTATCTAGAAGGAGTAGAATGGCCATTTCTAAAAGGGATCCAGGAACACTTTAGGCAGACCTGCAGTGTATTTGATTTGAGGACAAACACTCATATTCCAAGCACAGCCTCTCCATTGTAAGACAGGTGGTGGTGCTCTGCATCACCCTCCAGCCATCTGTATAACTCATTTTTGGATTTATTAAAATGTCTTTAAAGTCTGGGAAGTGTGGGGGTCTCTTTGTGTCTTACCCTCTCACAGGAATCTTAGAGCTATAAGATGTGCATCAGAGTCATTGAGCAAAAATTCATGAAGGGAGAGCACAGCACCTCACAACACAGTGAGATCTTTCAGATCCAGCATATCTGGACCTGACCTGAGTTTCTGGGACCTGCAGGTAAGCAGCCAGGCAAGCACCTGTTTAGTACTCAGCCATCTCTCTGTTGCCACATTGCTTAAGAAAAATGTGTAATTACTCCAGCAAGCCGTTTTATATTATATGTAGGCAGACTGTCTCTGCTATGCTTTAACAGCCTGTAGCTATAAATAACATTATTAGGAAAGCACATTGCCTTAGATGGAGAGAACAGAGATAATCACCTTTCTGACTGTCTAGAAATATATTTAGATTTCATGTTTAAAGATTAAAAATAGACTCAACAAATGCACTCAGTTTCAGACATTGAGTTAAGCTTCTTACCCAAATGATACAATTGACACAATAATGCCAACAGTTTATTACAAGTTTTAAAACTCATTAAAATACTAGTCAAAAATCTGAGACCTTGAAAGGCTCTGTAATCAAAAGGTGAACATTAGGGCAGTGACAGATTCATTCCAGGAGGTGTAAAGCAGGTGGCTGACACAGCTACTCCCTAGCTGTGCACTTCACCAGCCTCCTGATGGACACAGCTGCCCTGAACCTCCACAGGCTTCATCTTAGGTTTCTACCCAGTAGTGGGACTGCTTTATGTAAAATGCCAGCCTGCAAATTCTGGCTGGTTTTGTATGGGATATTCTGTGTGCCTCCCTGCGGTGTCAGGGACATTAGAAGTTAAAACCATGTACCTCTTGTCCTGTCCACGTACCTCCTACATGTCCCAGAGTCAGGTGGTGGAGGAACTTGGAGTATCTTTCACTGTCCTCTTCATGGAGCAAAGTGGAAGAGCAGTGCCTACAGTCTATCCCTTACATACTTCTTGATGTCTTGACCCTCAACTCTTCCTTTACATGGGGGGAAGAAAGACCCTGAGCCCTGTATCTCTGCTTCTACTTTCGTGCCCCCAGTTCAAGCATGACTGGCCCACAGACAAGCAGGCCTCTTGCAGTGTGCAGGTGTTGATGCCACAGTTTTCACGAGCATTGTTAGGATGCACAGAAAAGTCTGCACTGGGTGTCTGTGCCATACACACTTGGGTCCATTACAGCCCTTTATGATTTTCTTCCAGTTTGGTCCGTGGAAGGCCCTAGCATCCTCAGAAAGAGAAGCTTTGCTCCTTAGCCTGCCAGCCTAACCTGTGACCAGCAGTGGGCTGTCAGGTGGAATTTCACCAAGCAGATATACGTATCTCAGTGGAAAAAATTAATTGGCCAGACTTATCAAACCAGTGAACTACTTATCAGACTAGGACAGCTAGGTTGGACTTCCACTTTCTGTTCGTAGAGATGCAAAATAAATACATGCATACACTGAACCATAGTGCCTTAGCAAACAAAATCAGAAAGATGTAACTGGCCCACAGCCCATACAGGATGTTCATTCACACATGATACCTGCTCTGAACACTCCTTGCTATAAATTTAATTTTGGTTGTTTTCCTGACAGAGTGGCAATCCCACACCCAGGCACTCCCCATATGTTCTCAGAAAACTTGTAAAACAAGCTCTCTGAGTCAGGAGTTACACATTGTGGGTAAATAAAACTGATAACGGCCCACAGCCTCCCCACAGGCCTCTGTTCTACAAAGAATATCAGGTGTGGGATTTTATTGGCATACATGGTCCTGTATGAGCACCAAATATGGTGAAATATCCAATGTAAGATAAATTATTTTTATAGTTTATGAGGAATATAAATAAGATTATTTTTAAATATATTTATGTCTTCACCATTTGGTTCATCTGAAATCAAATATTTGCATCTTCTACTATTACACATTTGCTTCTGTTCATCATCTATTCACCTGGCTGGAATGACTTGTCCTTGATCTTCATGCCTTTCCAAATTTCACAGCAGCTGGCTCTTTTTATAGTTCCTCATCTCCATTATTGCTAAAGAAAGAGATAATGACCACAAATGCAAATGTGCCTAAACATGAAAATACTGAAAACATAAAACAACTCCTTTATGTTAATAGTTATATCACATGTTTAAAATACTGAATAGATGAGAACACAAGTGACAACCAAGTTAAAAACAAACACCTTCATTATAAGCCTGGCAGTAAGCATACAGCTGGCTTCTAAAGGATGTTCTACTTCCTTCTGCTTTCCACATACGTAATGTTTATTTTAAATTTCAGTGGACTTATGCAAACTGGACAGTTCTACAAACTTCTGATTAGATTGTTTAACTTTCTGGTGAATGTGTGGTACAAATCCCTCTTTGTGACAAAACCCAGAAGACAAACATATTACAGACTCTTGCTGTCAGGATTCATCTCTTTAATTCATATTGTAACAACTCAAGATCCTGGTGTGATGGTGAAGAAAGAACCATCATCCTTGCTTACACACAGTATTCAGACAGTGGATAATTTTTGTTACATCTAATTTTTATTTGTTTGATTCTCTGAACATCCACTTTTTGAATGGTAAACAGGGAAATTAGAAGCCTCATAATAAGATCTTCCTTTAGTTAAAGTAAATTCTCCCCAGAGGAAGAGGCTGTTACTGCACACTTTTATCAAACATGGTGCCTGTAAAGAAAGGTGAGTCTATGTAGTCTTTTTGCATAAGCATTTCTTATAGATTATTTTTAGATCAGTTTTAGTTGCTATTAATTCCCATGAATATTCCTGATCTAATCTCCTTTCTCACTAGGGAGAAAGCCCAGCTCTCAGCAAAATAGATGGGAATCTTTCCATTAATTTCAGTGGGAACTATAGTGATCCCTAATGATCAATTAGCAGATCATTGTTTAGTTATGTGCAAAGCTCTGCTAGGGCTGGATTTTACAGCTATTTTGTAAAAGAGACATCTAGAAACTGGATTTTTTTTTCCTGTAGTCTTAAAGCTCAGAGTAATTCATGGCCCCACAGAGTAATGCAGTAGAATGCATTATGAGAGCTAATGTGAGCACCAATATATAGACAAATATCTCATTCACTGCCATCAGGGCTCTCGAAAAGAACACCCCATAAATTCTTAATGATAAGTACCTAAAATAAGTGTCACTGAGACACAATGGATCAAAGCAGAAAACAAACAAGGTATCATATTATAAGATCTTTTCAGTACTGTTTAATTATTACACCTGAAGAGGATATTGTCCTCCTTTTTGAAAGAAATATATTTCTAAAGGTGACATTTACATAGAACATAAAATAAAGTCTCCCGGTTATAGTAGATGTGGGGAAATCAATGCAAGAAAAAGGTTGTCTTGCTGTTTTGTGCTGTCTCCCAGCCAAGAGAGCCAAAAACAGATTCCAGTTTCTAGATGAAACACATTCGTCCAGAAGGAAATATTAAGAGTTCATGGGTTTGTTGGGTTTTGTTGTTGTTGCTATATGTGTAACAGTATAAAAACAGCATTGTAAATAAATATTAGTTAGAAGTGTAAAAGTAAATGAAGTAATCAAATAAAGTTCCACATGGTTTTACCATCCAGATATCTTTCTGTGATAAGATATTTGTCTTTCAGGATGAATGAAAGGTGGATAAAATATTTGAGGAGCTGGGAAATTATTAATTCAACAAAGATGTTTACTGAAAATGTAGGTTAATAACAAATAGAAGACAAGTGCTTTTAAAAGGGAAAATATTGGCTAGAGGAAGACTAGGAAAGGTGTTTCTAAAAAATCAGCCAAGACACCCATCTTGTTCAATACTGTTATCAGAGAATTTGGCACGGGAATAGAAATGAGCTAATGAAAGCTGGTGACAATTTTTACTTGAAAGTATTTGCCATCACATTGTGGGAACAGGCAAATTTAAAAGAAAAACTGGACAACTTTAAGATCTACAGTAAAAGAAGTGGCACAAAATGCAACATTACCATTGCAAAGTCTTTCAATTTGTAAAAAGATTATTTGCCAGAACACACTGCTTGGGAAAAAAAATGAAAGGGAGAAATAACTGAGAACATCAGTTGCTCACAGGATGATTATGAGCCACCAGTGTGATTTGACTGTGAAAAAGGCAAGTGCAAACCTTATAAATCCCTTTTTCAGGAGAGATAAGAAACTATTAATGTCATTGTACTTGTGAAACCTTCTCTGTGTATGGTTCTGATTGCTTGTGTTTAAGAAAGCTGAATGCAAGCTGAAGGAAATATAGTGAACAAAATAATGACAAGCAACTGAAAGTGCTTAATTTGTCTAGCAAAACAAGGACTGTGAGGTGATATGTCTGCTGCACCTCAGAGGTAAAAAAAAAAAAAAAAAAAAAAAAAAGGAGAGAAAAAATATATTACAGCTGGAGGACGATGGCAGGGTGATTAAGTCCAAGTATAAATTGACTGTGCGTGAACATAGCCCAGAAATTAAGAAAAGTTTTGTAACCAGCAGGATATCATGAGCTGGAACAGCTTTTCTTATACAAGTATGAGGCAATACTTTTCATGAGCTTATAAAGAGAATATAACATGGCCACCTGAGATGGTAAAAGATTTGCATCTCTAAACAAGAGGATCACTTCCAATAAAAAGTTTTACATACATCGATTTCATTCTCCACTTCACTTAAAATCTCCTGGGGTGTTTTTGATGAGTAGATAGGTGAATCTGGGTCACTCAGGGGCCCAACTGTAGTTTTTCCACAAGCCCTAGAGGCTGATGACTGGTTGTAGCAAGTTCAACAGCTCATTAGCAATCAGATCATGAGCCAGAGGTAGGATGGATGTAGCTTTTGTCAGAATGTTTTCGCTTGCTGTGGCACCACAGAGTATGCATGCACTGAAGAGAAGGAACAAATTATTCTCTCATTCCCTTCCCCTTCGTCCCATATTTACCTTCATAAATGTAGCCCATTACACTGTCTGACGCATAAATATTCTCAGAGGAGAAAAGCAGGGTAATTCATATATTTGACCTATTCCAGGTAACAGTTGAACGTAAGATTATTTTCTGGGAACTTTAAAATAGCTTTCCACAGATAGAAAACACAGAGATAATAGGTTTTACATGTTTGTTTGTTTGTTTTTCAATAAAGGTGTTGATATCACCAAGATTTCTCTTCAAATCTATAATTCTTCTAGGCATCTATGTGGTTTAATTGTAAAAGCAAGAACTGTTGCAGGTTCTTGAGAGGATTAAGATCCCAGCAGTAATTTTTATATGATCTACTTGTGTTAGTACTCTCCTCTTTGCCGAAGGAATTTCACACGAAAACCTTCATGGTGTTGTGTGAAGTGTTGTTACTTGCACTGTACTCATGGGGACCTGAGAGATTTTATGACTCACTGAAGAAAAAAAAAAAAAGTATAAAAATACTGTGAAGAGATCCCAAGCAAGATGTCCTGAGGCCTAAGTGACTGCTTTAGCCACTGAATAACCCTCCTCTTTCACCCCAGCAAACATCAGCTGAGGTTACTAGGGGTTCCTGCATGTGAAAGGCCAATGGGATTCTTGCCTGGAATAGAAAGTACAGAGTGAGGCCACATATATTTCTAGTCTGTGCAGCTGAAATGACAAACAAAACACCATCAGTACTTCCTACGGCATAGAAGAGATGTGGCTACAGAAGGACTCTTGGCACTCAAGCCCGTTAATTTTGGCAGTCTGAATAAAGGGTTGTGCTGTCCTGTAAAAAAAGGCATTCTGTTTCTGTTGTAAAAGGGGCCATGTAAGAATGGAGGCAGGCAAATACACAAGAGAGCTTAAAGAAGGAAACCTCTGACGCACTATGTGTTTCAGATCTTTATCATTGATTTAACTTGTCCATGGCAAGGAGCTGTTGTTTATAGACCTCATGTTCCTATCTGATGAGTGATTTGGGCTGCGTTGATTTATCAAGTGAGTGGACTGACTATGCTTTTGAGTTACTCTCTTTGCCTTCTTGCCCTGTAGAAGCCATTGTAGAAGCCATGTGTAGAAGTTTATCTGGGGAGATACTCTCTGTGGCTTCTGCTTATATCCTTTGTTCAGGCTTAAGAACCTACATCAAAGCTATAAGAAAAATGAGATAAAGTGAGTTACTTTTAGGAACATGAGTCTTTGTCAGACCCTTGAAGATCCAGTACTATTTGCACCTCAGACAGGTAATCTGAACAGCCTACTAACTGGGGCATTCGTTTAGAGTTAGTCAATAAGAAACACTGAGATTAGAGTTGTGTTGGAAATCACTTTTTCTTTGAGGGTTAAAGTCTTTGAGACAGAGAAGCAAAAAAAGATCTTACAATATCTTTGCTCTTCAAATCCCTAGACTGTCACCACTGGACAGGGTGAATCTGTATTTTTTCATTATGCAGTATTCATACAGAAGCAACCTACCTTTTATTATTATGGCCGAGAGGTTGTAGTTTCTACTTTTGCCTGCACAAGATTAGAGCTATATCTCCCCTGTACAGTGGGATTACATGAATGGGCAGGTCATCAATTAGCCAGGAAGACTTCTCTCCCTTTGCTAAAGCGAGGCCAGTATGAAGCAAAGAGTTAAAAACTGGTGAGCAAGAGAAGGAATGGCTGCACGGTCCTAGCAGACAGCCTTTCCCTTAGACATGACCTCTGCAAAAGCACTATTACTTAGACACTTTTGTCCTGGCTCCTTGATGAGCAATGGCATAACAGTTAGAAAAAGTGGCTTTTCCTGGGAGTTGGGTTTGAAATTCTGAGACGGGCTCCATGTCTTCTAGAAAAGAAGTATAATCTGTTAACACAAAAAACACTGATCTCCTAAACCCCCATATTTTCAAAAGAAAGCCAGCACTGCTATTCTGAAGGGCCTTATGCTATCGTCATAAGATAAGGTTTCTCTGAGCATGGGACATGTGTCTTGCAAGGGACTTAGATGATGGAACAGCTACTACTGTTCTCAGATGAGACCTGCAAGTCCTTTTTCTCAGAAAACATCTCTGTGAGTGAGCACAGAAGTATAACTCTATGCACTGCAAAAATGTAGGGTTAAAGACATAAGCTGAGGTTAGCTGCTTTTTCTGACAACAAGGTTTTCTATCACAGTTTTGAGTTTAGTCTCCTCAGGAACATTTTGCTACTGCTTTAGGATCAGCATTCCCTACTAAATATAGCCCTTGGTCTAGGCACGCACTTTAGCTGTAAAGTCCAAAAGTAAAACTAAGCATGAAATCACAGCTTTGTCTACACAAAAATACTCACCAAAAGTGCAAATGCAAAAGGTCTCTGGAGACTGTGCCTTTGGATATGTTCTGTGTCAGATTTTGAACCCTGCTGACTTCAAAGGTCTTGCACTGCATGTAATTGAGAACAGATCCACACTGTGTGTATCTAAATGGCTTTGCTTTATATGCATTATCACTAGTTAATTCACCTTAGGTGACATAAGAATCGAAGGTGTAAGTGAAGCTAAACTGGTAAATGATTTGTAGTGATGCAGTGTTACATACCCAAGAAGCCTCTCAGCTGAATTGTTTGAACTCTACCCACTGGTTCTGGCGATACCATGGTTTTAGTGTCTCCCAGACACTGGAGTAACATTCACATTGAATACGCCAACCTGGAAAAAAAGACATAAAGAAATCACATTTAGAGGAAATTCCTTCTCTCCCTGGTCACATTACGTTTTGAGAAAAAGTGGCAGGCACCAGCTTTGAAGTGCAGCTTTGCCATGCTTGGCAGTGATGTTCTCTGTGCCAGCTGCCAGCGGAGCTGCAAGGTGATCTCATTGCCACCTTCTCCTCAGCCTCTTTTCCTGAGGAACTTGAGCTTTCCTATGCATGCTGTCTTTCCATTTGTATCTCAGTTTGTCTGTCATTCACCTCCTACCCTGGTATCTTCTAAATCTGACAGCTGTTGACAGTCATGTCTGACTGAAAGGGAGAATTTCTGATGGAGAGGAGTTCCTACAGGTCTCCTAAAAACCAACAGATTGGTAGAGGAAGGTGAGTGATGTAAATTCATCCATTCAGAGAAATGTTTCAATATGAGCTCCACACAACCTTGTAGCTGGACAATCACCACGCGTGTGCCTGCTTCCTGATCAGCATGCACATGGGTCACAGCATCTGCAGTAATGCACTGCCTCAGCCCCCAGTAAGGGACAGGGTGAGGAGAGGAAAAAACAGAGAGTTATAGGAAACAAGAGTAAATTAGGATTGATTTGAGGATGTGTAGCAGACATGAGGAGAATGGAGATGTACGGGACTGGGGAAGTCTTATGGACTTTTGAGAGAAACTATGATTACCACGGGAAAGTCAGATGAAAATCCATAGGAAGTTGGGCTTCCTTGTTCTGCTTCTCATGAAACAGGATACGTGGCACATGTGAGCAACTCCACTGCTGAAAACAGGGTATCTGGCTTTAAATTAAGGGAACACTCTCTGCCTCAAGTTGTGAATGTGAGTTATTTTCAAGCATAAGTGATGTCCTTGCCATGGAAGAAGCAGGCCCCCACCAAAGATCAACAGAAGTCTCTTCTGTCACATACTTCAGCTTCCTGTTTGCTGCCAGCATCTGATCCTCTCATCATTCATGCTGCATATATGCTAGCTCACTCCCAGGCTCCCTTCTGAAGTGAAATGACTAGTTTCCTTGGAGAGGAAGCCTAGACACAGTTGACAGAATAGTTTGCTCCAGGCTCTGCTCCAGACAGACAAAATGGACTTGGACTGCAGCAAGTTTAACTCCCTCAGCCCGTGGCAGTCATCTGATATTATTCCAGTAGGCCTTGTGTCCTCAAATCCCCTACGTACTGTCATGGCATGTCCCAAGCAGGCAATGCTTACTTTGAATTTGGAAATTGCAAATGCATAATAATAGGCTCTCTGGGCCATTAGGGACCAGATGAGACCTGTGCCAAGCTCTATCCCATGTCGTGCCACGCTACCTCAACAAGAGCTGCTCCTGAGCAATGTGGACAGGAATCCTCTTGCACCACTTGGCCAGAGGTCAGAGTCTACCCCAGGGCAGCTGCCTTCATATCACAGACGTAGCCGCAGAGAAGCCAGGGCAGATACCAGAGCTCCCAACTGAACGACTTTGCTGGGCTCACTTTGGGCTTAGGGCTGGAATTTGAACTATTCACACTGATAGGTGCGACCCCTTGCCAGCAACTTTCACTCGGGAGGCTCACGAAGTTCCTCCAGTCTTTCTCTTCAGAGGCCGCTTAAAGTATTCTCTCAAAATAGATAAAGAGGTAATAATTTTATTTTCCTAGTTGCTTAAGAAGAGTGTTAGAAGAGTTAATCCGGGGATCAAAGGTCTTTGTTAACAGAGTCTCTTGAATCCCATGTGTGCAGGTCACAAAAATAACACAGAAAATGTACAGATCTGAAAATGACAGCCAGGATGGAAACCAAAACAGCTTAACAGTAAAAAAAAAAAACAACAACAAAAAAAAAAACTTTTAAAACCAAATCTGCTTAACAGTAGTTAGTGTTTTTTAAATGTTTGGGTCAAGTTTGATTTTGTTGTTTTGCATAATTTGTTGTAGAATTTAGCCAGCTGCTGTATCTTTTCATGCAAGGAAAACTTTCCAAGAGGCCCTTAAACTTCAGTGACGAGTACAGTTATTTGTATGTCAACTGCAGCTTCTATTTATAGGATGATGAAAATATCCCCCAATCAGTAACTCTTTAACAGACAGGCATTTCATAAAAATAGATTACAAAAAAAAAAAAAAAAGGAGTAGACATAGTTTATGTTAACAAAAGCATTGATATTCCAAACTCTTGTTGCGACCTTTATATTCAAAACGTTGGTAAATACAGATAGTAAACCCATTCAAACACAAACACACAAACCTTACATAGGATAAGGAATTATTTGGGTAATTTGGAATTATTTGGGAATTATTCAGGGAAAAGGAATATTAATATATCCTATAGTGAATGAACATGAAAAATAAGTGGAGGTTTTCAATGACTCACATAAAATTAAATTAACTGCTTTCTGTGATACCCAGTAGAGTCTGAATGAAGGCACTTAAGAGAGGTGTATGTGTTTTTAAAGGGTGTTGATTTAAGACCTGATTTGTTTGAAGATTGACTTGAAAGAATTTCAAAGGATGTAGCTTAATTAAAAATATTCCAAACTTTGCATTCCTCACAGAACCTTTTGACCTCTCACGACATTTAATGCTTGAAGGTGAGGAGTTGACTGACTGCTTCTCACTTCACCAAAGGGACTCCTGATCCTTCCCTGATGCAACAGCCATCATTAATTGTTGATAGGTGCTCATTACACCAGCCTAAAATAAGCAGCTAGAGAAGTGGCAGATTGGTATGTCACAGGCATCTTGTGCACCAGGGCTGGGGGTGGGGGGCAGGTTTTCCAGCTGTGCATCAGACCTGGCTCACCCCTTCCAAAATCCCAAGCACAGAACGCACACTCAAAGCTCTGCGTGCTGCAGCCATCACAACGTCTGGCATTCCCACTGAGGGAGAAATCAAATGGAGCTATCCATTAACAGGCCAGCGAGGAGCCATTAGAGGGACTCCTCTGCCCCCCACTGCTTCCCATGACGGATGGCCTGCTGTCACTGCCTCCGACGGGCCTCTCTCAATGCAGGCTGTTTGCATTCAGTCAACACTTTGCTTTTATAGGCCTGTGGAGCCAAAGATTGCTAGACTTTTGAACCCCAGGCTAACTTCTGTCTGGCTACAGCCTCATTTTCTGGAGCCAAAATCTTTTTTAACAACCACACAATAACAAGTAATTAGGGTAAAGTCTGCTAATCTTCTCTTTTGGGCCTGGAGGTTATGTATTCAGAATCAGTTGGGGTGAAGGTAGAATTACTGCCATCAAAGCCCGAGGTTACTTTGTAAAAGGAGTTGAACTCCAGGTCAAGGAAATGTTAACTGGACAAAGAGAGATCAGGGCAGATAGTGTTAAAATTAAAACTGTCCTACTGAGATAATGCAGAATTGACTGCTTTGGCTCTGGAAACTCACTGAATGCAAGACGTGAAAGAAGGCAAGGACCTTTCTTTCAAAAGGAGAAAGCATGGCTAGCAATAAAGAATCTATTGACTTGCTTTCATTTGGGAATGTATTTTTAGTCTTTTCATTCAGTAAGACAAAAGTAAAAGATCCTGTTTTTGATGGCACCTTGTATTTGGGCCATCCCGTTTCCTAAAGCTGTACAGTTTACTGAATTAAATAATCTGTCTTAAATCTTTGTCTCTCACCAAAGCCCCAGCACAAAATTCATTAGAAATGGAGAGGTGGCCTCCCTTGAATTAAGAGTCCTGGGAGCAAAAGGGACTTGCAGTGTGGCTGGAAGGGCAAACAAGTCCAGAGTCCCACATGCAGTGGAGGAAGCATACGCCAGAAGTGTCCTGCATATAGCATGGGGCTGTGTTTTGTGCCTCTGCTGCTTGCATGTAGCACAGGTTGAGGTGAGATTCCGGTTTTTCAAGAGATCAGAGCCTAAACACTGAAAATTTGTCAATGTTCAAAATAAGATCACACATTGTGCCTGGAAATCCATCACAGGCCGGGGCAGCCCTCATTCCCCAGCAGGGAGTCAGTCCAAAATTAATTCCACTCGCTGCTGTCAAGGATAACAAATATTCCAGCACCGCCTCGCTGGTATCAGAGCTGACAGCTCTGGCAGCATCAGCGGCACTTTGTTCTCCCCACCGCTGGGAGCAGGCCCTTGGCTGCTGCTGCCGGTAGGTGTTGAGTCTCTACATGGGAGCAGAGGGGCAGAAACGTTGAGGGCAGCTATTTCACATGCCAGGTCCTGCTGAGCTCTGCCATGGCACCCTGGCCACCTCCTGAGCTTTCAGGAAATGTACAGAAATGCTTGGGCTTGAGCAGGCCAGCGGTATCTCTAGAAATCCTCACTACGTGGTGGCAACTAACACAGCAGCGGACTTACATTGCAGTTCAGTTCTCAGGGCAAAGATGTGTTTAATGCGTTGCATTTGCCAGCTGGATTCAGCCAAGCACAGTCAGGCAGATATGGCTTTCTGCTCCCAAGCAGAGGGAAAGGGTCCAGAAAGGGTACCAGAAGGGTCCTCTCATGGGTCCTCTGCAAAGCTGGAGGGTCTTGGAGTAGCTGGCACAGGTACTGTGGTGGCTGGAAAGCAGTTTTGTAAAAGACCAACGATTCTCAGCTTTGTGGTGGGATGTTTGACAGCACAGGAAAAGATATCTCCAGCTCCACAGCTCCCTTCCAAGGAACTGGCATTTAAGAGCCCTGCCTGGGCTGTGAACAGGAGATTTTCTATACTGTCTGGGAAAAAAAAAAAAGGGGGGGGGGAGAAAAAAAGAAAAAAAAAAGCAATAGCCAGGCTTGTTTAATTGCTTGCCATTTTGTTGGCATTTCCCAGGGTTTCTAGGAACCTGAGGCTGGCATCACCTTTATGAAAGCTTTATCCATACATTAACTAAATGAAACAGGTCTCATCAGTCACAGATTTCTTCCTTGATGGGTAGGTTTTGAATATATTTTCTTTTAATATACTAGAGTAAAATAAATTATTGGTGATGACTAATCATGGGCACAAAGCTATTTTTTTTTCCTCTGAAACATTCTTCTGACATAGAGATAGAAAATGACAAGTGCATTTTTATGCTAATTATGGCCATGTGAATATCCCTAGATAGATAGCAAAACAATGCTAAATTCCACCAAAGTGAAGGGTGTGGTTTTTTCCTCAGTCTAGGACAGGAGTAATGTCCATGGTACAATAGACATTGGGGTATGTTTCTTCAAGGATCAAGTTAGAAATAACTGCTGTCTGCTACACTAGCAGCAACAAAAAATCTAGTTAAAACTCCTCACAGGTTAAACTAACCAGTGTAGCTGTATCATATAAGAGCTCTTTATTTGTGTGAATATGACAAACGGTCTTTAGTCAGATACTCTCAGAATGAAATGCAAACCTGCCTCCTGATTCAAATGCCCCTATCCATGCTCTTTTCTGGTTTTGCTCTGCAAAATGGCTTTTTGCTTTTACCAGTGAGAACTGCCCATCAAAACACCACACAATGATTCTTCAGTTAGGACGTTTTATTTTTATTTTTAGAACCCAATTTACAAGCACGTTGTGGCTATTACACAAAGGTTTGTACAGAAAGGGAAGAAAAATCAGACAGAAAATGATGATGCCATATAAAATACTGATCACCTTCTGTAAGTAACTTGTCATTTTTCATGTGAGAATTACCCATGTTGCCAAGCCAGTTTGGGGGTCTTGCTGGCTTCATAGAATCACAGAAAGGTTTGAGTTGGAAAGGACCTTAAAGGCCATCTAATTCCAACCCCCTGCCATGGGCAGGGACACCTCCCACCAGACCAGGTTGCCCAAAGCACCATCCAGCCTGGCCTTGGACACCTCCAGGGATGGGGCATCCACAGCTTCTCTGGGCAACCTGTGCCAGTGCCTCGCCACCCTCAGAGTAAAGAATTTCTTCCTTATATCTAATTTAAACCTACCCTTTTTTAGTTTAAAGCCATTACTCCTTGTCCCATCACTACACTCCCTGACATAGAGTCCCTCCCCTGTTTTCCTGCAGGCCCCCTTTATGTACTGGAAGGTTGCTATAAGGTCTCCCTGAAGCCTTCTCTTTTCCAGGCTGAACAACCCCAACTCCCTCAGCCTGTTCCCATAGGAGAGGTGCTCCAGCCCTCTGATCATCCTTGTGCCCCTCCTCTGGATTTGCTCTAGCAGGTCTATGTCCTTCTTGTGCTGGGGCCCCAGAGCTGAACACAGCACTCCAGGTGGGGTCTCAGAAGCAGAGCAGAGGTGACAATCACCTCCCTCGCCCTGCTGGCCACGCTGCTTTTGATGCAGCCAGGATACAGTTGACTTTCTGAGCTGCAAGCGCACATTGCTTGCTCATGTTGAGCTTCTTGTCAGCCAACACCCCCAAGTCCTTCTCCTCAGGGCTGCTCTCCATCCATTTGCCTGTATTTGTGCCTGTCCTTTAAGACAGAAGTCAAATGTATGAGCCTGGTGTGCCCTCAGGTACTATCCCATTTTAATTCTTGAAGATTTTTTTTCCTTGAACCCAACAGAAGCAGACATCAGGAGGCAGTTTGCTTGCTCAGAAACTCCCCAGCCTGTCTTTCCAATTAATTCTACACCCAGACACTGAGGGCATAGTTGGATTTTATAGCTAAGCCAATCTGAGATCAAGCTAATGCCCAAAGATTCAGTTCTGTCAATCCCCCTATTGCCACTAATTGCATTTTCCTATTCCCAGCATTACATTGTGTCTGATGCTTTTCTGACCTCACAGTGTGCTACATCAGGGACAGGTCACCAGAAAAAAAGAAAAAAGAAAAAGAGGAAAAAAAAAAAAGATAAGTTTTGCTGAGCTTTGCAGACCGGCGATTGCTTTTGATAGCAGAGGAAGAAACAAGGGGCCACAACAGAAGGAGAAGAGAAGGGGACAGGCTGCCTTATCAGAGGCATCTGATCATCTGACTGCCTGGCCTTGCATTAGTCAGTACCCTGCACCCCTACACCCTTGCCCTCCCTTCTATCTCAATGCAACAACCGTGACTGCTTCCCTTTTAGTCTGGTGACTTTTTTTTTTTTCTGTGCAAACAACAGCTTGCCCATCATATTCTTGTTTTTGCATGCACAGACCAAGCAGTTTAGTACTGCTCAAACTTTGTCACGCACTCCTTGCCTTAGGCCATAACCCGTGTCTGCTTCCTACCATCACTGTATAAAAGAGCATTTATTAAATGCTCTGGTACTGAGTATGAAAGAACCAAACCCACTGTATTTAGCCAGGTCTGTGATTACCAGCAGATCAAAGACCTGCCTGACAACAATTGTGACTTTTAGGCAGACACCCAAAATACAAAAGCAGTTAGAAACTTCTACAGGGAATGAATCAATCCTCATCATAACTGTAGGAAGGAGGCACATGGAACAGAATCATTTGGCTTTCACCTTGGAGTAATGCAGGTTCTTTCTACATTTCTGAAATAACAGTAGCTCACATTTACAAGAATACATTAGAAAGTCTGTTCTTCCATTTTTATTTTTTTCCCCAATAATGGCACTCACACGCACAGTTCCTGGGCCTGATTCATCACCTTATTACTTCATTACTTTATTATTTCAGGGACTCCATTTATAGTGCTGCACCGACATGAACTATGAGCTCTGTCTGTGATACTTTTAGAAACGAAAGGGTAAGATGGGCTTCTCCAAAATTACTCGGGATTTGGGACCGACTTGTCCAAGTTCCCTGTCTGATGATCCTTTCCAGGACCAGATCCCCAGGGTGTGAGGGCTCTGCACCTCCCAAGCAAGCTGCTTCCTCCTCCCCTATGCTGAGCAGACAAAACACAAGGGCATTTAGTTCACTAGTTAATTCAGAAAATTCCAGTGGTGTGTGATATTGCCCTGTCCAAAGATTCCTGGCTTCTTCAATCATTAGCTGATATTATGGATTATTATGCAGCCTGCACTCTGCAATGTGTTTTCACAGCCAAAAGAATGCCCCAGTGCCTGATTTTGCCAACAGCTAAGCATGTTAATAACTTTATTGACAGCAATAAGCTCATTGAACTCTGTAATAAGACTCAGCAATCCAAGGATGTACATAAGAACAGTCATTCTGGAACATAGCAACATGCATGTTATTTAAGTTGAGCTACACACTGTACCTGGCTGTGTGGGACTCGGTAAAAGGGAAATTTTCTTTTGACCTCAGTTAATTATCATCTTTATTATTAACATCACAGTAATGACCAACAGCTCTAACCAGCTTTCATTAACCAAGGTACTGTATAAACATATCTGATGATTAAAATCCCTTCCAAAGGAAGCTTGCATACACTTTGAAGCATAAAAAATGAGAATCCTGTTAATTTTATTCCACTTCAATTGACAGGGTGTTTCAAAACCTTAATGCTCTAGTAACAAACTGAGGGCTCAAGTGTGATCTCAGCTACTCTTGTGTAAAGCCATAGGAATGCCATTCGTTTAGACCTCATTGGAGAGGTTGAAATATGTATTGCTGCATGAAGCAAAAACTCTATTAGAAGAATACTATTAAGGTTGTGATGCCAAGCACTTTGAAGGCTACAGGAGAACTTGCACACCTAGCTGCCACCAGAGACACCTCCAAGTGTACAGTTTAGCTGCCAATGGACCCCTGAAACTACCATTTTCTCACCTCTTGCCTTTCCAGCAGCAGTCTCCAAGAGACCCCATTTCTGCCACCTGATGTGCATTCTCTCCTCTCTCTAAGCTCAAACATGTTCACAGATCGCTGATTTCAGCCACGCTTTGCCCTGGGAAATGGGGTGTAAGGAACATTTATACTGCACAGTGCAGGACACTCCAGCTAGCTGTGATCAGTACTGCTGAGGTACAGAAACCACACAGCTCCTCCTGAAGCACTGCATGGCCAGAGGAGCTGCCAGGCATAGTCCCCGGCCAGAGGGAAGCCTCTGCCCTCACTTCTGAGGCTGGCATTTCTTCAGGCTACTCAACACCAGGAGTCTGCTCAGCTGCTTTTTATTGCTGCTAACTTGCAAAGAAAGTTCAAGATACAGTTACTTGGCACGTGCAAATTGCCATTTTCCAAGTGCTCAGACCTTGGGCAAGGAGAGTTTTCCAGGGGGGCGGTGGCAGGCTCGTTCCCCACACACCCTGCCAGATCTCTTGTCCCTTCCTCCAGGCACCCATCTGTTCAAGGAAACAGAAACAGATTTTGTTGTAGACAGACAGACAGACAGACAGACAGACAGACAGACAGACAGAAAGAAAGAAAGAAAGAAAGAAAGAAAGAAAGAAAGAAAGAAAGAAAGAAAGAAAAAGGCATCTTCTTTAGAAAAATGGGCCAAGACTTTTCAGATGACATTTTCAGAGGGATATTCATTTCTTTTTATCTTTACAGATCAGCCTGAGGCATTTATATTTGAGTCCAAACAAAGTCTAGCAAAGTTGTAAACATCTGAAAAGAAAGTCCTCTTACAAGAGGAAGCATCAGTCCACCTTAATAATAGACATCACTGCCTGCTCTGACAATAATTTGCAAATAAAAAAAGTTTTTTTCATGTACAGTAGCCTGCAAAATGTCAATTAAAACCAAAACCTGGGTGAGGGATTGTAAAGGTATGTGTGACGACTAATTTATTGTTCCTGTTTTGCATTCCCAGAAATCAGACACATTTTGTCTGTATTTATAACAAAAACATCCTGGACAGAGTCTGCGTGTTACCCAATTACCTAACAGTTAAATGGAGTATCAACTCCTAGCATGGGCTGAATTTCAGCCTGGATGAGGGGTGTCGAGCTACATTTCTTCACAGTGGGCAGGGTTGGCCTAGAAACCCCTCAAACAAATGAATGTGATAGAAATACTGACACAGCAAATGCAATTTAGATCACTGATAGCACAGGAAATCCTCATCAGTCAAGCAACAGCTGAACTGTCACTGATGTTGAACTTTTTTAATGTGTCCATAGGTCCCCAGGACACTGAAGCATCATTTTAAAAAATAAGGAGAAAAGTTGTCTCTCGCTACTCTGAGATATTTTAACTTTCTAGTTCTGTCTTGTTCAGAAACCTAGAATATTACTGTATGCAGGGGGAAAAGAAGGATCTACAGAGATCAACAGTGTCCATAATGGCCTCTATATAGGTGCAGATAGCATCATCAAGGGGATTGAGGTTGTTACGACCACCTGTCGGTGTCAGAGTCTCTGCTGCTATGCTGATTTACACCGCTGGACTGTTCAACCCATCAACTGAACAGCTAATGTGTTTTCACAAATACTACATATTCCAGTCTGCTTTCAGTCTGTTTTTGTAAGGACATCGTTTCCCAGCAAAGGGAAAAAAACACCGCCTTTAAACTACAGCGAACTTTTGCCCTGAGTAAGGCAAGTGTCAGCCATCAATCTGTTTTTCAGATGGCTTCACTTTCAGATGGGAATTTATTTCCTGCAGAGTTGAGATTGGCAGGAAACAGAACGAAAAAAGAGACTTCCATGATGCCCCAAAACACGGCTTTAACAGAAAAACAGAGAAATTAATTAAAATGGAAGTCTCAGAGTTATGCGAGGACAATGCCCATTTGGAAAGACGGAAGACCTCGGCAGCAGGACTTTCCAGAACACTTGTGCCTCTGGCAAAATGAGCAGAGTGCTTCACCATGGCCTCCACATTATGGTAAACAGACCTCCCACGTAGTACCATTTTCTGTCACTGGTATCTGCAGTGCTGGAACAGCCCGGAGATGGGAGAGTGCCAGCATTGCTGCGCGCTTCCTGCGTCCTGGGGATCAAAGCTGTGAAGTAGAGCAGGGTGCACTTTCTGTTGCATCTCTCAAATATAGTCCTGAATGCAACTTCTGTCATTAAGAGAGATTTCCTAAACAGACTCCATACCCCCACTTTCCATCTGATAATCATCTCCTTGTGTTTGCGCTAAGTCAACATCCTTCATCTTTGCCTTATGAGGGAAAGCTATGGCTGCGAGTGCACCAAAATTCCCTCACCACTTGCAGATTCCTACGATAACAAACAACAGAAAGCAGCTAACAAGTGTTTTTTTTTTTTTCCTTTCCTTACAGAGACAAGCACTTTACTTGAAAGACAGCACCTCCTATACCAGCTTTCTGCCTGTTCTGTCTGCTAAGTACAGCCAATGCTTATCTCTC
Organism: Anser brachyrhynchus; assembly: GCF_964034855.1. NCBI lineage: Eukaryota > Metazoa > Chordata > Aves > Anseriformes > Anatidae > Anser > Anser brachyrhynchus. The sequence goes on along the minus strand of NC_137694.1, from coordinate 50,198,754 downwards.
AGATTTAGCACGGAAGGAAGGAGAAACATGATGCAGCACCACCCCTTTCTGGCTCTTGGTGTAGGAAAGGGCAGGGTCCCTGTACCCCAGTGACCCCACGTGCCATGAGAAAACACCAGTGGGCATTTCCCTGGGGCTGTGAGGTACTTGGAGCAGACTCAGCCACCTTGTCTGTACTCAGCAGCTCACTGCAGTCTGGGAGTTACTGCTGTGTGATGGGGTCTGGCCCCATCCTTGTGCTCCTGTGGTAACTGAACGAGGCTGAGCACACACACACCATGTCCAACACATCTGTGCTGTACGCCCAAGGCCTAATGGGATATCAAACTGGGATTAGGAATTTGTCCTGCCACCTTCACCCAGGCAAAGCTTTTACTGGTTTACAGTGGTGTGGTGAGAGGGTCTAGGCTGCAACCTCACTTAAGTGTTCTAGTGCAGCTGTTTTTCCCAGAGTTCCGAATGAAGTGTCATCACACTCTTCAATAGGGAACATTTTTTGGATAAGCTTTTCAGAATGCAAAAGAAGCTGAAGCAACACTCTCCATATACACAACCATTACATCCAGCTTTGATTTTGCCAGCACAGCCACCTTTGGTGGCCACATGCTTGGTGTCTCCCTGCTTTCCATCCTTCCTGACCCTTTGGGAAGCCATACGGAGCCTAATCTACACAGAGACAGGGAGTGGTGGTGGGGAATAAGCTCATCTTCTAGGAGCTAATAAGAGGACAACTGGGGCCTTTTCTTACCTCTTCTGCTTATATACACCTTTCCTGTAGCTCACTAAAATTGACCTGGTCTATGAGACTCGTCCTGTCATGCTCCTTTTCACTGACAAAACAAAGAGGATAAGGGAGGCTTAAAGCTGGGACAAAGTTGAGTTGATTTAGGAAATATGAGGAAAACAGGAAAAGTGTAACAGGGCAAGGGTAAGAAAATGAAAGAGAAGTAATAAAGGACCACAGAGTTTAGCATAAGGCCTGTGGAAGAACAGAAGGTACAGGGGAACAGCAGGACTGAGAAAGGACAGTTAAGAGAACAGGGAAAGAGAAGATGATGAATACAATAACAACAAAACCAGAAGGAGATGGAAGACATTTTGAAGGTGGCTGTCAAGTGGTCTGAAAGGCTGTGAGTGGGAAAGACGAAATGTGAGAAGAGGAACCTGCACTATGAGCCACGCTACGTTATTGCACAGAAAGTGGAAAGCTAAGCGCTAATGTGCACCCAAGCACTGAGGGGAACCTTGACCTTACAGGAGCAAAGGGGATGTTGATGCCACAGGACATAATTTCACCCTTTGTGTTAAAGACACAGATGGGTTATGTGAGAAAGTTCTGGTCTTGCGGGATTCACTCCTGGTGGTATAGGTTTCCTTCCTGATATCCCCATAGCTTCTGAAGTAATTCAGTATCTCACACTCCTACGTTATAATATGAAGCAGGTTGTGATTTTTTAGCTACAAAGCAGGGATATTCCCCCCCTCTTCCTTACACACATTGGGCCTGTCCCTACAGGCACAAAGGATTTATTCTTCCCTTTATAAATTACTTTACCAGCTGAGGAACTGCAATAGCTGCCAAACGCCCCAGAAGTCCAAGACCTCTGCCCCATCCCAACGAGGACTGGAACAAGGGAGGGGAGAGAGGATGCGAGTAATTTGGAAACAAGTGCTGGGGGGGCTGCAGGGGCAAACAGATCCCAGCCTCAGAAAAGCCAGCGAGGACTCGCGTAGCATGTGCCATTGCCTTCACGCTGCTGGGGCACAGCTACCGGGGCACGAGCGCATGTAGGAGAGGTGAATGTTGCTGGGGAGAGCCCCTTGCCTCTTTTTCTTCCAAACCATTTGTAATTAAGAGCTGGCACATAAGCAAGTGAAATTAATAAAATAATAATAATAATAATAATAATAACAACAACAACAATAATAATAATAATAAATCAGAGGTTTAACCAGTTTGGGGATCTGCTCCAGTTGTGGTTTGGGTTTGCCTGCACCCAGTTATTCTCGTGCAGTCCCAGTGCACATTCAGCCACAGTTTCTGACCAACAACCCTGCTTCAGGGCTTGTTTGAGGACAAACTATGGCTGGAACGAGTTTTCTGCTTGACTCTGCTGTAGGGTGTGTGAGAGCAAATCTGGCCTTCTTTGCTTGCTTGTCCTGAAAAATGATGAATTGCAGAACTACCCCTTGGTGTTAGTCATTCGGTGAAGCAGGAAGGAAGCAGGAAGCCCTTGTGAGCACTAACTTTTCAAAGCAGTTTGCAAAGAAAGCGAAGGCCCTCCCCTAGGCTACCTCATCACACACCGCTGCTTACCTCCTCACCTTAACGGCTACCTAGGCATGATTAACATTCGCAATTCATTTAGCCGGAAATATTTGCCCAGCGCAAACAGCTGAGGCACTACCAGTGAGCTGTTTCTATACGCAACGCAGATCAAAAGGGGGAGGGAAGGGGAGCCCTACACTTGCTGAATGGGAGAGGCCTGACTGCGCTCAACAGGTTCAGTTCACACTGTGACCCTGCCTGGCTTCCTGCTATTCAGATGTGTTACTTCCCCTTTGTGGTAATGGCCTGTGGCAGCCGGCCAGAAAACACTATTAATTTCAGAAGTGGCCTGACAACAAACCCGCAGTGAAACGAGAGGAAGTGGCGGGGAGGCCATCTGTTGACTTCAGCAGAACAGTAGGGACGCAGCTATGTAGGTTTCTACAAGGAAAGCAGATTAATAATCCACAAAGAGGAAACTGGCTAAAATTATCCGCAGACCATATTAAAAAAAAAAAAAAAAAAAAGTCACTTGAGCTGCAGCTGGACAGGAAATTGCTAGAGCTGCTTGCAAATCTCCACTTTGAACAGAGCAGCACAGGGAATGCCAAGAGCGGAAACCGTTCAAAACTGGATTAGCACAAGCCAAGTTTAACTGCAACCCACTTCTACTTTCACAGTTTATGCACTCAATCTAGGCCACTACTGCATGAGACACTGACTCACTTTTTTCCCATGTTTTGTTTGCTTTTCATTTCACACACTTGCAGTTGCTAAAATTACATGAAATGTGCTCCGGCTGCCAGGAGCTGTGCAGAACCCTAGCTGACAGCCCAAGCTGGAGGAGTTGTCCACCTCCCCTGCACTGCACATGGGTTTTGGCACCACCCTACTGCGGGCCACTTCTCCTTTGGAAGGATGTTAGTACATTGCAGCAGGAAGTTTTGCAATCGCAAGAATCCCCCTTTTCCCTCCTGCAGAGACGGGGCTGTTTGAAGGGTCCAAAGAGGATGTGAGGTGACTATGGGTACTACGGGTACGTAGAGACTTTTCCTCCTTGGCTGCACGTGCTAAATTACAGTGTGGCTGAGCAGTGACAGAAAATCTTTCACTGGCTGCAGTGTTTATGGGTTTCTGGGAAATGAGTTCCTGCCGGACAGGTAAGGAGAGCACAATCCCATCTCCTGTCATCTGTAATAGAGTGGCCAACACTTGTAAATAAACCCAGAAAGCAGCAGCTCCTTGATCTAAAAATAAATAAATAAATAAATAAGAGATCCTTATGCCCCAGGGTTAGGTGCATCCCTGGGGTTGTGAAGGGATGTTGGAATATTTTGTGATTAACCTGAAGGCCTTCAAAGTCTTCCCTTCACCAAAGACAAGAGCCCCGCATGTGCGCAGTTTATTCATTTAAGCAGCAGTGGACCAAAGGGGAAAGCAAGGCTTTATTGTCTCAGGGACTGTACAAAAGCTGTTGAAAACAATCATTACCTTTAAACAGAACCATATGTGTATGTGCCATTAACCACACCCACACAGAGGGGAAAGGGGGAATAAATGAGGCGGGTTCTCAATAGCCAAAAATAGTTATTTATTTATTAATAATTTAAGGTTTTACATTCTTATAATAAATTCCATCTTAAAACTTTTACACCGTGAATTACTCTCCCTTATTGGCAACCGTGTGCAGGTTCACTGTGCGTACACACAGGTACAAATGTTCGCACATACTTCCAGTTTTATACAAAAAAAGAAAGAAATAAAAAGACGCAAAATATTGCATTTGAGGTGAAGCTCCCTGAAGAATTTGTACAGAGGTAATGCACTGTTTTAGCACATCTGAAAGTTTTAAAAAGTGATCAAAAATCATTCGCATTCAAAGACAGATCTCCTCCCAGATGATCTATTTACAAAAGGTAAGGCAAAAAAATTAATTTAATTTTAAAAATATATATATCATGTGGAAACTACATCAAGAGTGTGAGAAAAAAAAAAAAGAAACACCACAAGGGAAAGAAAAATATATGAAAGAAGAGACTGTACTTGCTCACAAACTTCTCACCATTGCCGTTTCTCCCCCATGGAAAGCTTGCTTCAGTTGAACCACAAAATTAAGCATGCTGCAAATATATTCTTTGCAATAATAATCATTTAAAAAAAAAAGAACAAACAGATAAAGCAGAGTTTATGAAGAGAACAAAAACATAGATGTCCCTTGGATTGATCTCTTGAATGCATGTGAATTCAAAAAAAAAAAAAATCGCAAATCGACTCAAGATTAAATATTTACATTGATCAAGTAGAATACTACTGAGCTCCTGGCAAACAAGTACTCCAAATACACTAAGCTGAAATCTCTTTCTTTGGCTCCTCTAAATCAAAACCAACCAACCAACAAACAAAATAACCAGTCTTCACTGAAGACAGAGGTGTACGCTGCAGATCCAAAAGCGCAGAGGGGAGCGGGGCAGCTCCGGTCCCCAGGGAGCATGTGCTCTGCCCCATCCAGCCTCACCCTGCCCCGCCGGGAGGCAGTGAGCGCCCACGAGCCTGCCGCGGGCATCCCGGAGAGCTCAGTGCTGTCCCTCCCGTCGCAGCCGCCCGCTCCATACCGCGTAACCTTTCCTGGCCTGCGCTGGCAGCCGCTGTCTGGTACCGCAGGCCAGAAAAAGAGAAAGCTGCGTCTTCTTGACCACTGCCGAAGAGAAAACAGTGAGGAATGATCCCATGAGACGGACAGGAGAAGGGAGGCCGCGGGCGCTCACGTGGACTGCAGGGAGTCCACCTGGAAGACGTTCTGGTTGGAAGGGGTGGTGAAGTAGAGCTGCTGGTTGGGCACACGATTGTCACAGGGGCTGCTCAGCCCCAGGGTCCGCTCAAAGTCCAGCAGCTGACCCATGAAGTTGAAGTTGGGAGAAATGTTGGACTTCTTCATCTTGACGATGTCATAGGCATCATTCATGGACAAATTGAGCTTCTGCATGAGGTAGGCCACCGTCACCGTGACCGAGCGACTGATCCCTGCTAAGCAATGCACCAGGACGCCGCAGTTCTTCCCCCGTGCTTCATCTGCGCGGAGACAAAGAGGCAGAGAAGGACACATAAGACAGAGGGTTGGTAACTGATCTCACAGCACAAACAAGATTAGTATCGGGCAGGAAGAAAGGGCAATTCTGCTCTCAGTGACCGGCAAGGCAAGAGTTAACTTCACCGGCTTAAAACCAGGACGGGAGGCGAATCCACCCCCCTAAGCATATGTACAGGAGTCCAAGAGCTGAGAAAACTAAGAAGGAGACAAAGGGAGCAGGATACGCCGCATGACACTGTTTTAGAAGTCAGTTTTAAAAGACACTCTTTCCCTTGGAGATTTGCTTTAAATTCTTAGTCCCCTTGCCCCAGCATGGAAATCCTGCAATATGTCACTGAATGCCTTTTATACAGACCAGCAGACTGCAAAGGTCTATTAAATTATTCTCCAACTGTTGTGCAGCTAACAATGGAGGTATTCAGGCATTTTAAAAGAATGAGGGAAGTCACAGGGGACAGCCCATTAGGAGGAACAGGATGTCAACATTGGTTGAAAATGGGTTCCTTTGTAATAGGAAATGCATTACAATGCCTGGAGATTAGTTTCTTTGTGGCTTCCAGCCCACATTTCTTCCTGCTGGGCTCAGATTACCTACATTCTGCACTATTACCGGTATCATTCAACCGGATTACAGCACAGCTTCCCAACAGATAATGCGATGCCCACCCCACCGCACCCCAAGCGGGGCGGTTTTAGTCTGTGTGTGTACCCCCTCCAAGTGCAAACGTGAACGAGGACTGCTCGAGCCCTGGGGGATGTGTTTCCAAAGCTGCCGGATAACGGCGAAGGGCTGCCTAGCCGAGGCACCGAGCCCGAGAGGTATATCATTATTACCACGAGATTTAATTAAAGCCCTGACTATACATTTGCCAGGGATACCAGTTATGAGTAACTTGCATTTAAAAGCTACAGTTAGCTTCCCAAAACGTTTATTTTCATTACACCGCACTCCAGTAGCCTCAAGAGGAGAAAGAAAAAAAAAAAAAAGAAGGGGGGGGCATAAAGCCACCAACCTCAGGCTCATTTGCCTTCTTCCTCTGCCCTACGAAGAAATTTCAAGATATGCCCCATCCTGAGCATTGCTCAGCCCCCAGCTTCCACACAAATGCCTCAGGGAGGATTTCCACAGCCAGCCAAACCAGGTAGGCATTTGCTACCTGCAAATGTCGCTCACACCTCTCAATAAACCTGCAAACAGCACCCACCTCTCAACTTAATTATTATTTATTTAAAGCTGGCTTAATTTAAAAAAATCAGAAAGTGAGGCATACCCCAGAGACTGTGAGAAATGCTACTACCTCTCCTCACCCCAAATCTCTTTTGAATTCTACAAAAGAAATTGACTTCTGCTGCTTGCTATGCAACTGTTAGCAAACAACCGTGTCTCACCTATGAAGGAGATGGCCTCAGGGAAGAACTGAGACAGATTTTGGCTCCAGTGGTCAGAGATCGGGATCTGCTTGTACTTGAATTCGCCAGCGTTTTCAAAGAGATTAGGCAGGTTGGGGGTAACATTCAAGATGTATTTTATGCCAAACTCTTCTAAAACGTCCAGATTCGTGGAGTCCTTGGCACAGCCTAAGTAGAGGTAGGGTAAAATCTCCACCGGGAAGGAAGGCTGGTTGTTGGAGAGAGGGCTGCCATCGGAGTCGGTGGCACTATTGGGGTCTCTGTCAATGTCAGATTCAATGTCTGATGAGGAATCGGAGCTGATTCGGAGCCCTCCTAAGCCCAGGACTGGCAGAGGAGGAGAGCTGCTGCTACACGAGCTGTCTAGGTTAGTTTCGCAGTGCAGGGCAAACTCGGCCTGGAACTTGCTGAAACCACCTAAGGAGAAAAGCAAAGCGAAAAAAAAAAAATGCAACCTGATATGAGACTGCAAGCCCGGTACAGCTCTGCCTGCAAGGGGACATCTGTTTCCCACCTCCTCGAGCCCCGGGTAAAAAAGAGGAAAACGCCACACGGCCACGCAGACTGACTAACCTAAAAGAAGGCTTTAGCAAAATCGCCCGCTGCGGCGGGGGGGGGGGGCTCCGGGCGGCCGCGATTAAAGCCCAGAGCCGCTTCGCCCCGCGGGGACCTCTCGTGGACAGCCGGGCGGCACCTCCTGCCGTCCTGCCCGGCTCCTGCCGGGGTCCCCGCTCGCCCCGTCCTCCCCTGGCTGCTGCAGCGACCCCATCCTCCCAGTGTCCTTAAGCAAAGCGCGGAGAGGGGCGCCGGGGGGTACGCACGGGGACAGCCCCGCCAGCCTGCGGGGCCCGGGGGTCGCTGCGGGCGCTGCCCCCCAACCCTGCCCCGGGCAGAGCCGCAGCCCCGGCTTCGGGGTCTCGCCTCCCCGGCCCCCCTCGCTCACCTTCCAGATAAAAGGCCTTGCAGCCTTCATCTTTGAGGCGCTTGAGGAGCAGCCCCAGCACGGACTCGCCGCCCGTGTTCTCGTTCCAGTCGCGGCTGTGCTCGTCGTACAGCACCACCGTGTCGGTGCCGCACCGGCGGGCGAAACGCTCCCGGTCCTCCTCGCTGCTGGCGACGAGGGAGCGCAGGGGCAGGTTGCCCTTCTGCAGCCGCCGCAGCATGATGCCGGGGATGGCCACGTTGATGGCTGACTCGATGTGGGACGACTCGTACAACTCCTGCGGCCGGCAGTCCATCAGCAGCAGCCGCTCGTTGCCCATCTCCAGCTGCTCGTTCAGCCACGCCACGGATTTACTAATCGCCATTTCCGACGCGAAAGGGACGGGTCTGAGCGTATCTAGCATGAGGAAGGACGGGGGGCGCGGAGCGGGCTCTGGAAGCGCCCCTCTCTCTCACAGGGGCATGCGGCTGGCTGGCAGCGGGCGGCGGCAGCCCTCCGCCTCACCACAACTTATCTCCCCCCGCCCCAGGGAAATGAATCACGCAGCCCCCCCGCGCCGCCTCCCCCGCGCCGGGCGCCGGCGAAGCCCCGGGGAGGGCGCAGCAGCCCCGGCGGGTGCGAGCGTGTGCGACTGGGTGCGCGCTGCCAGCCTGCCCGCTCTCCTCTCCTCTCCTCTTCCTTTTTTTTTTTTTTTTTTCCTCAATGAATCCCTGAATGAACCTGCCTAATCGCCGCTGCAGCCCGAGAGCCCTCGGGCTTTTCCTCCTCCCCTCGTGAATGAAATCCAATTAACGTGCCGCCGAGCCGGGCTGCCTCGCTCGGCGCGGGGGCCGCTCTCCCTTCCCTCTAGTCCCTCCGTCCCTCGGTCCCGCAGCCCCGTGCCCGTGCCGTGCCGTGCCCAGCCCCGTGCCGTGCCAGCGGGCGCCTCCCGCAGCGCTCCCCGCGCAGCGCGCCTCAATGGGCCCGGCGGCGGCGCGCTCAATGGGGACGTCGGGCGGCGCAGCCAATGGGGGCGCGCGGAAGGGGCCTGTTGCCGCGGCGACGGGCCGGCTGGAACAGGTCGCGGTGATGAATCGGTAATGAGTTTGTCATTCACAAAAACGGAAAGGAATTTCCGCTCCGGATAAGCCGAGTGCAAACAAGCGGCGGCCGCGGCGCGGCGGGCGGAGGCCGCGGGGGCAGGTGAGGGGGCGAGGCCCTGCCCCTGCTCCCAGCAAGGCGGCCCCCGGGGGGGCACCCTCCTGCCCCCCCTCCGCGCCTTCCCTCCGAGCCCTCCGCCTGCGGGGAGCCGGCTGCGTGTCCCCCCATCGCCCCCCACCGCCCCCCCAGCCCAGCTCCCCTCCAGGATTCGGGGGGTGCAGCCCTGTCCTCAGCTGATCCCCACGGGATCCCCGCCCCCGTTAACCCCGCAGCCCCCCCCCGCCCCCCCCCCCCCCCCACACACGTCCCCGGGTGGAGCCCCCCCGCCGCCGCCGCCCGTCGCCCCCCCGCTGTCCCCGCGGTGGGCGGAAGGAGGCTGCGGCCCCGCGGCGGGGGGGCTGCGGGAACGGGGCCCGGCGGAGCGGCGCCGGGGGAGCCGGGACCGGGGGGGGGCGGGAGGAGCGGCGCCGGGGGCGGCGGAGCGGGGAGCGGGGGCGGCCGGAGGCCGGGCGGGGCGGCTGCGAGGTGCGGCTTTAGCGCACGGCCGAGCGAAAAGCCAGGAGCGAAAATAAACCGGGAGAAGTCTCAAGGCTAATCCCGCTGCCGGCGGCGTCTGCCCCGGAGGAAAATCGTTCCGGTGAGGCCGGTCCCGCCGCTGCTGCGCTGCCGGGCGGTTATTTTTAACCCCGGCTGGAGGAGGCTCCTCAGGTAGCGAGCGGCTGCCGGGCAGCCCCTAGCCCCCCCCCCCCCCCCCCCCCCGCAGAAGCCCCCCGTGATGCTGAGGGAGCTGGCACGGCACCCGCCGCAGGGTCAGGACGGGCTGACACCCAGGTGGCACCAGCGACAGCCGCCCCAGCAGCGATCTGGACAGGATCCTCGCTTGCTGCTTGTTTCGAAGGCTTGGGAGCGGGGCTTCAGTGTTACATAAATTCTGCGCTGCCCCTACTCGGGGGGATTCGGCCAGGGTGAGACACAGGACACGCACACCCCACCCGCTTTGTCCCACAAATTTTCAGGGCCACCGTGCCCACCACGGCCCTGCCCGCTCTCCTTAAAGGGTTTCCAGGCCGGTGCTGCCAGGTGCTTCCCCTGCTCGGCTCTGTATTTCAAGGCACACTGTCTAAACGTTCAGAACCGTGTTAGATCAAAGCAGGAGCCTTCGTGTATTTTATTATGATTTTTTTCCCCCTCTCTGCTATATTTAAGCCTTTTGTTCTCACCCGGGCCGGGGCTCAGGCAGGAGAGCAAACTCTGGAGCTGGCACCGTCGGTTTCTTTTTATCAGTATGGCAAATAAGCACAGTCCCGTGCTAAATAAATAATCAGATCATGATTTTAAGTCTTACTTTTTCCCTTGAAATTGATACCATGGTTATTCTTTATCTTTCCTCGCAAATGTAACAGATCAACTTAAAATTTTAGAAACTAATAAAACTCAAACCTCAGCCTCACTATCCGTGGCTTTCAGGTTTAAGAAATTGAAGGCCTGGAAACGGAAATTCTGTAAAGCATGAGCAACTGGAATGGAAATTCCCAAACCCGCTTAATAGGGCCTAAAAGAGAGGTGTTTCTCTCTTAAGGTGCAGTATATTGCAGTGCTTGTCTTACAGCCATGTTAAACGTTTCTCCTTACTCATTTATGCCATTAATGTGTATTTTCTCTGATAATCTGTGTCCCAACAGGAGCCACAGCCAGAAGAATCCTCAAATGACAAAAAGTTAGGTCAACTTAGAAAGCAGAAAAACAGAAGGAGTCACATCAAACAATGGTGAGTGTGACCTGAGAGTTAGAGACAGGGACAAATTCAGCAGAACATTGTGACAAGTCCCAGCAAGCTTGACACAATGATAAATACAATTCGCTCCTTATAATCCACATTGTTATTAATTTACATCTTTTTTCAGGATTACATTGTACATTGATGATTTTTTTTTTAATGCAGATGCCCAGAAAAACTTCAGCACATTTTCAAAGAGCCTGAATTTGAAGAAGACAACAAACCCCAAATTATTTCCATCAAATACTTCCATATTCATATAAGGTAAACTTGCCTCTCTGATGACTAAAATATTTTAGGAAGAAAATACGTTCTGATTATCATCTTCAGGGCATTTTCAGTGACGTTTTATGGCAGTGGTTTAAAATAAAAATCTTAGTCATTCAACATTTTAACTGAAAGCAACATATTATGCAAGCAGTTTATCAAACCCATTGAGATACCTGCCTCATAGTAATCCAACAATAAATAATGACAGCATTTAAAGAGATTTTCATCATTAGTACTGTCAGATCTGATTGAAATGTTATGAATGTTAAGGTTAAGTATATGAAGGCAATAAAAATTTAGATGAAGCATGCTCGGGAGAGTTATATTTCCCAGGAGGATCTGGGGGCAGAGACTTGCTGTGAGGACGGCTATTGCCAGCTCACTGCATGGCAACAGTTTGGGGGTGGCGTTTGCTGAGCTGAGAGACAGGCAGGAGATCCTGATCTGCAGCCGAGTGAAACAAGTGAAACAGAAAGGACACCCTCTGTGCCAGGACCTCCCTCTGCACCCCCGGCTGAAGATGACTGGAGGAGAGTGAAAGCTCCATTGTACTTTGCTGTCTTTGTGTTCGCATGCATGTGTGCCCTCACTGTCCCTCTCTCTGGCTGGACAACGTTGTCCCTTCAGTCCCTGAGGGCATGCAGGAGTGGACCACGCTGCCATTTGGTGCGCTGTCAAAGATCAGATCTACAAGCCAAGCATCACCAAGTCGCTTATCCTTCAACTTCCACAAGTTTTTATGGTACCCAGGCAGCGAGAAGAGCCTATTCCCGTTCACCACGACCCCCTCATTCATACAGGCACAGGAAGAGAGAGCTTTTGAACCTTGCAGTTTTTGTCTCTGGGTGGTTTTTGTTTGCTTGATTTGTTTTGTTCTATTTTGTTTCATTTTGTTTTGTTTTGTTTTTTCTTTTTATATCTCCCTGGCTGTGAATGAAACCTCTTCAGCCCAGCTCAAAGCATATTTATTGCAAAAAGCCCGTTTTGCTGACTTTTGGACCAGAGACCTGCTCATTCTTAGCATGTGTAGAGGCCCAAATCTCCATAGCCTGAGCTTTTCTTGGCCAGAGATGGAGACAAGAGTGGAGCGTGGAGATTAGAGTTCAGCGTTGCTTAGCCCAATTCCTTCATGTTTTTCCTTGTAACAGAAAACCTTGCCCTGAATTAGGCAGACAGGATTTCTACGCAGTGTAATGGGAGAGAGAAGTACCAAAGAAGGCAGGTATCTATGACATTTTGAAACTGGGCCGGCTGGGCCACTGTGAGACACTTCACAGCCTGGGATGCTGAGGCAGCGGTGCAGGGGCATCCTCAGGAGGCTAAGTACAGGTGAAGTTTCTTCTTGAATTAGACACCAAGAATGGGAAAGTTTTTTTCTTTTGTTAAGTGCTTTCTTTCTCTAAAGATACAGGTTCACACCTCTCTTCCATATGTTTTGGAGCAGAATTTGACAAGAGCCTGTCTTTCTATGGGAAAATGCAGGAAAAGGAAATAGTAAAGACTTTTCTGGTTTTTTTTGTTTTTTTTTTTTTTTTTTGTTCAGACCTTTCCCATGTTGCATAAATAAATATTTATGATAGCAGAGGGTCCAGCCTTGGTTTTCCACATCCCACTGATGACCTGAATCAAAATGGCAGAGCGACCCTTGGTCTTGGCACTGCTTTATGTCAGGCATGTGAAGTATGCTCTGAGATTGCCTGCTGCAGGAGGCCAGAGAGCACGAAACACGCTGGCGTCAGGATTTTGGTTGAGATGTAACTCAACTTGATGCTGGGTATGCAGGTGCTTGGGAAGTGTAATGGAAATATTTCACTGCTGAGAGGTCACAGTTAGCCATGAATTTTGAGGCTCTTGTCTGTCAGCCTTGGCTGAACCAGCCCGTGATGGCAGCCATTCTGCTTCAGATGTCAAAAGTTAGCTGTTCCCCTTTTAACAAGTTCTCTCTCTTAAAAATCACTTTCAGAGGGTCTTCAAAGAGGACAAATTGTGCTATAGAGCTGCTCGGTTCCCTCCACTGCCTATAAATGGAACCTAGCATAACCAGCCCTTACTTAAGTAAGGCACTTAAGTGCCTAACTTTGAAGCCACGAGTCTTGCCTCTAGGTTTGCCTGCAAATCCCTCTCTCAGTTTCTTTTAATTTCAGTGGAAGTGAGAATTAGCAGCCTGTCTGTGTTGGCTTCTGTGAATGACCTATTTGAACACAGAAAAACACAAATCACCATAGACTAAACCCACCATAGGCATAGAGTGCCTTTGGTGCAAAAGCGGTTAGTGCAGGGTGCTGCAAAGGGAGAACAAAAGTGCCCTATAAAGCATTTTTCTTGTTTTATGCAAAGCACAAACAATTTATGGAAATGGTATTTAACTGATTATTCAATGTCCAATTATTCACATCTAAAATAATTCCTGAAGCTGGAGAAATAAAACACTGAATGACTCCATTTAGGAAATCCTTTTGACTCAAGTGCTTTCCTTGAAACAGCAAATAGCTGGATGACCTCAAGCACATATTTAATTGTGCCTTGTAATAAAGTAATGTAATTAGCAATTACTTAGGAATGATGCTTTAAAATACTTAACAGCTACTACAGAAATGCATTTATTCAAGAGATTTTGTTTTCTTTTGACTTCTAAGACAAAGTAAAAGTTTCTATCTGAATGTAGCTCATACCTGAGTTCCTCAAATTTTTCCCCAGGGCGTGTAAAGGTGAGCAGTTTTATTTGACAGCAGATCTCTAATGGCTGTAGGGCTATCCTTTCTTAGAGGATAAAACTAAGCTTGCAGGAGGGCAGTACAAGGCACGCATTTCACCAGGCTCACACAGGGAATTGGCCAGGCACACAAGCCGGCACTCCAATCTTTTTTTTTTTTTTTCCCTTTGTGCTTCCCACCAGGTACTGCCTTTAGTGGCAGGTTTGGTGGCAATCACCTGTGTACCACTTCATAATGGTTTACATTCTGCTGGCAACAGAAGCATGGCACAGGTGGGCAGCTCTGCCTTGAAAACAATAGACATGAAGAGAACAGAAGGCTATGTGTCCATACTTTTATAATTACATGTTAATTTGAAAGCTTTCAAGTAAAAAAAAAAAAATTAACTGTATAAAGGAGGCAAAAAAGAGAAGCAGACTAAGATCTAAAAGGGATACTAGGGCAGTGATTGAGGGAAAATACTGATATGCCCTTAAATTTGGTAGCTGTAATAAATTAATAAATTAGCTTACAAGTTGGAATCCAGATTTGTATGATTCTGTTACCTGTGCAGAGGAAAACAGCAATTCTTATTCAAAAATCCTGGTATGCACTGCAGGAATATCCTGTGGTTTGTACAGGGCCAACAACGTACTTATATTATTCTTCTGCCAATACCAAAGATTTCAATAGTGTCTGAAGTCTTCCCCTGTTCTGTGTGTTGGTGTGTTTTTCTCTGACGTTGCCTTCTATTCAGGGGCAGCCTATGTCATGCTATACCGGGCACACACATCACAACAGATGAGGCTGCTGAGAAAATGCTATAATCTCTTTAGTGCAGCCCATTTTGGTGTGCTTGGAAGGCTTTATTAGGCACTAGCACGTGGGCTTACCTGGGGAAGCATTAGTGCTATCGCTACAGCGTGTCGCTGCACTAGCACAGTCCCATTTTCATCCAGTTCACTCATCCCACAAGGAAGCAAACCTGACAGCACCAAGCAAGTGTAGAAAGCAACTCTCTGTTCCCATTTCTAAAGATTTATTTTCCTCCCCACTTGCAAGGTCCCCAATCCCACCTCTCTCTCCAGTCACTTGCTCTGACCGTGGGAATAAAGCCTGCCCCTGGGATGACTGAAGGCTTGTTCTAGAGTGTGAAAAGAGTAAACAGGCACTTTGCACAGTGCAGGTTAAATCAACTGTGCAGAGAGCAGAGCAGGGACAGCAAATTACATAAGAAAAAGATCTTCATCCTGGGACAGGCATATTCAGGAAAAGAAACACAGCACGGCTATCTCATGTTCTGGTTCCAAAGAGAGGCAATTAGGAGCCTAACCCAGGCATGAACAATTCAATTTCCGTTGCCTGTTTTTTATATGGCCACTGGAATGTGGCCTGGGGACCTGGTGGAGCCAAGCGCACAGTTTCGCTCCAGGATGTCACAGGGGTAGGCAAGTGGATAGATGTATGTCCTGGCACCTGCAGCCCCCATTTAGCACGTCTGCTTTACTTTTCACAGATGTAACCCCCATGGGGACCTCTCCCAGGCCAGGCAGGACCTGCACCAAATGGGGTGAAAGCACTGACCGAAGCAAGAAGCGAGACCTTACTGCTGGGACGGGGGGTTCCCTAGATGACCTGCTGCTGCCAAACGCAGTTTGGTAAAATTTATTGAGGGGAAGCACCAAATTGGTGATCCGACCGAGATGCTAAAACGTCCTACTTGATTAAAAAAAGAGCTCAAATCACATGCTGAATTTGCAGCACCAGTGGCTTTGCTGGCATGAAGGGGACAGCATGTGACTGGTCTATGTGTGTTTGTGTCCTGTGATGCAAGAGTCTGGCTTTCTGGTGTAGTTTGATATATTTCCCCCCACTCCCAAGTTAAGTAGTGGGAAATAAAAACTGCCAAACACTGGTCTCAAGAGGTCACTGCACCTCCTAATTCCCACAGATCCACCTACTAATTTCATTTTATCTGGAAGTTTGAGAGACCTTGGTTGGTGGAAGAGGGAAAACAGTTGAAAGAATTTGTAGATAGAACAAATGGGGAAAGGATAATCCCCTAAACATGGAGCAGCACTTAAAATGTCTGGGGCAGTACTGGGTTGTGCATGCTACTATGAAAGTATATGTTTATAGTCCTTCTAAAAGGCATACATCTCAAAGTATGGACAGAAATGGGTATGGTAGTTATTTCTGCATCCCTGATCCAGCATTTAAGAGCTTTGCAGTATACAACATACCTTGAAGATTGGGAGTGTACAAGTGTAATTTCTGCAAATGTTGACAAGAGAATTCCTGCTGGTTTTCACCTTGGCTTTACTGTGCTTAGATATCAATGAGGATGTTGTGGTAGAACTGGCCCATCTAAATACCAGGTCGTCGCTTAGTGTGTCAGAGCAGTATGGCGTGATGATCACAGTGCTGCTTGTGGTCACAGCTCATCTTACTCATTTGGTGCACGGTGCCACCAGCATACCACAAAGGTAAATTGTATTAAATTACTACTTTCTCTGAACAGGTTTATAGTGTAGCTGTGAAATATAAACTATTTTCACAAAGCTTCCCATTCGGGCTAAACTGTGCAGCTAAATCTCTCTCCGAGTGTTGAGAAGAGGTTGGTGTACAGATGTCTACACCCCTGTGCTTTCCAGTGATGCACTGGAGCCTCCCTGCTCTCTCTTAGTGGTTTTCTTCAGTATCTCTTATAAATGGTTTTTGTTTTGGTTTGGTTTGTTTTTCTTTCAGTCCCATTTTGCATCAGTCTGCTTCATTTCATATGGCAGTCCCATCAGATCAGAGAAGTCAAACATTTCTGGATCACATCAGAATTTGAACGAGAGAGATATCAAATAAGACCCAAGCATGCAGAAAAAAAATGACCAGGATGCAGCAGTGGGGTGCTCCCTTTCCAGTCTGCCCCACGACACTGACGTTCTTGGCTGCTTCTTCCCATTATAGATGGGCAGGATCCTCAAGAAATGGATGATCCTTCTTTTTTTTTTTTTTTTTCCCTGAGTGAACTGCAACTTATTGAATCAGGGAAATCACATTAGAATTACGCTATGGATGATGTATCCTAGATGGTTAGGTCCTCAGAAACGTAGAGGAACGCTTAGTGAGTCAGCCCTGCACTTTTTGGTGGAGTAGGTCTATTCCGGTGTGTGGGTGTTCACAGAACAATTACGTAAGTGTCAGGGTAGCGAGGAACTTTTGACATTTCTGGCAGCTTAACTGAGTTCTTTTCAGTCAAAAATACTCTAATTGTTGTTCTCTTGCATTAAACACACATCATTGCCTTAACTGGATTTGGGGGGGGGGGGGGGGTGCATTTTTTGAAGCATCACTTGTCAGGGCAAGATATTGGAGCAGTTTTATTCCTGAGAAAACAGGAGATTTTTCACAGTTACAGTGAGACGAACATTTGTGAGAACCGTTTTAAATCATATAAGAGGGTGCGAAAGTTGCCATGCCATATGCCTGGAATTTACTATGGTAGAGCTAATTGCTGCCACTGAATGTAAGGGCCCGTCAGCTTTTTCATCATCACACCCACCCTCAACACCTTTTTTTCTTCCTTTTTTTGACTTTAAATTTGCCTGACTTTTTTGCCTGTATAGTTTTTGGGCTGCGGAATGATAATGCAACCTCTAAACTAACCCTCTGAACACCTTACATCCTATATTCAAGGTGAATAGGTTAGGTACCCCACTGACGTGGGGTGGATTAAATTCGAAGGCAACTGCTCTTCTACGTGTATTACACGGGGAAACAAGGAAAACTGGTTTGTCTCCCAAGAGCAAGATACCTAAATTAGTCAAACTAAATCAGTGTCCAAATGACATTTTCAGGGAAGATTTCTCTCTAAAGATCAGTTAGGAAAGAAACAAAATATGATAACCATTTTCTTTCTTGTTTGATCCAAGTTGCACCTTTGATACCAAAAAGCTCCCATCAAACTAACCAATGTTTGTTTGTTGTTTTTTTTTTCTGTGGATAAATATTAAATCTTTCAAGTGATCATGACCTTGAAACCCTGTCTATTCTTCTACATGGTGCCACAATGAGGCAGGTCACAACTCTGAACTGTGCTGGGCATCCAGCTGACATGCCTGAGTGATCATCTGGCAAAACAGCATTAGTCCATGGCTGCTGGAGAGTCAACAAAGGGATGTAGGATGTTTTCCACCTAAAAAAAAAAAAGTATATTTTCTGTCGTCAGACACAGAGGAGGGCTCTGTTACCTGTCCTCTGGGGACAGAGGGAGAACTGGACCTGTATGGGGGTGCTTGTCCACATTAGCTATGTTAGGAAGTCCTCACTGAGACTGGAAGTACATGAGATGAGAGCTCCACCAGTGACAGTTCATGATGAGGAATCACTGAGATAACCTGTGTTCTTCGGGCTCCTACCAATTTATTTTTGGCCAAGAATTTTCCCAATTAGTGAGGACAACCTCAGCCTGGGTGTTCCGGCTTACTGATATGTACATTATTCCAGCTCAGACTCTTAGCATAAGGGGGTTCGTTTTATCACTTGCCTCTGAAATTCGCAGATTCAAAGTTTGAATCTGCAGTCACTGCAATCATCTAATTGCTTCTCAAAAAAAAAAAATAGAAAATTCTGGAGATCTGCAGTGTGGATTTATATCACTCGTATCCTGGTGGACTGAAGGGATTCATTGTTCTGGTGTGTGCAGGAGGAATTGCTTAAATCCAATGAGCAAAAACAAAGGGACTCTCAGTGCCTCATACTTCCTCCCCAGGATTTGTGCAAAGTAAATAAAGGAACTAAGCCTTCTGCAGTGAGTGCTCAGTTTGAGAGCACTCTTCACTCCAGCTCAGTGCTTTCAACTGCTACCCATGTCAATTCACGTAGTTACACAGGGAAAATTGGAGGCAAATAAGCAGGAGTTCTTGCATACCAAGAGCTCTCTATGCTCACTGATAAAATTTGTCTCTCCTAGGTTCAGACACAGACTAATTATTTAAAAATAATTGCCCCCCCTCCTTTGAGACCCAATGACAGCGCATGCGATGCCTCTGCTATGTCAGGTAGGCATGAAGTGTTACATCCTCATAGGGAGAGGTCACCTACCCCAGTGCTCAGCGTGTGAGCAATGACAGCCAGGGCAACCTCCTGAATGTACAACAGAATATATTCTTTAACAGGCTTTGTTAGCTGGTCTTTTTTTTTCTTTTTCTTTTTCTTTTTTTTTTCTGAAAATCTACAAAAATAAATGTATGAATGCCATGTTATTAACTACTAAAGCTAGGAGATATATTGCTATGGGAAAATACTGATTACAATCTACTAATTGTCAGATGCAAATCTGCTGTTCTCCGCTGAGGAAGTATCGCTTTATTCAATCACTTGGCTGATTTTGTCTCATCCGAGTAAGACAATCAGTATTCTCAAGCTAACAACTGGACTGGAAACAAATAGAGCAGTAGATATTCTGGTTTTAGTGTCAAGGCAACTGTAGGTAAATTGACCCAATTCTCTTCACTGATATGTTCCATAACAATTAACAACTGTAACATTAAAATAGTAGCAAGAAGCAATAGCAAAATTCACAACCATTAGAGTAACAGCAGTTTGTGCAGAAAAAAAAAAAAGAAAAAACATTTTAAATTGCAGTGCCTCACTTCCCTGTGAGTGGTGTTATAGCAGTTTTTCAAGATTAGCTGACATAGTAAGGCAACAGCATTGCCTGGAATAGGACCCATGATGTTGATTGTCTATTTTCTCTTGTAAGTATAGCCCTCATTGATTTTGCAACTGAGTCACTGCAAAAATATATTGCATATTACTTTAGAAGGCAAATGAGGCCAAAATTACAGAGAAATTAACCAAGGGCTTTTTATTCTCTAGGCTTGGAATTGATTGGGGGCTCTAATAATCCATTAAGCTGAATTAAGCACGTCACCTTTAGAAAGAAGGGGAAAATGAACTTCTGACCGCAGAGACAGCAGAGATGAGACGGGGAAGACATGCCAGAAGGACCAGGTCCAGCTGTGGCAAGGCGAGGTCCAAGCAGGGGTTACAGATAAGGCCAAGGTGACCCCAACACCTCCCCTACACCAGCAGCTGCCCTGTAGATCTGTGCAGCTCCCACGTGGTGCCCCTTGTCTGCCTTCCCCCACCCTACCTTCATACTTAAGCCTCCAAAAACTATGCAAGGTGCCTCCATTCACTATGGCTTACAGTTTGCATAGGAGCAATTCCTGAGCACCAGAGGTATGTCCTACAGGCAAGGTCACCTGGCACACTGTGACAAAAAGGTTACAAGTACCGAGCATTTGCTGAGGCTGTTTTTGCCTAAGGCCACCCTTCAGAGCAGAAGCTCACTTGGGGGCAGCCAGGGGACTTTCTGCTTGCACAGGGGGTGCTGAAGTTGGCTGAGGTCAGGGAGAAAAGAGCAAGGGCTGGGCGAAACGGAGCTGCTGGACCTGAGATAGAGCCCCAGAGGGCACGTGGTCTCTATCTGAGAACAGGCTGCCTGCCTGGCCCCTTCTCCGTCTGGGCTCTCATGAGCCTCTCTTTCTGGGAGAAAGGCCTTAGATGAAGTATTCTTAGATAGAGACTGTTTTCTTTAGCTCTTTGTAATCAGCCCAGCAAGGACATTTGTTGAAACTCAAGGTGTCTGTTTTCGTTTCTACTGCTGGGTGAGAGGGCACCTCACACTTGCCTGTGGGTTGATCTAATCCACTTTTGGAGGAAGTGCTAAATGCTTCTTGAGAAGTGGCTAGGAGGGTTTTGTTTTCTGAGTCCCTTACTTCCCTCAGGTTCAAAGAAGGGCTTCTAGGAAGCAATTTGCATTGTTTTTGTTAGAAGACATAGCACTTCTAGGAACCTATAGTCAGTGTATACTTGAAAGAGAGAAGATGAGTGTATCATTTCAGAGGAATCAAAATGAATTCCTGAGATCTGTATGTCAGAGATTTCCTCCGAGGGTTTTCTTAACATAAGATCCATGTTCTTCTAAAATTTCCCATATGTTCTCAGGAATATGTTCTCTTCAGAACATGTGGGCTATATTTTCTATCGAGTGGCCCTTAGACCAGGGTGAATTTACTTTTCAAGAATTGAGGGTTTTAACAGAAGTAACCCAAAGATCGTGTCAAAGGATGTTTTTGCCCGTCTGTTGGTGACATTTGTGAATGATGGAAAACCATCCATATGGCTAAACAGACTATGTCCACTCCCCCACAAGTAGTGACTTAGAGGATGAAAGAAATATTCATCCTGATCATCTGTTTTGTAACAGGATATTTAAGCTTTCAAGAATGTCGTTATTATTGGGGAGGAGAGGAATGGGCAGCAAGACAGGATCTGTAACAGATTACTGAAGCAAGTAAGCCATAGGGCAGGAAACCTGCCTGAGCCCCACCAGCCCTGCTATTGCCCAGGAAGAGGGGTTGTAGGCCTGCCGTAATATGAAGAGGAGGAAAAAGGGGAAAAGGAGGCAGTCTTACCATGGGCAGTTAGGAGGTCAAGGAGAATAAGTGGATTTTGAAAAATGGTAGGGTCTTAAGAAGGAGGGGGGGGGGGGGAGCGGGGGTTGCATCTCTTATGCATGTGAAGAGAGGACAGAGACCAGGGATAGGGCCGTAAATCTGGTTCTGCAGACACATCTGGGAAAGCTCACCCTGTTGCAGGGAGGCTGGCAGTAGAGGAGGCTGAATCTCAGCTCTGTGTCTCTGGTCCAGTTAAGCAAATGGCACTGTTCTGACTTACACTGGCCCAGGGCTTGTGGCTATCTGAAAATGACCTCATTTGAACTCTGGTTCTGAACTAAGGAGCATGAAAATTGCAAAGCTCTTTGCTTCTAGTCAGGACTTCCAGGGCTGGTATTAATAGCTTTGGTGAACTGTAGTCCATTGATTTAAAGCACCTGTGCTTCTGCAAGTCAGGACTTTATCAATTTTTTATCACTTACACAGGAAGAGTGCTGGGCTTAATGCTATTTATCCAGCTGGACATATTGACTTTGACTTAGGAGATCAAAGCATTTGGGTTAGGGATTGTGTAACATCTTCATATAAGAACTGTCAGGGGTAAATTTACCAAAGCCTGAAGCTTTGATTGATGATCATTTTGCATGAGTGTTCAGCGTAAGGAAGCACACAATAGACCCTTTCTCTTAATGGACCTGCAGGCCATGGCACTCTTAAACATACATATTTTGAAACACGTTTCATCACCTGCTGGAACTTAACACTACATAAAATTCTAGAAGGTACTCTGGAACAAGAGCTTTCCCTGTGTGAGTAAATGGCTCCAAGGAGGTGGCCCAAGACCCTTTAAGATGTGATTTGCTGTGGTACCAACTGGGCTGGTAAGTGCTAGCTCTGGAGCTCACAGATTCAGTTCTCTGCTCCAATGCAGCACTGCAGGCAGCAAAACAGCCTGGAGACAGAGCAAGCCCATCCCCCCAGGAAAGGTAAAAGAGATTTGTCTTCTAGTCCCAGTTGGCAAGACATGCCACCTTCTGTGGAAGGACTTCCCTCATCTATTAATGTGTGAAAGGTACTAAATATGCTTGTTAAACACTTTGGCATCATATATCACCAATTACTGGGTTTTATTCCTATCCTCTAACTTTTAAAATGCTGGACGCTGGTCCCCAGCTTGGAAGGGGACACAGCCTTAGGGGCACCAACTGCCCTCCTGTGATGGAGAGTATCTTCTACTGTCAGCTATAAAAGGAGCCATGGAGATAACAATCTCTTATCTCTGTCTCAAAATAATCCATGCAGAATACCTGTCCCAGCCTCAGTGGAATGAAAACAACAGCACTCCCCTCATCACAGGAGGTGTTAGCAACATGGATGTGTACTCTTTGGATAGCTGTCCTCGCTACATCCCCCAGTAGTAGGGGTCATGTACAGAATTAAATCAGATGGAATATGGTAGACGGTTGTCTGAGCTTTTCTCTCAACATTAAATGAAAATTCAACAAGGTATGGATTAGACCAGCCCTATTATTAATCCATGGGTTTTAAAGCTGTGCAGAACTTTGACAACTATTGTCGCTCCCCTTTTGACTAGGTGCTCAGAGCATGGACCCAGCCCAGAAGACGGGCTGGCCCTGCTGGGCTGGTCCCCTCCTGCAGCTCGTCCGAGGTGGGGGCATCTGCAGCCAGACTGCAGCAAGGGCACTGTGAGCGGTGGGAAAGGGGCTTGTTGCTGCCGCCACTTTGTCTGCTACTCATAGCCTTCATCCTGAGTGTGCCATAGCTTGTGCACAGCAGCTTTTCCTTTCTTTTTTACTTTTTTTTTTTCTTTTGCTATAAACAAACAAACACAACCTAAATATTTGGAGCGCGGATTGCATGGCTCAAGGACTCAGGATGATTAAAAGCAGGAGCCATACAGAGACATCCAGAAATGATTGTTTTTAACAAGACAGGAACTTGGTCTGAAAACAGGATGACCTGCTACAAAAGACGCCAACAAATCCCCGTAGAGCTTTAGAAAAAACAAGCAGGCGCCTGAGTGTGCTTTAAAAAAAAAAAATCCCGCCTAGTAATAAAAAGGCATGTAAGGGTAAACAGGAAAAGAGCACTCCACACTGCGAGCAGCCTGGAGGAGGAGAGGCTGGGAAGAGCGCTGATCTGAAAACCTGATATGGAAACAGAAGGGAACGAGTTCTTCATATCCCCGGGTACAAACTGCCTGTGCAAACACAGCATCGGGGCAGCTGTGAGAGGCGCTTGCCGGCTGGTTTCAGTGTGCCTTCCTTCCAGTAGCGTGGAGGCTTTGGGACGGCAGTGGGGACTCTGCAGGTGGTGACTTGCTTTAGTGGCTTAAAGAACTGTCATTTCAGACTTGCTGGAAATACAGTTTCTTGCATGAATACAACGCTCTCAGACATATTGTCTTATTTTTGGGTGGTCCTCTGGGGGCCCAGGAGTTGATGACAGGAATCAATGATTCTTGTGGGTCCCTTCCAACTCGGGATATTCTATGATTCCATGATGCAGGCTTAAGAGTCATTTCTACAGCAAAACTTTATTTCCTGAAGATAAAGTTACTGCAGTTCTGCACACCTGTGCTTCATTTATACGGCACTCTCCTAATTTTAGTGTGAATCTCATGGCAAATGTTGTTTTCCGCTAAGCCTCAGCTCCCAAAGTCTTGTAATTTCATGACAATCTCATTCTTTATATATATGAAGTGAGTCTTTCTAGCCCCCATGCCTAAGAAAGAAAATCTTGAAATCATAGTGTGTAGACCAAAACCCCTTTTACTGCTGTTTTTGATGGTGAATTTTAAAATCAAATACTATCTTGAGGAATTAGGATATTGATATTTAGACTTCATCATGTTGACAACTCCTCCTTGTTGGCAGAATCTGCAGACTCAGCTCCTAAGCATGTTTCCCATCTCAGCCTGCTTGCCGTCAGCCAGAGGAGACCCATGACAGTGGCCATTTTGGGACATGTATGTAGCACCAGGACTGGGGACTGCGAGCTCCAGTGCAGCAGGTCTCCCCTTTGTTGCGTTCCAAAGCCAAGTACTCCTCAAGCCTGACGTAACAGCTTGTGGTACCTTGTGCTCACAGTTGGCCAGAAACAGACTCCGGAGGCCATACAACCCACCAACAGGAGAAGATTCATCCTCTCAGGCATGGGGCCCAGCCCCTTCAAGAGGGACAGACAAGTGGCTTGGCTCCGTGTCGCTGCTTGGGCTGCTTGGGGGCTTTTGGCCCAGAGGTCACTCCCTCCCGGACACCTCTGCGCTCGGGCGCAGGGTGCAGCCCTTCTTCTTCTTTCGGGGGGCCTGAGGAAAACACTGAGGCCTCCATGGCCTTGCAGACACTGATGCAAGTTTCAGAGAGGTTTCTGGATCACTTTCCCTGGGCTGGGCCCTAAATTCCCAGTGATGCACGTCAGCTGCCCCAGTTGTCTCCTGTGGGGTGGTTGCATCCCTCGGGAGTATGGCCGCCACTGGTGCCAGGCGGCCGCCCGGAGAGGCGCCGGTCCTTTTGGGAGGGAGGAGCAGGGGAGGACAGCTTGTGTGAGAGCTCCGCAGATAATGGAAAAGACATTAGACTCCACCCTTTTCTGGGTATTGCTTTTAGGCTGACAAGGAGCCGCTTGTCCTTGCCTGTGCGGAGGACCCGCCGTGCGCTCAGGACGTAACCTCCGGTGAAAGGCCACATCCTGCGGTGGGTCTGGGCTCTGCAGCCAGCCCTAGATGCTGCCCCACACCTTCTTGGCCCCCACACCTGATGTAAAGCACCTCCCACCAAGGAGCTTGCTGGTTTTGGTTCATGAGCGGCTTACTTCTGCTGTTTGATTTTGCACCTGCAAACTGCATCGTTTGCAAAGCTCCCAAATGGCCACTATTGGGGCAATCAAGTGATCTCCACGTACGGACCCATCTGCACAGAGGTGCGTGTCCAGGCGGTGACCAGGCTCTGGGCAGGCAGCAGCAAGGTGGCCGGCTGCCCCCCATCACTCTCAGCCTGCTGAGCAGCCTCTTGGGAGGCAGGACATGGCTGCGTGGGTCAAGGAACATCGAAAATACGGACAAGGAACAGACCACAAACTGCACCTTCCTTTTCTGAAATGGCTGGCAGGACTCTGCCCCATGGAGCTCCGGCTCTGTCCCTTGTAGGACAAATGCTTTCGGCTCATGGGACCTCCCGGGGTCTGACAGACACACACCTTGCTCACTGGTGCCGTGTGGGCCCTGTGTGTCCCCAGGGACACCACCTGGCCTGGCCTGGCCTGAGGGGAAGAGCTAAGCTCAAGCTTTCTCCAGCAGCCACATGGGCTGGGCACAGCTTAGTTTGCGCACTGTTTCATAACAAAATGGACT
Organism: Anser brachyrhynchus; assembly: GCF_964034855.1. Taxonomy (NCBI): domain Eukaryota; kingdom Metazoa; phylum Chordata; class Aves; order Anseriformes; family Anatidae; genus Anser; species Anser brachyrhynchus. The sequence goes on along the minus strand of NC_137694.1, from coordinate 50,173,332 downwards.
TGTGTTTTCTTCTTTCCTTCAGTATCGATGAAAGGTGATTTGTCACTGTTAACATCTGTGACCGTGCACAGAACATGTGACTGCCCATTTTCTGTGGCCTGCAGCACCCTTCAGCTCTGTACTGCTTAAGATGAAGAATTGCATAGGAGACGCTTTGATCAGGGAAATTTCCCATTTCCAAGAAGTGAAATTAAAACTGAATGAATTTTTTATCTCCTCAAGATGGATAGAAGTGCCAGCTGCTGTGTCCATTGGTTTCATAATTATCACATTCTCACACACATGCTCACAGCACATGACTCAAGCATCTATAGCGGCGCGCTGCGGTTTGCCTCTATCTTCCAAACTAACCATGCACACAGAACACAAAACCTCTTTGCTATTGTGTATGTAAGAATGTCTGTGGAAGGATCTTGAGAACTTTATTCTTACAAGATGTTCTTGTCTTCCTTGGACAAAGAAAGACATAATTTCATTTATATTGGCCTAAGAAAAATGAATTCTAAGTAGACATGTCAAGGCAGTGATGGTTTGATTCAAAAAAGATGGTAAGTAACATAACTGCACCATGTACTTAAATACGTTGCTGGGAAAAAAAAAAAAAAAAAGAGAAAAAAAGAGAGAGAGAGAAAAAGTGAATTCCCTCTCCATAAGAAAGAGATGCTTTAAACTCGTCCTCAAAATGCATGCAAATTGGGTGAGATATCTCAGGTCTCAAATTCATCTCACAAATTGTCAAAGGAGCAGAACAAAAACAGCATGACTGGAGATCTAGCATGGAAAAAATGTTTCATTTATGTTAAAATATGGCAAGCTCAGGGCAGTTAGATTTCTGCAAATTTCTTTTTCTCCCCACATAGCTCTGTAATGAGTAAGAGGTAGTAGCTTCTGTTTATCACTTTTTGGTGTACCTTATAAGCCTTTTGTGTGTGTGTTTGTGGACATTTAACTCTTTCAAATTAATAGTTCACCTCAGACTCTTGTAAAGAAGTCACGGAGGACTGATGCCATGAGTGCAGGACAACTTTTAGCCCGTTTACTCTTTAATGGGCTATGAAGTCATTTGCTGTTTTGGTTCTGCCCGGCAGGATCTCCAGCTTGGTCAAGTACTGCTCCCTCAGTGGCTGCCATCCCTGTGCCCTGCAAATGCCTGGAAACACAGCCTGCCTTTCACGGATGAAAGAAGGCCATTCACTTCGGCTGTTTTGCTGTAAAAAGCTCACTGTCTGGGGCAGTGGAAGCGTGGTCTCTTCATGATGCCACCGTATCTCCAGGGAGATGCTGCCATCTGTGAGGGTTGGCCGGGCGGCGTGGGTGATGCGGGGCACATGGAGACACAGCCAGGTGCTGGCGTCCCCAGCAGGGCATGGCCATGGCCACCACCAGCCCCACACAGAGAAGTGGCTCCTGTTTTCATGGAATACCATCACACTTCCTTACTCATCAGGGTGCTCCTAGGTGGGGGAATAATCCTTGCCACGTCTTCACAAATATGCTCTTTTTCCTCTAATCACCCAGCCACTCACTCGACAGAAAATGCTGAAATATTAGAAGGACAGATTTTATATTCTGCAGAGGGACCTCGAACCAAACAGCACAGGACTGTTTCAATTCCATGCCAATCGCTTTTGGTGGAGAAAACACGTGGCTGAGATTCTGCATCTCTAGGTGTCAGTGGTGCAGAAGCAAACCCTAGCACAGCTTGTGGCATATTTGTGATGAGGAACTCTGAGTTAGGAAGGGTGATGCTCCAAAGAGATTGTTTCAATGAAGCGCTTTTTCTTTGTGTTTCATGTAGTCACAGATTTATTTTTTTTCTCGCTTCAGATATTATTTTGCATCATCCTTGCCATATGGAAGAAAGGAATGAAGCTGTTCTGATCTGCTGCCATAAAAATATGAAATGTTGTTTGTGTGATCTTCAGAGCAGATTAGAACTGGGAATTTCCACTTTAGTGGGACTTTCAACATGTTGAAATTCGTTTTCCTTTCAATCTGGACAAGCTACAGTAGTGTCAAGTTTTCTTACAAATTAAAAATTCCCTTCCCAATCAGATTTGTAAAATACATACATTTTATTAATCTCTATAAACAGTGCTTCAAAGCAAGATGTGCATTTGTAACTTTCTTTTATTATTTTATATAACTTGATTTTTAAATCATTCAGTGGCTATTCTGGGACTCATAGCTCATAGTTAACCATCTAGATTCTCAAACTGTTTAGGGAGGGAGGATTCTCAGAGACCATCAGCACCAGTCTTGCTGCTGCCTCTTGATCATTGAGTTTTGTGGACAGAAGATGAAAAAACACAAGTGCTTTCATCAAACCCAACATTAAAGTACACTATTTAGAGCACTGAGTTAAAAAAGAAATACTGTGAAGGTGGTAGCTGCAGGGGATGGGTTAGCATCTCTCCAGTGATACGTGTCACCTATGATCTGCTATACCTGAGCAGCAAGACATGATGATGGAGCAGTCAGCCCAGGCGTTACTGTGGTTAAGTGTCAGTTTTCCTAGCATTACAAGATGACATATGGATTTCCTTTACAGGAGGCTGTCTACTCCTGGTGATGGAAATAATAGAGACAGCACAGGTACAACGGCTTCTAAGTCTCAGAGCAGGCTTAGGTTAGGCTGTGTTACACCCCCAACACTGGCTTCAGAAGGGACACGCACGCTGTGGTGGCACTGGTACTGTAGGGGCTTGGAGAAGAGCCAGCCTGGATGTAGGGTTGAGGCACCAACAGACCCATGCTGGAGGCAGCCTGGGTCTCTCTGAGCCATGTCCCAGCCACTTTTTGGTGTCAGAAGGGGGTGCACTCGCCTCCCAGCCAACTCTATGTAGAGCTGATAGTGTTGGGCTTAGCCTCGTGGGGACACAGCCATGCTCCTTCCTGACTCATCTGACTCTGGGGATGGCGCAGTCATGTTTGCCTGGTATTTCCCCCTACCAGCTGTCCCTTTTGGGAGGGGCTGAGCCAAAGGGGGGTATTGTCACCCCAAGGGCACTGTCTGTCCCCCAAACAGTTCAGCAGCCCAGGTACTGGGAGGAGAAATAGACTCAGGGAGGGCAGCTGGCAGCATTACACCTCTGTAAGAGTTAGGCAGACAAGTCTGTTGCTCTCAGAAGGGCACTTATTGTTAGGGGAGGTTGGACTTTACATCATGGCGTTTATATGCTGTGGTCTGGGCCATGCCAGCCCAGTCCCTCATGGGGACAGCTTCTTCCCCCCTCCCTTCTTCTTTCTGACATTTCTTAATCTGACATAAGTGATGCAAGATGGAAAGGTGCAAAACAAAATGTAGGAAGATTTATTGGGGTACATTACAGCAGTGCTCAAAAACAATGCAGCAAACCCCAAAACAACAGGCTGCTAGCACAGAAGTGTATTCACATCCATTTGGGGTAAGTGCTTACAGTTGCATGGAACCAGCTTCTGAGGCGTTTGACATGCAGAATGCACCTTATGGCCTTTCCTGGTATGAAATTCATAACGTTTTCAAAGTTTCTTGGCACTGTAGATGGCAAATTGCTGTTGACTAGATGAAGTGATGCCACAAGTGGGAAGTGATAGATGAGAAGACAACGACAGCGCTCTGGGGTGCAGACGGATGGGTTTCCGCCACAGTGCAGGGACAGATGTATCTTGTTCAGTCCAAAATTGCTTGCAAATTGTTGTTGTCCAGTGTCACCACTGAGTGAAGTAAAGCTGAGGTGATTACTAGTACAGAGTCTGCAGGCCTTTTCCTATAGTGTAAATCTATACATTACAACTCCAGGTTAAATCATATATATTAGCAGCGAACATAAAATAGCTACAGAGCTCAACAGTACAGATGACTGGGGAATATTATGTTAATGAGATAAAAATTGTATTTTTCCTTCCAAATGCAAAGGGACTATTTAAAGAGGAGGGTTTTCCTTGGTGTAAAGATGATTTCTGAGGGTTGATTTTTTTTTTTCAATTGTTTTTCAGCATCATTCCAGCCAGGCTACCAGCAATTAGGCAGTATTACCCATGAGTGATGCAAGAACAGCCGGGGAAGAGGAAAAGAAAGCCAGAAATGAGTTGCTGGGGGAGATACCTGGGGACACTGGCAGTGTGTTGAGCCAGCTTCTGAAGAAAACGAGGAAGAGTCTGACCAGAGGCAAAGCTGCGGCATGAGGGATAGGAGGAGATGGGGGTGGATTCTCTTCCCCACAATGATGCCATGGTAAAGGAGGAACCAATAGGCATAAGGAGAAAAGACATAATATAAGGGCCTAGTGGAGTGGCTTAGTAAGGAAGAGAAAATGCCAGGCCTCCTCATGGTCCACTGACTCCCTGGCCAAGCTGTGTCCCACAGCTGATGGATGGCCCTGGACAGCTAGCCAGGGAATGCATTTCACGAGTGGGGTGTATATGAGGCAGTACTTCATTCCCAGGCTTGGTGGAGGACAGAGAGCAGAGATAAGGTCATGACAGGAAGGAGCAGGCATAGATGGGATGCTCTTTCATCACGCTTGTTTACAGTGTGGCAGCGGAGCTGAACGTGCTCATTTATATTGCCTTGCATGGTGTGTGAGTGCTCAGCAAACAAAGAGGCAGGTGTCCAAAAACAAGGTGTTAATGCAGGCTGCAAATCAAGAGCATGGTGAACTAAACATGGTCACAAATAGGCTCTAATATTGCGCTGCAGGACAGTAACTCTCCCACTAAACCAAGAAGGGGTTTGAATGATTGGGCTGCTGGCTTCAGACGCTCTGGTAAGGCCCACCACACTGATATTTATAATGTGTGGGTGACTGGCAAGGGCAGACTAGTTCTCCAACGACACTGCAGTTGAGTTTAGGGGTTTGGGTCACCCAGCAGCAGCCCAAACCCAGCCAGCCGTGTCTACACACCTGGAATGAAGTCCTCCATTGGGGCATTGACTTCGGAGATGAATGACCAAAGCACTGACATGAGAAAATAAGCTCTTGGTTTGCCATAAAGGCATTAGTTAAGCTTTCAAGGGTTGAGTGATAAGAATGAAAAATCTCTTTCAATTTGGTGGCAACGGGCAGCTGAGAAGGAGGGGTACTTGTCTGAATTAAAGAACAGCTTCTGCTCAACTGGTGTTCCTGGCAGGTTACACCTGCTTCCCACCCCATGCCTTGCTGCCACTCTGTCTGGAGCAATGTGCTCTTAACAATAGCTGGTGGCTGGAAGGTACAGAGTGTGCTACGCTGCTCGTTTCCTCTTCCTCCCAGCCTGATTGTTATTGCAGAGCTCAGGAGCAAGAAGGGCTCTTTAACGCCACTAAGCCACGAGAAACTGTGTCTGTGATAGTGAGGGTCCGATTTAATGCAATATGACTTCAAAGAAAAACATATAAAGAGAGAAGATGCCTCTCTGTAAGTACTGTGTGCTGTAAAGCTTGTGTATGTACACAAATGCTCACATGCACACACATCCGGGAGGAGGTGTGTGTCCATGGGGGGAAATCCTGCCTGCACCAAAGTCAGTGACAATATTCCCACTGACCTTGGCAAGGCAGGGTTTCAGCCAGTCTGTGCATGTGGTGGGATGCTGTGCCAGTGTTCAGGCAAGATGCGGGTTCATTTACTTGCTTTAGCAGTGTGGGATGGCATCCTGAGCACGCTACAAATGCACCAAAATACAGATGGGGAGCGAGAGCTCATCCCCACGCCAGGCCCCGAGTGCCAGGAGCGGTACATGGCTGTGTTGTCCTGTCTGTCTGCACTACATCTGAGCTGCTGCACGTTGGTCTGCCTGGGAGATTTGGGACCATCCCCAGGCGCCGACCTGGGCCATAACTTTAGTTATTATCTTCAAACTTCCTGTTTTAATGCTTATTATCATTCTATTCCACTGATTTTTATTTTTTTTAACTGCTTTGAATTTGTGCAGTTAGAAGCATTGTTCAGTGATGATACAGATGGAAATATAAGATCCCAACATTGTGAACATAAGTCTTGTTTCCTTGGGTGCCTTTTGTAGATCCACTAAAGGTAATATAGGGACTCATGGTTTTAAGACCTGCTTTAGTATGTTTAACTATAAAATGCCAAACTCGAGTGGTTAATTTTATATCAATCACTGCATGCAGTGAGCCAGCCACCCAATTTCTCTTATGTAAAATGTATAGTGTGTTTATGGATTCCTCCTGTTCAGAACTAACATTTTGTAACAGCTGCATCCTCAGTTTTGCCATCCTTCCGTGGCACAGCAAGCACCACAATCCCGAACCACCACGTCTGAAAGGCACTCGTCTGCCCCCTTCATGCCGCCCACACAGTTCCTCCGTGTGGCACAGAATTAGGCCAGTCCCGACGTCAGGGCTGTCACTCCTGCCGGAAAGCACTGCGCATCCACGACTGGGACCAGATTTGGGGCAGCATGCCAAGTTCTTTTGAGAGCTTGGACCTAGCTGTAAATATCATAGCTGATGGCTGCCCACTGCTGAAAATCTGCTGCAATATTATGGGTGCTGAACATTTGGTAAATGTGGTGGTGAAGACCAGCAGTCAGTCGCGTGCTCTCTCTATCTGAGGGTGATGTAAAGGAGAGTGGAATAGGGGCCAGAGCTGCAGTGAATAAAAGTAGGAGTGCAATCAAAGTCATACATAGTGTCTGTGCAGGATTACAGATAGCTGGCAAACCAAACCAAAACATGGGTGTTGCTAACAAACATCTGGCATACCTGTTTCTGCATAGCAAGTATAAAATGTTAAATCACTTCCAGAACAAAACGTCTGAGTTACCATTACAAAAGACTAGCGTGTCCTCAGCTCCTGCAGAAGCACTCCAAACTAAGGCCCCAAATCCAGAGCCTTCCCCTTGCTCTGGACAAATGCATCCTCACTCCCGTGCAGAGCTGTGGCCCCTTGGCCATGCTCTGTGTTTCACTGGGAAAGCTGGAAATATTGCAAACTCCTGAACAAGAAAAACTGCTGAACCACTTTGGAGCACTGGAATCTGGCTGTGTGAAATTCATTACAATTTAATTATTATTATTTTTTTAATCCATTTTAAAAATGTGGATGAACTACTTTCACAAGTTTATTTATTTATATTTATTTATTTTTGGTGAGTCTTTATACTTACTCTTCTTTATATATTCTTTACCTTCTCCCTTTGGAGCATCCTTGTATATGGAAACCTGCACCGGACAACACATAAACAATTGTGGTAAGCACTCTATAAATATGCAAAGTGCAGTTGTTGCCACAGTACCAACAAAGATTCTGTAAAATTTGCCTTCAAACAAGGCTCTCAACTGCTCCAGACCATATCTGGATGACCCCTACATGTGTTAGCAATATGCTGAAATGACATACATGTGTTCCTTTGCAGCCTATCCCCGCACAGGTTTCTTTGTTCAGAATCACATTATGCATGTGTTTGTTATTCATGTTTCTGCTTCCCCAACTTTCCTTTGATGTAAGTTTAATACAACTTTTTCATCATTATTTGAAACAGAAACTGGGAGACATAAGGAGCATCAAATATAGGAAGTACTGAATTGCATTTAGCCAATGGTTTATTCCTTTTCTACATGTCTAAGACATAAATATATATATATATTTCTTTACAGAAGAAAAATAAACATCTTAACTTCTATGTAGGAGCTAGAGGTTTAGCACAAGGAACAAGCTGGGATGCCATGGCACAGTGAGCTGTCCGAAGTCTACCACAGAGGGTTGTGTCAGGGAAGGCAGGAGCAGATTCAGATTGGCTTCAGTAGTGCTGGAGGTATTTTTTCTGAAGTGGGCATTAAGTACACTTCTAGGTCCCCTGCAAGTCCTCAGAAAAAATAAGTCCTATACTGCATCATATACATCTTTGGAAAATAACTACAAAGAGGCTTATGTGAAGGCTGGGAAAGATGATTAATATTAAGCTATAGTTTCCTCTTTAAATGTTTCTGAGCCACAGCTTCACCTGCTGTTAGCTTGCACAGTATATGAAGGTACGCTTCTCCGTGCTTAACCTTTAAACAAAATTTCTGTGATTATTGGCCTTCATTCCCAGAGCGACTGTGAGAAAACAGGGCAGATGGGAGCAGGCTTTCCCAGTGGATGCTACAGAACATTTTTATAGTGATTTAAAGCTGTGTTAAACAATAACTTGTTCACATTCAAAAGCAGAGCATCCAAAGATGCTGCATGAGGCAAGGGAGAGAACTGAAATTGCTTTTGCGGAGATGCTAGGCATAATTAAAGGCTCATGTCTGAATCTTACAGCTAACAAACTGCTGTACATCAAGGGAAATGGCTCCCTAAGTAGCATTTTACAAAACACTAAATATACTGTCATAACAATAAAACCTAACTATCCAGCTGCCGGGGAATTGTGTGCCTGTGGTACTGTGGACATCACGTCCCCCCTCTCCCTTTGAATCCATCCCCTTCTGCTGCTGGAAATGAGCAAAAGTCCTCCCAGGAGCAGCTGAAAAGTTTAATAAAAATAACTTGGAGCTGTTTAATCTGCTTTTGCAATCTGGCTGTGCTTTTTCTGAAAATCAGGATCATTCCTTCAGCAAAGTTGCAGGGGAAGTGAGGGGCTCTGAGCATGGCCCAGGAGAAAGGAGAGGAAAAAAAAGCCTCTTGCTGTCTCCCCTTTTGACATGACAGATAAAGGCAAATGTGTGAAGAAGGTATTAAAGCCCCACTGCAGAGCAGGAAGAGGAAAACAAACGACACCACACCATATGCCCATAATCCCAATTAAAATGCATTCAAACTCATTTCTCTTCTCCTCAGCTTCCCTTTCACACCCCAGTGAACAAGCATGTTTGACAACCCAGTGTGGAAGTTTCTAGCTGACCGAGCAGGTTTCCCTCCCCTTGCCCAGGCATCTACCTGAGGATGCTGCCCCAACCTCGCCGTTGATGCCGAGGGGAAGGCAGTGGGGAGCATCCCGCAGGCCAGCAGGACCTCCTACTTTTGATGGGTGCGCTGCAGCAGGCATGGCACCCGGGGTGGTGCCTCCTGAGGCTCAGCACTGCTGACAGGAAGGGGGCAAGGGAAAAGTGCTGCAGGATGCTTAGGAGGCTGGAAAATGCCTTGGAGTCAGCAGGGTCAGGAGCATGTGAAAGGAAGGCAGCATGGGCTGCTCATTAGAGGCTGAACGGATCAGGAGAGGGAGAGGATGTTCGAATGGCAAATCAATTTGCAGGCATCAAATTGATTTTAAAAAATGCAAAAGGATGCATGCACCATTATAAAATCGAATAGGAAGGGCAACAGATAAACATGGCCTACAGTTCATAAAACCACAGTTAGACAGACAGCAGAACCTTTTTCTAAGGCAGAATAGCAGGCAGCATGTCCCCGTGCCTCACCTGCAGCTTTTCATATTTCTGTTTTTCACATTTCTAATGCAGAACTAATTATTTTCCTCCAAAGGCTCCTCTTCATCTTTCTATTGACATAAAAGCTATTGACTGGACCTGTAATCACAGAATTGCTTTTCATTATTTGTCTCTTGCTTCAAATTCTGTTGTTTTGTCCCTTATAGCATCTCTGAGATCTCAACCAAGAATTCAAAACAGTTGCTTATAACTTTGCAGTCTCCAGGTTTTGGGTTTTACATCCGCCTCCTTGCCATCCTTTTCACATCTCCATCCCACTGCTTCCTACACAGAGTACAGCTGCCAGGTTGATGATACAGATGCGGAGATGAAATCCAATTCTCCAGAGCCGCCTTAGTAACACTGTTTTAACGTACTAGCTGCAGATAGTTTTCTCTGTGTGTATTTCCTCTGTGCTTTTAGGTTCAGCACGCTGACCGTTGCCTGTTGAGCAGGTGGAGTGCCCAACAGCCACAGCAGGGTGCTATCCTCCACGCTTGCTCACACTGCAGGGAAATGAGCAGCTGGGGGGGAACCAGCCAGGTTTGACAGGTGTTGAGTCAAGCAAGAGGTCACACTGCAAACTGGTCGGATACTGGCTGTAATGGACCAGGATCCTTTCTTCCTATTGCTACAAGCTTCATTTCTCCCAGCACTACAAATCTCCTTGATCCTGCTTCTAACTCCATGGTAGCTCATAGCATTCCTCTTCAGCACTCAGATCCCTTGTGTCTCCTCACCCCAGCCTCAGACTCCATGCTGAGCTAGCCTCAGTCCCACCGTGCCTGCTTTCCGTCTGACCTAGGCCGTTCTCCTCAGTGGCTTTCAGTGATCTGCCTGCCTGCATCCTCAGGAAAAGTGTTTCCTACAGCAGTTCACCCCCATCAGTTTTCCATACGATTTCTGATGCCAGAACATCTCCAGGAAAGATCCAAAGGGGGTTACATATTATCTTGTTCTCTGAAAAAGCTGAAAATTTCCTGAAAATTTCATCCTGAAATGGGTACCAAGAATGGAAAATTTCAGTTAAGGCAGTTAAAGTTCAAGAAATTTGTGGAACAGCCTCTTATAGAAAGAAATGTAGGAAATGATGGTTATCTGTGGCATTCCTAGTTTGTGGTTTAGATAATTGTAGGAGCTCTTGCCCACTGCTTTCACAACCACAACCAAGGTCTCCCAAATGAGCTAAGTAATTCTGTATGTCAAGCCGTACTAGTGCTATATGAGCTGTAATATTTATTTAAAGTTCTCCTGCAGACAATGTACCGATTCAAACTCTATCCCATAGCTGCTGCACACAATGTCATTATTGCACATCCCATTATCCCACGACAGGTGGCAAAAATGAGCTGGGCAATTTACACCCAACTTTGAAAATGTGCCTGCACTTTTAACCATGTTAGCAGCCGTGACTTCTTCACAGACACTTGAACGGGCAGTTACCAAGCAGTGCTGATGGTGCTGAAAGAAAAGAGGGAACAAGAGCCAGATCCATCCCTGCCTCCGCTCTGGTTATGCTCGTCGTCATGCCTTGCTGTGTGACTGCAGAGACCACGGTGTCTCTGCTGTAGGAGGTAATCCACAAACTAAGTCTGCAAGGAGGCACAACATTTTGAGGCTGCCTCACACTGTCTGGAGTTTGGCAGGCCTGTTGTTTATACAACACTAATACCAGATTAATGCTTTTGGGAAACTCCACCCATGAGCGATCCGGAAAATTTCCTGATATGCCCAATGAGACTTCAGCCAAGTGCATTAATTGTAGGCTGCAAAATATTTTTTTAAAGGAAAAGGATGGGAGAGAAGAGAGAGTGAGAACAGAGAGAGGAAGAGATAAGCAGAGAACCGATGGGCTACGTCAGGACAGGCAGTATAGGAAGGAACGAGGTATTCGTGCAGAAGGAGGCAGAGGTTGTGGGTACATTTGGGAAGACCACTCAACCTAATTATCAGAAGCTGGGATCTTCTCAACTTAACCAATTTAACCCAAGTACACAGACAAATTAGCAACTGATGAAACTTATAGGCAGGAGGAAAAAAAAAAATCTTTAGGAGTTTGCTAGAAGCTGTGAGTCTGGATTACAGAGGCAGATAAAGCTGCCTACAGCGCAAGCCCCAAGGTGAAAGAGAAGCTGTCCGACATCCCCAGCGTGCTTCACCTGAGCACCCAGAATGCTGGGCACATGCCTGCACAACGTCCTGCCCTCAGATAACCCCGCTTTAAAGAGAAAAATGAAACAACCGCCACCCCCCAGGTGATTCAGAGTTAAGTGCAGGGAAATATTCTGTCTCCAAGTGAAGATGGGGCAGATAAAGCAGGAAGCAGCAGCAGAGCCAAAGCACAAGCAGCCGGCTGCTGAAGCAGATTTCTAGAGTAAATCTCAGTGCCTAAGGTACCACGAAACCACCCGATGTCCACAGCAATGCCCAGCAGCCACAAGTGTCCAGAAGAGACCTGAGAGGTCGGTGCAGCCTCTGCACCAGAAACTGGCCGACGAAATGCAAGCGAAGGAGGCAGCGCTGAAGGGTACTGCTGCTTCAGAGAGACCGCAGTGCAATTAAGTGTTTTAGAAAATAGAGAGGAGGAGACAATATTGGCACTGGGAGGTCTCCTGAAAGTGCTCAGAAATGAAGCTCAGTATGGCATGAAATCTATTTCACTTCCAGGGCAGTGAACCTCTAGCAGGGAGGAATGCTATTCTGGCTCTCCCATGCAACGAGCCAAGATGGGCTGTGTGATGTCGTCACCGTCAAAAACAACAAAAACCCCACACCTACTTCTGAACAATCAGAAAAAGCCAGACAGGGCCAATGTGTATTTCTTCCAAGACCTTTTCCCTCTAATTACAAAAGAGAAAAGAAAAAGAAACCAGGAAGAATCCCAGGTTTAGAGCAGAGCCGTCCTGGAGCCGTGGAGCCTGGAGAGCTGCCAGGCAAGCTGGCAGGAAATCAGGCAGGCTTGTGATGGAAACCTGCCTGTGTTTCGGCGGAAGTTCATCCAAACAGATATGTTTCTGCGAAACATTTTGCTTACGACAAACCAGCATTCACTGACAAAAACCTGTTCTGTTGGAAAGCTCCCAGCCAGTGTTTATTACGGCATCATTGTTCCTCTAATAAATAAATACAAGGAAAGTGGGTGTGTCAGAGCTACTGCTAATGAGCTACATTACATATATTTTTGTAAGTGACTCTTTATATGGGGCAAATCTTGAAAATTAGACCTTGGGTGTTTCAATCTGGTTTTGTTTTCCCAAGGAGGGCTAAAGGCTCAGCTGTTACTCTGTAATGTATACAAATGCAAACAGATTTGTGAGATGCTGGGTGCGAATAGGGCGATCTTATTGCATCCATAATTTTTCCATCTTAAACAGCATTTTTCAAATATTACACATTGCTAGTTTTATATATTTCCATGTTCCTCCCAAATCAATTACACAGAAATAAACATGGATTATTCCCTCCCCAGTACTCAGGTTCTGTAACAAGGGTGTAACTCTCTCACTTTGAAATGATTAACTTGATCATTCAGAGAAATGAGGGAGAAATGTGGAAAACACATACACAAGTTACAACAGCTGAGTAGCTGAGGGCATTTTTATTTCTAAAAGGAAATAAAGACAAAATGAGTGATATATATTTCTTCTTTTATAGTTTTGAATGACCCTGGTAGCCTCGCATTTCAGCATCTCTTCCTAAGGAATATCTAGAAGGCTGTAAGATAAAGTCTGCCTGCAGTCGGGACTTTGTTCTACACACTTTTCATTTACCTGACCTCCAGGGCCAGACCTGGGAGGCTCTACTTCAGACAGCTGTGCAACAAATAGCAAAGTACCCCTTTAGACTAACCAGTAAGTCAAGTTCTCATGGCTAATTTGTTTGCCATGTACCTTCAGAAAAAAATATCCCTCAGTTCCTAGTGACATTTTCTTTCTCTGTCCCTCCGTTACGTGAATATATGTACAAGATTAAGACACTTTCAGCACATAACTTCAAGCGTGTGAGAAGTCCCACCGATTTCAGCCAGCGACTTCCTATTGAGTCAGCAGCGTCCTGATGCCTGTGTGCGATTCGAGACGGTGACTAATCGCGCTGCTGGGTAGGTACGGCCTGCAGGATGTCCTGCGGCCCCGGCCCCAGGCACCCGCCCTGGCGGCATCCTGGCTCTGTGCTGGGACCAGGCCGATGTGACCATAAGCTGCTGCATGCCCTGCTTTCGTCTGGAGAGGAGCCCGTGTGCTTGGAGCTGGCGAGATGTGCAGTGCACGTTGCGAGCACTGCACCCAGGGTGGCTGGGAGGACGGCTGGAGGGGCATCTGGAGAGGCAGCTTCGTGCTGGGTATTACCCATGTGCTTCAGCTCTTCAGTAGCTCAGAGCACTACTGGATCAGCACAGTGTGGCTGCCACAACTTCTCTAATGAACCTCTTACAGCCTCTCGATAATGTGGCTATTTATAGGCTGGGTCTATGCTGAATAGATTGCAGAAGCTGCACAAAAGCTCACAGTGTTTTAGCAATGAAGCCGTGCAGAGACATCGGTGCAGTCTGAAACCACTCGGTATGGTTACGTACAATTAAATATTATAATCTACTATGCCTGATTGCACTCACTGTTTAACTGAAAAGTTAATAGTATCTTATTGCACTTACGAAATTTTCTTAGAAGTGAAAGCTGGTCTTGTGAAGTACAGGAAATTTCAAGTCTTACAGACTAAGAGCTAAGTCCTGCTTTTGTACCAGCATCAAATTATAGGTGTAGCATCGTTTAGCATTAACAGAACACCCCCAGCAATCAGTGCAGAAACTGGTCATACTCAGAAACAACCATCGTCTCTTCTTTTGCTTTCAAGTTGCTCTTTTTAGGCTTTAGTAAATGTACCAGGTCTTGTGCTCCCAGCATGTATCACAGGATGAAAATAATTATAAAAAGAATGATTAAAAAATGTTAGACAAGTGCTCTCATGAGGAAGAATTGCTGCTAGGAGCATTCTGTCCTTTTCACCACCCAAGTGTATTGCATCTTAAATGTTCCATTTTGAGAGATGTGAACAAGAAAGGCCGTGTGAAGCAGCAGTGCCCTTTGCCTATGGCTCACCTGAATCTTTCTCAAAAGAAATCAGACAGGATTTTACTGCTTTGAACCTCCCAGACTTCTGACGCTGTGACAGTTGTTCAGGAAGCCCCAATAAACAGCAGACCACTGCAAACATGCTGTGCTTCTGAATGATTAATCTTACGACAGAACTGACGTTCAATACAGGCACTGGCATGAGCACCACAAGCCTTTGGCTTCCATCACAGCGGTCAGAAAAAGCTTCAAGTGAAATCCTGTGCCATGGAGACTAGCAGTTCCTGCTACTTTCCCTCTGTTCTAGTGTTTTTTCTCTCTAAAAGGAACAGGGATTTCCTCCAGGGATTAGGAGGAGGAAAAAACTTGAGACAGATGTACTGTTTCATTACAATACAAAGCACAAAAGCATGAAAAAGATAGCTAATAGATGTATTTTCTTCATCTCCTGACAATTGCTTCCTCTTTAGCAGCTTTGAAGAGAAGTTGGGTTCCTCCCTTTTATCCTGGTCTGTAAGGGCTCAAGCCATAAAAGTACTTACAGATCTAACTACTACTCTCAGTCTCAGAATCCTGCATTTAGGTGGCATTGATAGGCTTGGCTTTTCTTCCCAGTCCACTCCTGTCTCTGCAGGTGTTCACTGATGCTCAAGGCTGTGCTACATGCACGTGAAAAAGGTGTGACCCCAGCCACTAGCAGACGGTATTTCCGGTAATGCTGGAACTCCTGAGGGGTTCTTGAACTGTATGTTCTTGCACTGGTCTAGACTGTAGGTCTTGATCTAGTGAGCATGCCTATTGAATTTGGCCTAGAACAAAATGTAACCAGGATCAAGACTTCTTAAAAATGTACATATTCCCTTTTACCACCAGCTTTCTTCACTGGTTGGAAATCTAAGCACACCCACCTCATGTGAAAGGCCGTATTTCTGCTGGCTTTGGAGCAGAGGCCCAAACGCAGCTGCTTCACCACAGCACAGAGCTTTAATTCTGAGGCTGCTGGACTCTCCAGGGTGAAGCTGATTCAGCTGCTTCCTGGGCAGCCATCCCATTTCACAGCCAGCACTCCTTAGGCAAGAGTAACTTTTCAAGAAGGTGAGGTTAGGCACATGAAGGTTAGGTTAGGTTAGGTTAGGTTAGGAACATGGATCCAAACCAAAGTCCTTACTTCGTTGGTCTTGTATGAGTAGCCTAGCAATTCCAATAGACCCCCAGAATTAAATGATTAAACTATCAAACAGTAGGTCTTTCAACCTGCCACACCCAGATGGTTTTGTTTTTTGCTGTGTTGTTTTTTTGATTTGTTTTATTATTTTTTGCTTCTGAAGACAGGGAACATGAAAGGAGGCCGGGTAAAGAGCTCAATCTGATTGTGTGACTTTGTGACAGGAAATGAATTAATGAAAATAAGCAATTTTTCTGCTTTAATTTCCAGTTACAGTAACACCCGTGGTATCTCATCTAGACCTGCTGACTCTCTTAGATAAGAAATATTTTGGAAGGGGAGACACATTTTGTCTTGTATAAGATTCCTCAGTACTCACCAATAAAATCCTTCAGCACCGTTGAATAAACAAGGGCCTGTTTTTTGTATTATTAAGATGCTTAAGTACAATAATAAGTTGTAAATAATTCTATAACAGAGGTAATAGATGCAGCTTATCATTCACTGACTAGTTTAGAAACTATATTTTTCTGCTGGATTTAAAATTTATGGTAAAATTGGTGAGGAGTGCACTCAGCATATCCTGTTAGCTGAGTCAATTGAAATTGCACCTGTTCTTGGATGCAAGTCATAACAAATGCAATCCATATACATTGTAAAGAAAAGGACTTGTCTGCACTTTTTCCAATTAACATCTGCCTTTTGGCAAGTCATTAACCTATTTTCTCACAAAGAAACGGCTTCAATTGTATTATGCATCTGAAGCGTGCAAAAGTCCCTGAGGGGGCACTCTGACAAAAACATACTGTTCCTGGATCCAATGTGAACATACATATTCATTAATTGTTTGGGGCAGAGAGTACAGAATTTCAGATTTTTACAAGTCTTACAGCGTAAACAGTTTACGTAAAGATATGTCCTTGGAAACACATTCTGATCCCAGCTACCCTTGTTTAGTGTTTTTGTGCTGTGATATGGCAATTATATTTAATTGCAGCAACCCTGTAATAAGACTTCTAGGAAGAAAAAAAAAAAGAAAAAAAAACCATTTACCTTAAGAATAGTACAGCATATTTATTTATAAATAAAGATGGCAATTTATATTTCTGGAATCCCTCATGCTACAGGGATCTACTCAGGCAATCCCAAAATGGCTAGACAAACTTAGTCTATCACAGTTTTTCTAGCCAGAAGATAAGTTTAATCGGAATTTAAGCCTACAGTTTGTTTCTCATGATTATGACAGTGAAACACTGAATTATTATCTTACAAGCATAAAAGTAATAAACAACAAACCCCCAAAGTTTGGGAGTTATTCAGTTACATTTGCCTCCAGGAACTAGTTTTCCAAAACACTTTCTCAAACCACCACCTCTAATTATACAGACATGCCAGGTGTCATGCATGCTGAGAATTTCACTATCAACAGACTACCTGATTAAATGACAAGAACATACCTTAATTTGGAAGTGTTATGCTAGTTGACCAGGTTCACAAAGAACAGAGGAAAAAATTCTATTAAGTATTAAATGCTCTCGGTAAGTAGGTACTGAAAAGGAAGAAGAACTAGTAATTGGAGCTAAGGCAAAGAGAAAGACGTCAGCAGAGATTTTATTAAAAAATAAAGATTTTTTAAAAAATATTTCCAAATATTGCTGATAAATAATCCTGAAAAGCTGAACAACAACAACAAGAAAGTATAGTCTATATATAAGTAGTACATTAAAAGAAAACAAGAAATAAGCCCGAGTTTTTAATAGCTACGTGGTTTTGTGTCCTCTAATGAAACTAAGAAAAGGCCAAGACCACAAGAGTATTTCCAAATGCAAAACTCAAGTACATCTGACCTAAAAGGCAGTATTTACATAACTATGCATTATATAGCATTATAAAAAATTGCATAATCAAAGGTCAGGCTGTACACAATTGAATATGTAAGGCCATCTTTTCACAAAAAAATAAAAAATAATAAAAAAAAATCTGTGCCTAGGATGTTACATAGAAATAGTTGTATCTGAAAAACTTCTAAGAGGCTGTTTCTTCTCAATAAACAGCACTATTTAAGATTGAGCTGAAAATAAACAGCACTTGGTGGCAAAATTCAGGGCTTACTAATCAACTGAGGTGATTTCTGGCTACCCAAAGGCGATTACAATAAGAGAAAACAAAAAGTTATAAAAGAACATTTGACTGCTTGTTACTTTAGCTCCATTTGCAATGGCATTTGCACAGCACTCCTGTACTTAAACTGAACTCTGTTGATGTTAATGAGGCTCAGCCTGAGAAATGGGCTTTATCTATATACAGTCAGTTGGAGAATTGGATTAAAATGCTCCCCCCATTTCAAGTGTCCTATTTTTCAACATACAAAATGGGAAGTTGCAGAAAGAGATGACTATCTACTTTTGATTGTGGATATACAAGAGATGTTCTGCAATTGCCATTAATAATAAATAGGTAGACATAAAGAAGCAGAGATGTTCTCTTTTAAAGGACAATAGCTACAATTATGTCTTTCTAAAAACCACATTTTTATTACAAATAAAACCAAAATTCATTATACTTTGCAAACTGAATCACACGACATCTTTACAGATTTGTAGCTTAATTTGTAATGTGTTAAGCTATGGGGGGAATTCGTAGCATGTGAAATTTGAGCACCTGTGGAAGTCCCTGGAGGATGAGGATCTTTTATATTTCTGATATGAACTTTGCATCATTATGTGTTTGGTTCAGATATATTCCTCAGAAATGTGCCTTCTAAATATGAAAAATGAATTCTGGTGGAAGTGCTAGACTGCATGTCTTGCACCTGAATTCACACAGATCCCCTTATTGTTTCAAAGTTTAAGTGACTTCATTTTCATATTTTTAACTAAAAGTTATTACACTAAATCTTCTCACAATCATCACTAAAATATTTAGAATATGAGCAGTAACTGTTATGAGTTTTTGGTAAAATATTTGACAGTACGTAAGAGACAAAGAAAACCTCTGGCATTTAAGCAGTCAGGGCTAATTAGGCCTAATTTAATTTAGGAGCTAGAGTAATATTGCCTTAGTACAAAGAGGTGTTTTTTTCATAGCCCTCACCTGAGCCGTAAAAACCTGCATACTGCACTTCCACAGTGATTGCTGTTCATCTAAAAAGATATAGCTGCTTGTTTAGTTTTAGTTAAAGATTGTATTGGGTTGAAATAAGAATCCTGTAACTTTCATTGGGAATGATTTTACAAAATATTAATTTCATCTGGGCTACACTTTATTAAATGTATAACCAGACAACCTGCTTGCTACTAATGTTTAAAATGTCATACATATTTTTTCAGTTTTTATTAGATCAACAGTTAGGAAAGGAATTTTTTTTCCAATTATAGTGAAATCCAATGAAGCAACATTTATTGTTTCCTTGTGAATATACAAAACATACTCATCAATACAGTTCATTTTCATCTTTTATTCTTCCTGTCTTCCCTGAAGTAAAATTTTTTGCTGATTTTCTAAGCATTCTTTCAGTTTATCTTCAGTCAAAGTTAGCCGTTGTTCCAGGATTGAAATTGTCTGCATGAAGGGGACAGTAGCAGTTTTTTTTTTAATATTACTCACGCAGTATTTTTAATATTACTCACGCAGTATTATAAAAGTGTGCAACATAGTAACATAAGAAAAATAATTTTAACTCAACAAGAAAAATAGTCTAACGTGGCTGTGCCTTAGCTATTCCACTATTTACAACCATATTTTAAAGTGATGGATTTGTATCTATGAAGACTATCTAAAAGTTGTATATTGTTTTTACAAAATATTTTCCCTGGGACTCTGTATATGTATGTATGTATGTATAAATTACTCAGAAATACTACATGGAAGTTGCATCTGTATTTCAATATAAAAACAGACATAAATGGTGACCCCAAATGATGTCTTCCAAAAAAACTAAAAAAAAACTTCTAAGACATCAAAAAAAAAAGCGTGAAAAAGTATAAAAGGCATATAAATGTAAATAAAAACATAAAAGCATATAAATATAAAAATTACAAAAGGCATTCTCCAAGAGACTATCTTCCTCAAGAAAGATAGGTTCCTGGACATATTCTGAGAGTTTCTTTTCAATCCAACTTACTTCATAAAGAATTTTCAATGATGACTTGACTCTATACTTTCCAAAACTTATTACTTAGGTTAACATATATATTGCAGAAGAATGCAGAAAAATCTTAGCCACTCCCCTTTAATGATTCATGTTAATATATTCTAGACTATAAAATAGTGTTTTAAGACATAAATTGGCTTAATTTGGATTATTTAAAAAGAAGTATTGAGCATTTGCAAGCGATTCAGTCACTGACTGAGACTAATATTTGCGCTGTTTCAGTGACACTTGGAATTATTCCACTGCGTAGATTCCTACCTAAGCCAATACCTTGAGCACTGAGTTTGAAAAAGGATTTAACAGTGCATTGCCAATTTACTTTGTTCATCCCCTGCTAATGCATGACTGTTCAAGCCGGAATCTGACAATGTCAACTCAACAACTGACTTCTGGTAAATCCACACTAGATCTCACTATTGAAAAATAGTGACTCGTTTCCTCCAGAGTTAAAAACACAACAATAATGTTTATGATTATGCAGCAGGAAGCTTTCACTTTAGGGAACACAATACATGCAATCAGTATCTGCTGAAGGGCAAAAAAAACAAGAGTCATTTGACTATATAACTATTCGAAATGACCCTATAGACTTTAATATTCTGACTTATGAACATGGTTCCTGGATTTTATTTTTTTTTTACCACTGACATTATCATTTTCCACTGCAAGTGTTATCTGTTATTGCATACTTACTAGAGTCAAAACATCCAGCTGTTCCACAATGTTCTCCAAAGCATTACCCAGAGATGGGGAGATGTCTATTTGCTTGTCCACATTATGCATAGCTGATTCACTCTCATCCTCTGACTTCCTCTTTGAACTTGTTGCCAAGACTGAAGCAGGGGGATACTGCAAATCTTCGTGGCTGACATCATCCTTCAATATAGAAACACCATTTGAAGATTCAGTTGCCCTTGCTTTCATTTAATTAAAACCATACAAGAACATAGGCAGAAAGGTCTGTTTTTAATTTAAAAAAAAAATCTTTACACATGTATACACACACAAGGGTCTTCAGATTTGCTTCTTGTACCAGGTCCAATTCATAACACTTCAATGCCTTCTGACCTAAGAGGGAATTTCAGCCATGATGGATGAGGCAATAAGCATACACTGTGTACTGAGAAATCTCAGCAGTCTTTATGAACAATTTCAACTTGAGCAAGTTTCAGGTACGCGATTGAGGAACTAAACGCTTTACTACTAGAACTTGAATTCAAGTTCAAATAAATACTATTGGTGACTGGAGTTTTCTTTACAAAGATGGCTCTAGTTCACAAATTCATTCACAGCAGTCATATGGATGAAAAATCTTTATGTGACCGACTTCATAGTATAAAACTTTTGTTTAATATGAGTTATCTTGCACTTTCATAATAATAAAGAATAAGTAGTTTTTACTTGTTCATTCAGTTGCATTACTTTTTGAGAAACTGATTCCTTCAGGAAATGGGAGGAGAAAACAACATAGAGAAAAGACACACAATGCCAAGTGAAGAGAGAAATAACTTTGATGTATAAATATTGCTTCAAGGTAAGTGAAAGAGCATGATCTTCCCAATCACTTCAGTTTTTATTTGTGCCTTGAAGTTCTTAAAAGCACTTTTGAGTCAGGATAGGTTAAATCATCACTAATTCACTATACGGTTCTTCACAACAACTTTACCTGATTTACTAATGTCTTTTTGTGATTTCTCTGAAAACTTCTTCTAGCTTTAGACAGTATAAAAATAAACCAAAACTGAAATAAACTTGAGGCAGTCCAATTTTATTATCTGTAATTATAATTGCAATACCTGCAACCATTACAAAATAAGTGGTTACAGTTTAACAGTTTCTCTGAAATGTCTTGACAGCTGATGAAAGTATCCATTAGCAGTGCAAAGAGGATGTTTTAGTCTTTTCTGATGTATTTAAAATACACACTATTTACAACGTACCCAAAATATTTATGTTGTAAAGCTGAATAGATTTTTCAAATGAAAGTCTTAAAACCAGTGTGAGCCATTAAAAAAACGTTCTTCTAAGTCTTTATAATAATCTTGTAGAAGATAAACTGCTAGGCAGAATTAGTGGCAAACCTTTATAAGATTACCAAGGCATGTTGATGAGTCACCGAGGCAGGGGACAGGAGGGATTTAGAAACAAGTTAGACAATTCTCTAAAAGAAAATTTTCTCTGTAGTAGATCCTGCCTTTGAATCAGGTAGGATCAGAGACTGATGGATGAAATATGATAATATCATGGTTTTAAATATAAGTAATACTAAATGATACCAATATTATCAGGAACTTATACCGCTGTGCTATCCACAATACTATTCCTGTATCTTCAGTGCCATCCTGCAGTCCTGACTAGCTACATGCGCTGTTCTCTGGACTCAACATGCTGATTCTCCAAAATCTTTTTTCCCTAAGTGCTGGGGTTATGCCACCTACATCGACGAGAGAGAACTGAGACAAGTTTCATCCACCATCTGACTGGCAGGGCTTTTCTTTTTACTAGCAAAGCACAAGAACAAACCAAAGAGAATCAGTAGAAGACCATGGGTCTAGGGTGGAGAATGACTGAAAGCAGAGATTGTGCAGGGGTAAAAGGGTTTCACATCTTAGGAAGAAGACAGCAAAGAGCAAAGTCTCACCATCCTCTCTGGGCTAAAAGTTCCATTGTGCAGTTCAGGTCTGCAGGGACAGCTCTCAACCCCCAGGCAAGAGGTCACCAAGTGCAGAGAAAGAAGTAGGTGGAGGTAGGGGGAGATATCCATGTGTATACTTCAGACCTTAATGTACAATGCTACAAAACCACATGGAACCCTCTTCAAGGTTTGATAGTACCATAGTATTTGGTGGTACGCAACTTACATTGATTTCACTATGGTGAAAGAAATGGATAAATGAACTAGAAGATACCTCCAGTTCCCTTTCATTTTCTTTTCTATGCTTGGTGACTGATTTATGCAAATGAGCTAAGAATGTCAGAAACAAAGATCCGATCCAGGTAATGCTGAAATCCATCATTGGTTTGTATTGATGCTAGACTAAGTCAAAAAGCGTTAAGATGTCAAACTACAGATTTAAACAAATATTAAGCATCCATAGCTGTTCTATAGAATCTCCTAATGGTTATAAAACATTTGCCTTGGACTGAAGAGAATTCCCTTCTCAATCTAAGGTTATTCAAACTCATGGCTCACAGAGCAATGCTTTATCAGCTAGGTTGCTGGCCATTAAAGGCATGAAACAGTGGAAGAAAGGGTATTCTCTTGGTCCATGATGTTAAGAGTTTTGCCAATGGCCAACAGAAAGCAGCTTTAGTTCAGTGGGTAGGATGTTTACACAGGAGCAGGTAAGTTTTGTTCCAAGTAGAGGCTTTATATTTTATATTAAATAGCTAATTTTATATTAAAAAGCTATTCATTTGATTTAATGAGTAAAAATTCATTATGAGAAGGGATTGGAACCCAGAGTTTTGGCACTCCTAAATACAGATTTTAATTTCAGGCTAAAGAGTTAGTTAACCTTTTTCTTTCCAGTACCATCAATTTCAATTTCTTTTCAATATGAAACATCTTGTGATGTCAACTTCAAATTAATCCAAAGAATTGTACATTGTGAAGGAGTCACTTGTTAGCACAAAATGAAACAGAATGCAAATGGTTTGATTTTTGGACAAGGTAGGCAGAAAAGAAAAGTGAATTTCCCATTTAATTTTAATGTGCTTTAGCTGCTTGTTTTAAAGCATTAGAACTTTTCCAAAGAAAGTACTCTGACTATCTCAGAATATTCTGGCTCACAATGTATCCCCATGCAATTTTAGATGTGCATGAAGTATATAGGATTGTTGCATCTTAAAACTGCCCATTTCTTCCTTTTGCAGATTTCATTACATGAGATACCATTAATTAACATCCTTGAAGAGCTCAGACTCACTATGTTATTTCTGACTTACCAAGATCTATCTGATGTCCTTGGGAAACAGGATTAATGGAAGCTTTTTGGCATTCACAAGATGGAGATATTCTCAAATGCTGATTAACATGGAAAAGACTAAGCTCAGTTTGGCACCCAATTGTTGGGTGTCAACAACAACAACAACAAAAGTTCCCATACATTAAAGAATTCCTATCTTACAGCCAATCATACTATAAAGAAGAACAGTATCCTTGCATTTAACCGCATCAGGAGAGTCAGTTAGATTAGGATTTAGTGAGATTTCTATAGAAAGATAGTGAGATTACAGAAAACTTGCTTCTCTCTGAGAATCTTGACTGCTGCACAATAGCTTCCAAATCCTAGCCAGGATTAGGTAAATTTGACAAGAGAGGTAGAAGGCCAACTGATTAAGCTGCAACAAATTTCAGGAAACTTGGAGACAGGGTAGTTGGGACACACACTGAAAGAAAAAGAGGTAGAACTCGAACATTATGTATTCTAAATGGCAGCAGCACACCTGCCCGATTATCACACGCCTTATGAAATGCAAGCAGTTGACAAGGAGAGGTTGAAAGTGTCACTGAAAAACAATCAGTTGATATAGAAACTATTTGTTTGCATGCATCCTCTGAAAATTTTGGCACCTTTTGCTGATTTTAATCAAATCTAATGAAGAGGTATGGGTCTCAGAAGTAATCAAGTACCTGAAAACTTCAGAAAACCATTTGCCAGAGTTTCCCACCTGAGATTAATGTAGCTGTACAGGTTCACTCCTCTTAGTTCAGAAGGGGAATAAGGACATGAATTCCAGAAGTGCAGGAAAGACCCAGACTGAAACTCATGTCTTCTCAGACACCAGTATCAATGAGCCCATTAGAAATAAATCTAATGTAGTTTGTCTACTGTTAATAGAGCTACTTACTAATGTTTTGAGAAGTAAATTAATTTTCTTGCTGTTTGAATAATAGCAGTAGTTACACAACACAGCCAAAACAGACGTAACTGTATTTAAACTTCAGCCAATACTCTTTGGCTGTGGTTAAGGCATACTGCTTTGGAAATTCAGTCTTAGGGATGATCGATTAATTCTCAAGTACTTAAAAATAATCAAAAACAGATTCAATATACAATGGCACTCAAATTTTTTAAATGCTGTGATTTAAAGTATTAAGATTTACAATTAGTTTAAATTAATGCAGGGGGAGAGCAAAACAATCTGAGGTTATTAGACATTGACATGTTCTTCTAAAAACAGCTCTACTCTGAAATGTGTTTCTCAGTTTCTTTTCAAAAAAGCCAGATGTACTTCAGACAGAAGATAAAGTAGAGATTTCATTTAAGCTCCCACAAACGGATGACAAATTTTGCTATTAAAGCCAACCTAAATGGATTCTTCCAAGCCAAGAAGGAAAGTTGTCAGTTCAGGTAAACAGAGCAAACGCTAAGCTACTGAAAGTCTCACCAAACATTCTTTCCTGCAGTAAAACCGATCCAAAATTCAATGTACCAGACAAATACATTGTGAAAAATGCTTTATAACTCAGTAATTGCCACCAACATTGCCAAGTCACAGTACCGGAAAAACTTTCTTGCAATTTAGTGGATTAGACAATAAATTGTGATTCTTCTATTATATGAACTCAGAGACATACATGGACAAAGTGATATGGAAGTGCTTATATGAACAAAGCAAAGGCCTCGGTGTCTGTCAGACCTAAAAAGATCAAATACAGATAAACAAATAATTGAACTTTCAAAATTAGTAGGAGAGAAAGGAAATAAAATGGCTTAAAATGTTCATCCTATTTAAGTTGTGACAAAATGGTTGATATTTTTATCATATTCTGGAAATTTGTAGAGATTTTTAAATGCTGGCAGGCATCAACTAAGCTGTTATATTCAGGAGGTGTCTGGTTGACACTTAAACCTTTTCTGTTAATCAAATTTATCCCCAGCTCAGTGAAGGGGACAGAGCTGCTGAAATCTAATGCAACACTCATGTCAAAACCTGGTTATAGATGGGTGACGCTAGTCTCAATAACTTCCTTTACTTTTTGATACCTATCAGTTCATTTGGCATAATCTTTTTATATAAGTTTTTAAAGAAGCTCTTTCTATGCGACTTTCTAGTTTACTAAAATTGTTTCAAGAATTAGGTGTTCCCTTTCCTTCAAATTAGCCCCTTTCTAAAGTACTTTAAATACTAACAATTCATAAACAATAATTCCGTATATTGCCAGCAATATTGTAAAAATGCCTCATAATTAAAAAAAGCCATTCTGGAAGACATCAGAGATGTAGCTTATTTTGAGGGAATAAATTTGAATAAGGCAACAATTTCAAATTGTTACTTCTGAGCAAACTAAAAAGAAAATTTAAATGTGTACAGTGTTTTCATCCACAGCCCGTTAGTAATAAGATAGTCACATTTGGGCAACTTCATGTGAGTTACAAACAAGGAGGAGAAGGAGCAGATTTAATTAATCAACAGGAAGTTATTACCATGGCATTACCAAGCGGATGTTCAATAGAAAATTAAATTTAGCTTACAAATGATGTCATAAACAACAAACCATAATTGCTCATCTTTGTTTTCTGTCAAGCAAAATTGCCAAACTCTGTGGGTGGTACTTAATCAATTTGTAAAAAAATCCTTACACGTAACCCTATCACCTCTGCATAATCCCAAATGTTTTCCCATGAGACGTTCACAGATCAGACAGAAACAAAGACTGTGTCCCGACCTCCCTTCACTTCGTGATGTATAAGAATAGAATTTGAGTAAAATGCATCCATTTATCAAGATGCCTGGGTTGTTCTATTTATAGAGAACCAAGTTCCCTAAAGGAAAAAATATGAAAAAATTCAAGTCTATGTCACTCAACTGAAAATCATTAGTCTTCAATCTTCTAAGAGCTTTGAATTCAGAAAATATACACAACAGCTTCCAAATGAATATCCTAATGATCTTATAATTAAGATGGGCTTATATGAAAAAGTGACATTGGTAAGCTTCCTAATGACTCACAACAATTTGGCATGGTCTGCTTTTTAAAAATAATCCTTTAAATTTTGAACACATGGTACATTTGCCTACTAATACTAAAACATTTCTGATACTGTGATTAAAACAACTACAAACAATTAGTCATAAGTAGGGCATTAAGCTCAAACAGACCAACGAGCAAAGACAAAACAGTGTAGTCTCCCATCTTACCAGACCTTGATTTCCTGTGGTTTTTATTTTTTAAATCATGGAAAGTTTCTTAGGAGAAGTACTACACTATTGTACTAGATACTATTGTTATCACTGCTTTTTCCTCCATCTTGCAAACCCACCCTCAAACTAAAATGTTTCACTGTAGATATGCTACATTCAACGATTTGGGGGATCTCTCTCTCTCTGTAGGTCATAATTATACACAGATAGTTTCTACTGCTTTGAAATTATTTTTTTTTTCCAAAGAATAAATGATTCACATAAAATAGAGTTCTCTGATCTGTTAGGCTAACACCGCTTATGCTAAATCACAATCTGTTTTATCAGTTTCTATTGCAGAAAACTTCCCTGTACTTTCAGCTGATGACAGCACTCTTCATTTCCTCTCTTCTCTTGCACGCACATGAATCAGCATTACGCATGGCAAAAAATTGCCATGTGCCAAAGTGCAGTTTTCTGCTCCTTGTTATCTGATAAGGTTGTTTCTGGTATATTTTATTTGCAAACTTTAATTGAAGTTTTGCATTCAAGCGATAATATACAAACTATGCAGTATGTCTTTAAATAGTTCAACCAAATACTTTAGTTTGAGCAGAACACTTTCAGAACAACTTAAAATGCAGAATTTCACATTTCATTCAGTCTTTCAAAGTTCCTTACACATCTTAGTCTTCTCTAGTTCTTAAAAGAATGTCCAAGCTAAAAGAACCCAAACATTTAAATTGAAAATACTTATTGTAAATGCCTCTCATCCAGTCTGACAAGGAAATATTCAGTCTCCTCTCTCCCACAAGTATCATCACAGTCGATAATATATACTTTAATGTAAAACCAAGTCACGATTGCCAGTGGTATCAGGATACAAACACACAGCCAACATAACAAGCAACACTATTCAGCTACATTCCTTAGGAAAATGCACATTTTCACTGACAGCAATTTCTTAGTTGTGCAAAGAATGTAGTCAATTTGAAGCTAGCTGAAGTTATAGAGGTCAAGAGGTCAATACAGTACAATAAGAGCTAGCTGCTAAGGTGTTTTTAAAAATACAAGTGCAAAATTAACTGAAATCCTGATGCCCTTTTACCTATGATCTGATTAATCAGATCTATTTTCTATCAGAACTACAGCTATGTTAAATTTAGCATTGTTGTGATAGCATAAAATATTAAACATCTCTGTTCACAGGTGCATCTGAATAGAGAGTTTTATGATAAGAAATGATATTGTACTTTACAAGTATTCTTTCAAATACTTATAGAGAAACTGGCTATGTTGTTTCACTGTACCAGCTTTTTGCATAAGTTTTATTTGCCATTGCTGCTTGTCTGAGAAAACACTGAAAAACTATGCACATCCAATGTACTGAATATTTTGCAACTCCACATGTAGAGAACCTAGAACACAACAACAAATTGTTCCATATTCCTTTCTTGTCAAGAGAACATGGAAAAAGAACCAAAACCAAGGCTTGTTTTCTCTAAGAAATATAAAAATTAAATAAAATCGCCCAACAGAAAAATCACAGCAGTCCATAAGTATACGGGTACATACAGCTAGAAACAAGTCATATTTCTCCGAGATTTTTCTAAACTCTTAGATTACCAGTAATACCTAAGCTTTACTTAAGGACACAAAAAGTAATTTTCTGAGTTTACTCATTTTCTGGTATTAATCTTAATTTCTAATGTCAACAGTTCCCTGCACAGTCAGAGTCTGATCCAATAAACTGAAAACTGAATAGCTATGCTCTGTTTCCCCTGGATTTGGATAAACTAAACCCTTAAAATGAAATACTCAGTACTGTCCCTCAGTACAGTAGCTATGCAGTTTGCAGTTTGCAAAGAAAGAAGAGAACCATGACCCTTTAAACATGGTCTAAGTAAACCACTCTCTTTCTTGGGTTTAGAAAAACTGAGGATTTCCCCCAGCAAAGCAAGGAATACTGCTGAAAAACAAAAAGAAGTAATGAACATCCTACACAAACTAGAGACAGAAATCATTAAAAGTTCAATTTCCAAAGGCGAGAAACTCCCTGCCAGGAAGTCAATTCTAAACATAACAGTTCAGGAAGACCATATTCAAACACTTTTATAGATGATAAAAATACTTACACCACAGGGACTGAAAATAACAATATGTACGCTATGGCATAAAGGTAAAGGAGGGTAATAAATGATCTTCAGTGTATCTTCACCTTCAGCAGGAAGCTTTGTAAAACTGAGGACAAATAGTGTGAAACCACAGAAACATTCCCCCCTAATCACAACTGCAAAATAAAATAGCCTTTTTTAATTAAGCAAATTACTTTGGACTATGTATGTGCACATCTAAGGGAACATCTTATAGCTACAATCAGTGTTAAAGTTTCAAGCGATGACTTGTTTTTACCCATACAGAGTGCTAATAAAAACATTAAATACTCTGCATGAACTTCTTATCCATACTAGGGCAAGGAAAAATTGGAGGGCAGGAGGAATACTTGTAGCAGAAACTGGAAACATGAAATAGATATTAGAAATGAAATAATGAAGTCAGATGAATAACCCTATATGGACAAGACCTCCTTTCTAACACTATAAATAGAATATTCTGCTATATTTGATACTAAAAATATTAATGAATAAAAAAAGATCTAAAAAAAAAACGAAAACTTTCTATGTAGCATGTGGTTAAACTTCCTATACTTGATTTAGCAGACTGGGAGCGTCACAGAAGGCAACGAATCCATGGAGGGAAGGAGGCAGGGTTACCTGCCTTAGTGTGAGTGAGAGCAGAGCATCTTCATCACATTTACTCAGAGAAATGATAGCTGTGCTTCTGGATTGCCTGCTCGTGAATTCTTCCCATGTCTTCCTTCTGCTTAAGAAACTAACTGAAAGTCTCTGCTTTAGACCAACAGCTAGCTAAATGAATTTAACTGAACTTTATATAAAAACAATAGGTGGTAACAGTATAATTTATTGAGTGGAGTCTTAAAGAATGTGTGCTAGCACTTCATCCATCTCATTCAAATGGCTGGCAAAGTCGCCTATTATATTAATTGGAATTGTTCAAAAAGAATTTAAAATAAAAAGAGACTGTTCAACAAATCCAAATGAAGGAATTTCCACATTGGAAGACACATTTAATCCTAAGAAACCCAAACCACAGTAATTTTTCTAAACTTTAATCTCTCAAGCTATGTAAAATACTTTACAATATGTAATTGATTTCTCTTAGATAACTGTCTGTTCTACTTAACCTGTTGGGGCAAAACTAATCTTTATCAAAGTTACACTGTATTTAAATGAGAAGAGCTAAAGGACACATTTATCTTCAACTCCACCTCTCAGTAAGAACAAACAAAAGATTACTGAAGAGAAAATCCTAAAAGACAGATTGTGCCAGGACAAAAAGAATTGAAGGATATGTATAACCTCCTCCTAAACCCTGCAGAAAGCTGCTAAGAACCGCAGTCCTTGTGCTCCAGTCTCAACAGACAAGGGGCTGGTGCTTCACAAGAGTGGGAGGTTGTTGCACAGGAGAACCAGAATAGAGCAATCTGTGTTGCATGGCCTCTCTTCATCTATACACACACAGACAAATATACATATTACATTATCAGAGCCCATGGTATAGAAGAAGCATATAATGATACTGCACATCTTTTTGCCAACCTGCATATAACTGTATATATACACGTATATATATATAGGCATAATACACATATGTACACCCATACAACCTTCTTTCAAGCTTTATGCAAAGCCTACAAAGTTCTTTTCTGTTGGCACAGCAGCACCTCTGTCTATGGTTTTGTTCAGTATAACAGTATCAGGGATATAGTGTGATTTTTTTGGGGGGTACTTCATGTCAATATAATGCTGACATGAATGTATGTCAACAAAACTTCCTTGCATAGAGAAACCCAGCTTGCATCCCAGTAGGCGATGATAGGAAATGCAGAGTGTCCATACAGAAAGATTTCACAGACAAATCTTCTGTTGTTAGCTGAGATCTGTCAGCTTTGACTTCCGCTCAGAATAGGGGTAGCAACAGGAGAGTATACCACTTGACCTGTGGCTGTTGACAATATCACTGTGTTTTTACGCCTGCTTCTATGGAGCAAACAATTTCCTCCAGTTCAAATTATTTACAAGAAAATGTCAAGGAGTAAAAAGCATTCGGAACTCAGTTCGCAATCCAGCACATTAGAGTCCAAAGTTAAGTCCAACGCTGCCAGCACAATTGCTTGAAGACTTTGCCAAAGAGCCAGATGCTACTATTAGAAAAAATGATGCACAGTATTTCACAACTTGATATTTCAATCTCCTGGATATAGCCGTTCTACTATGTAATGAAGGAACACTGTTTTATTAATTATTAGCTTTTACTAATTAAGTGTTACAGACGTATAAGAGATGATTTGGACATCAAATACTTTAACAATTATGTAACAGAAAACTCCCATAAGGATAAAACAAAACTTGAAAAATTTGAGAAAAGTTAAATTCATGTGCTTTTGGTAGGCTTCAATTAATACCTCCAGAAATAAAAGTCTACACTGACCTATTTTATTGCTCAGCATTATTAATAGGCTGAAGTTTTGGACAAGTTGTCCAATTTGTCCAGGTAGAAACAATGCTCAGCACTGCTGAGTTTAGTTCAGAGGTGGGATTTTCAAAATTTGCTTTAATAGCACAAGCATAATTTTGCTCTTACTTAAATCAATTGAATTTTACAGTTTACTGTATAGGGAATAAAATTAGAAACTGCAGAAAGCTTTTCAGGATTCCACACAAACATGCAAGAAATGTTAACTTTGGAGTGGTCTGACATGTCTGTTTTATTCTTGAAATATCATTTATTTTAATCAGTATTCTATTACAAACTTCTGTCAAAATACACACACTGTTCAACGCCAATTAAAATGCTAAATGTGTTGGCACATAAGAATGGTAGGTAGATAAGTTCTGCTTGGATGTATTAAAAAGCAATTCAACTACGATAAAAATTACAGTTAAAGCATTAAGGTTGCCAATAATAGTGCTATCTTGAAATGCTTCTTAATTTTCTACCATTTTTGGGCTCTGACAGTTGGAACTTTAAGAAAAACAAAATAAACATCTTACATGATTTAAGAGTATGATCTGTAGTTCTGTCAGTTCATTAAAATCAAAATTCAATTAAAAAAATCTTTCTGTAATAAGCTGAGAAATTGGGTTTCATTGCTCAAGGAATTCATTACCCACCAGGCTTTAAATATTCATCTTCCTCCTATTTGTCACTTGGCATTTATATTTTAGCCCATTTCTTCCTACTTAATGTGACAAAAATTAACAAACATTGGGAGCTGACTAAACTGTATGCACATGATAAATGGTAACACCACTCTGACCACATTTGTGGTCGGGGCAGGTGGAAAGGTGGAGATTGGAACAGACTCAGTAAAACTGAACTCCAAGTACATTTGTTATTCTTAAATTTCACAGGAATATACTATTAGAAGAGGTCTTCTTGATCACTGACTCCAGTCCTCACCTACAAAATAGAGTCTGCACTTAGAACTTTCTCATGGAACAATCTCTTATTTTGGAACCAGCATCTCACATGATTTTTATTTTTATTTAAATTTTAAAAAGACAGAATGCAAATACATTGAGAGTCGACAAAATGTAGTTTATACAGATTATGTTATTATCACAAACATCACATCCATAGTTAATGACTTTTGTTAAAATAAATATGGATAAACTATACTGAGAAAAACAAAAGTAGTCAGCTAAAATTTAGGGGGTTGTTCTCCACTTGCACAAATGATACTGGGAGAAAACCAAAGTGCAGAACTCTGAGCCAATAAGAAGGGTAAAGAAGAAAAGTAATGACTTTACAAAATGCTGTCCCCTTTTTCTCAGTTCTTT
Organism: Anser brachyrhynchus; assembly: GCF_964034855.1. Lineage (NCBI taxonomy): Eukaryota > Metazoa > Chordata > Aves > Anseriformes > Anatidae > Anser > Anser brachyrhynchus. The sequence continues at coordinate 50,140,550 of NC_137694.1, read as the reverse complement.
TGAGTGGGAATGTCTTAAGGACTAAGATGCTGATTCATATTATTAGTGATGTGAAATAGACGGCTTCTTTGTAATCAGCTTATCCTTCCTGACAACTGGAAAAAAAAAAGTACAAACTGCTGCCTCTTTCAGCAGCAAAATCTTACGAGGTAAACAGCTTGAGGAAGCTCTGCCTCATGATTCTTAAAGGATCCCATTGCCACAGAGCTGCAGAAGGGCAGTTGGTGAATACAGCAGAAGTGAAGCAACCTGGTCTAGTGTCCCCGAAAACTCACAACTTTGTGTTCCAAATCCAACTACTCTCACATCTTATTACTCCTTGGTTTATGGGAGAACTCCAGTTATCAAAACTTACAGTTTCCATTCTTTGTAGTGATGCTTATGCAACTGGAAGAGTTGAGGTCCTACAAGCAGACAGACAATTCACAAAGAATGTTTCGTTCAGCAACGCATAGCATCTTTTCCACAGAATAGGTTATGATGAATAGGGCCACTGTGAATTGGCACGTTGCTCTTCATTTAAAGTATATAAGTAGAAAACATTAATGTAATTTGTGATTTTTTTTAAAAAAAGAATAACATCATACAGTAAACTACGCAAAAAATATCGCCTTAGAATATAAGGAGATATATATACGTCTTTATATACATATATAAAGTCTCTCTATATATACATACACACTTACATATATGCATTTTATACATATATAACTTTTTGTGTGTGTGTATACATATATGTATATGCACATACACACAGACATATATATATATTTTATATATACATATATAAACCTTAGAAACTCATATATTACCTTAGAAGAGAAATAAACCACAGGTGTGCCTGCTATAACAAGCAAAACTTTAAAATTGTGTGTGTGTGTGTATTAGGAAAGTAAATGGAAAACACCAAGTAAAGGGTTTACCATTTGAAGATAAATATTAAATTCCACTGGTCACAATGTATTATTTTATTCATACTTCCACCCAGATTTAAATTTGTTAAACACCCATGCAATTCTTCTGCACACATTCCGTATTTAATTATGTTTGCTGTTACTTTACTAGCACTTGCAGTATGTTTTAATTTTTTGTTTGTTTTGAATGGCCACATTTAAAACATTAAAATTAGTATTCTGTGTTCAAAATGGGAAAAAATGTGACAACAATTATACATACAAAATCACTGTTTAACTTGCTCACCTTCCTATTGATTCAGAGTTTAAAAAAGAAGGTTCTTGGAGTGATATTTGTATTAGTGCATATCTGATATGAGCTGTCCCAGTCTAAACAGTACTTAATATCAATTGTCTTTTTATAGGCCTACACAGTTAAGTATATTCTTGCATGACGTCTCTACCAAAGTCCTGACACAAAAGTTAATCTACACCAAAAAGAAACATTTAATGGCGTAAAGAAGCATCCTTGTAACGTGAGTAGTCACACTGGCAGCTAAAACAGGAGCACCAATATGCTCCCCAAACAGGGCTGAAAGCCAAACTATACATAAAACTCGGAATTGAAGTACAAGTACAGGACTCACTTTATGACACTATACTTCAGTAAACTACTCAATTTCTGTTCTGGAAATCTGGTCCTCACACTCAACCATGACAAATTGAAACTGGAAACTTTTATTCTGTTCCTGCTTGCCATTTCTTTAGAATTGAAGTCTGATGCTTTACTGAGCAATAGAACAGAAATTTTGTTAAGAATCACCATGAATTTAAATTAAAGCCCTCTTGTTTTGGAATGATGACTAAGTTGCAGCCACTATTCTTTATTTTTAGGGAAAAAAATGTAGTAATACTATAAAAGTTTAACAGTTATGAAAGGAAGATCACTTTGATATTTTATTATCACCAGTAGCAGCCTAAAAGATGCAAGAATTTATGGAACGCTATGTTGATGCAAGATAGAGGAGATATACCGAGGAGATATACCGTTTCCTGTACTTCAATGAAAACACATGGTGTCACTGGTGCTCCCTGTCATCTATCTCCCTGCATCTTAAGGAAATAATTTCTAATAATAGCGGACGATATTAACACAAAATAGTAGTGGACGATATTAACACAAATCTCTACAGAACAATCAAGTTAAGTGAATAACATTTACAAAGAGGATACTCTCAGCTTTCAGCTGCATGGGATAGCTAAACAACGTGGAATCAATTATATACTACCAGTTACGACAGGTAGTGGTCTCGTCAGCACGTGGAGATGCCACACTCAGTGGGATACGGAAGAAGACATAACCCTGCTGTGTACCACACTCTATACTTGAGAAGATGCTAAAACAAAAATAAAAATGAAAGCAGTTGGCACTATAATCCCAGATCAGCAGCTGGCATTCCTATCCTAAATGCCAAATTTCTCTTGGGGAGTTTGAGCCTTCACAGATAAAATGTATTGTTGCTTTTTACATCTTATAATGGTAGAATAATATAAATGACCATAAACTAGAAATGATAAAATGTAGCAGATCGGGATAATTGAAAGCATCAGTAAAAATTCTATAGCCATTAGAATTAGGAGCAATAAAAACGACATTTTTGTCTACTTTCCTAAGGAAACAATACTTACACTATCATTTCTGTCTGCCTGTCTCCACACCTCATTTGTAAGTTTTGAACTTGTTGCAGATTTAAGAGGGTCTGACAGAGGAATCTGACAGAGATATCTTAGAGAGCTGATTTCTGATAAGCTTCCTGAGAATAGATTGCCAGCTAAAGGACAGAAATCATTAAGTACTCCCACTGGGATAAAGGCTCTGGCACAAGTTTACATGTTATTAGAGAGTACAGAATGCATACAAGAGAAATAGAACTTACAATTACCTCAAAACAAGGGAAAGGGTTAAAACAAAACATTTGAAACAGATTTGTAGGAAGCTAGCCTACATTATTTCTGTCATTCAAGGATTATTTGTGCTTTATAAATATCAGGAACAAAAGAAATCCTAGCAATACTAGAAATCCTAGTATTCTTAGTAGTCAGAAATGTTAACAAGTGATACAGGAAAAAAAAAATAAAGTGGTTAATAAAGTACCTTTATCTTCTGTTTAGGAAGACAATGAATGAAGTAGTTGCATTTCTGGCAAAACACTTTCTAACCCAACCATAAGTAAAAAAAAGACTATTAAATAACTTACATGGTATGCAAATATTTTTAAATCTTGGGTTACGTAGTGTATACTCTATGGGTCTAAACTAACTTAACAAGTAAATAATGGTGTTGTTGCTTTTTTTTTCTTATATCCTGTAATAATGGAACAATACCAGAGGAATGGGGAAGCTAACATTCCATCAATACTTAGAAACGATAAACAGGATAACAATGTGGTCACAGGTCACAGTTGGCTTGAGAATAATGTCAGGGAAACACTGAAAAGTTGATTTACGACACAACTAGTAAGTATTTAAGTTACAATATAAAGTGAATCAATATGCTTTGAGAAAGAAAAGGAAAAAAAAAGATCTGCCAAACTTAAGATCTCTTGCTAATTAAATATTTAGTCAAACTGTTCCTGATAAAAGTAAATATATATACTTTTCCATAATATGCATGCTACAATTCTAATTAACTCATTTTAGGTCAAAATGCAGTATGAAGTAAATTATCTCTAGCTAGTGTTTCTTCAAAACCAGTAAAATTAGGAAGTTACTATGGAACTATGGTGTTTTTAATGATTCCACTGAAATCCGTTCTTGCCTCTGTCCTATGCAAAATGTGCCAGTGATCTGAAAGATAAAGTTTACATAAGCTGCAAGAAAGACATCCTGAAAACTAAAATAGTCAAAGCTGCTTGGCAGTCTGACTTCACTCAACTATCCAAATGCAACATCATGTTCAAAGGTAAGATCTCAGAGATGGAGGTGTTATTGAACAATATGCTCCAGAAAGCAGAGTTTTGGAAAATAATTACAGTGTCATAATATATAACTGACTGAAATAATAAAATTTAATGTGGTAAGGTTATTGAGTGAAAAATTATGGTAACTTCTATGCAGCTTTAACTAGCTGAATCTACTGAACAAGAGGTAGTATGATACTGTTACATTACACTGGCAAAAACATGACAAATTCCGTGTCCATACTTCCTAAGTGATGTGAGTGATGTGTAGGAAATGAGAAAACAACTGTTAGAACAAATCATAGCTTGGAAGAGTAATATTTTCAGTGAGGAACACTGTTTACAATTTATAAGTATATTATAAGTATTAACACTGTTTATCTAAGAACAGGTTAAGGATAAAGTAATTAATTCACTTAAACCTTTATGTCAAGAAAGGGGTCTTCCCATGTTGTAATAAAAGTGCTGTAATATTGCATCAGAGGTTCATGGCAATGCCTGTGCTTCAGGTACCTGAACTGCAGTGAGGAAGTGGCATCCTGGAGTTTGGGAAGTACAATTTCTACACAGCACAAAGGAAGACAACAGAACCCCTCTTCTCCTCCCAAGCACCAAACTGAGCTGGTTCAACCAGAGTCCCATACTGTGAAGAGATACATGGCATTGCTGTCGGTCACACAACTCCTACATACCTTATTTTGTTGTTGTTGTTAAATACTATTTATTGCAAAATGCATAAAGAGCAATGGAATACAGAGGTTGTTCTTCTTGTGTGTGTTTTTTTTTTTTCCAGAAAACCCTAATCATTGACAACAGACATCTTTCCTCTGATGCCATACACTTTCAACTTTTACTTTACAGTGCTTCAAATTCAAGCATGAAGAATGGAGCACGCTCCATTCAGCCTCTGTCTCTATTACCTGCTGCTTAGGTTACAGCCCTGCAGATGGAAGAAAGCAAGCTGAATCCTCTCACCCTGAAAAAGAGAACTCGATCCAAGTCATCTACAGTCTGAACAACAGGAAGCCATTACTACCACCTTCTTTGCCCATGTTTTTCCACGGATTGTCTCGTAAGAAAGACCATTTTGGGATGTGTCATGCATTCAACACACCCCTGTTATAGCACAATCGCCACAGGTGACCCTTCTAGATATTAGATATGTGGGCTCAATGGACATTGGTTAACCTAAACTGGGATACAGCCAGCACTAACCTCCTACTTAATCTCCAAATAATTTTTCCCACTATTTCCTTTGTGCTGGTATTACTGCTTAGATAGCTGAGCAGATCAGGGAATTGACTTGGATGCAATTAACCAGACAAAAACAGTTTCTAAGTTAAAGTGACTGTGAAATCATCCTTTGGCATTGTTCTGCCTACTTTCTGACCTCAAAACTATTTTAGTGGAAGATAGGACCCAAAAGGCTTTCAGAGTTTTTCTGCATCAAATATCTAAATGATGAGGCTAGTATGGAGAAACATTTTTGCTCTTCTTGCTGAATTTTGTTTGAAAAGTCTCAATTTTTAAGTCCTATTTTAAGTAACCTATGTCATTTTTTAATTCAAATCAGTCGTTCCATTATCTCACATGCAGCAAGTAACTACATCTCTTATAGAAAACTAGCTAGCAATGCAGCAAGGTCTTCAAGGACAGATATGTTGTATTAGAACAACTGATATATTTGGAAAACGCTCAAACGACTTTAGGCAGAAAGCACCCTCTGGGTTTAGATATCACTGTAATCTCAGTGACAAACAGAATTTGCTAGCACTTGTTCAAGCACTGTCATCTAGAAATATAAGAAGAGATTTAGATAGTATTAGTGTTTTCTTTTGTAACAAACTTGCATTAATCATTTTTTGAATAACACATTGGCCGAATATATTTCATTTTATACTCAAGGTTGCACCACACATTTGCAAGCATGCTGCACTAAACTTAGACTCCAATAATATTTAAAACAAAGAGCAAGCCAACAGCTTAGCATCTTGTTTTCTAGCATGCTTGATCTGCGGCACAGCTTTATTATCCAGCTTAAGATAAACAAAAGTAAAACCTTGTAACCTTTTCAAAAAGTCACACACTATGAACTGATCCAAACATTCCCATGTTTCTCTGCCCCACAAAGTGTGGGATTTCAGAATTATTGAAGTGCTGTGAATATTAAGAAGTTCAAAACTTAACTTGTACTACTGAAAAAAAAACCAACAAAAAACAGGTGTTTAGAGTAACAGAGCTACTGAATGCTAACTTCATTAACTTCCATTAAGCTAAATGGTTCACAAATGGCATTTAGATCAGTAGTAAATCATCATCTAGGTCAGCAGGAAGCTCATTATGGACTGACAAGCCAAGCGACAGAGACACTTTTCTGCAAGTGCTATAGTAGTAATTTCCTGTGTGAAAGGATTGCTGCTGTTCGTGCATTCCTCGGGGGATAGTTCTTCTCAGAGGATGTTACTCTTCCCCAGGAAGAGGAAGGAACCAGTTGTTATTGGATGTGTGGGTTGATAGCTGTCGGGCATTTTCTACATGCCTCAGAATCAGCTGTGAGAACTGTGAATGCAGCTTGGATTCCCAGCTGGAGTGGGAGAAAACATGACTTTGGCAGACAAGGTCAGAACACACAAGTACAGTATCTCAGGAAGTTGAAATAGTAATAATACCTGGAACTTCTGAGCCTCTAGTTCCCAGAAAAGTGCTGATTTGCTAGAGGAAGAATATTAAGACATGGGTCAACCTGAAAGCATTCCTGAGGCATTGCACTGTTGCCATGACTAAGACCTTATACAAAGTAAAAGTTCTTAAATCATTCTCAAGTAATTTATAGTAAGCCAATTACCTTATGAAATAATACCAAAAGTTCAGCAACAGCATCCATTAAGAATGTCACTATTGGGCAATGGTAACATAAGTACGTAGACTGCTGTGTGAGGAAACTAAGTATTGAAGCTTAGTCTTTTATATCGGAATGGTGAGGAGGGGTTCCTGTTAGGCCCCTCTCCTGAACTTGCTGTCCTGCTGTAACTAGCTCCCTCCACATCTACTGGGGCACTTACAGGACAAATCATCCATAGCTAGTCCAAGCCTAGTCCAGAATCAGTGAGTTCAGTGTCACATCCCACCTATTTTTTCTTTAGTGGAAGCACTACTTCTTAGTTTCTTTACTCTGCCAGCTGCTAGCTTCCAAACTCAGTAAAAAAAAATATTAGATTTAAAAAAAAAATGTGTATATATATATTTATAAGGGAGATGGGAAAGAGACAGACATAAACAATATAAACTCATAAGCTTCATTTCCTCAGGAAAGCAGGTTAAAAATAGTATAAGAAATATTATATTCTTGCACTCTCTAGTGCCCAAATTCAGAATTCCGTCTCCAGTGAAAACTTGACTCTCTCTCAAGCTCCAGTTCCCTCAAAGAATATGATGAAGCCTATTAGTGAACATCAAGACATGTAGTATTACCTAATTAACTAGCAGCACAACACATTTCCTGTTTTTTTTACTTGTAAACCTGCAGTTACATGCTGTGGTAGAATACCATCGCTGCAAAATGCAAGGGTCATTTGGATCATATTCTTCTTTTATTACAAATATTGAGTTCACCTTTACGTATCCTGATCTTTGTTATTTGATGCTTGTATTATCAAAGCATAACTCTTTTAAGATTAAGTACACCAATCTTTTTAAACATGCCTGCACCTGTATAAAGATATTTAAAAGTTTAGAGTTTCGCTGTTCAATATGTCAAATGTTTCATCCTTTTGGCACTTAGGACAGAAGATAAGCTATTTTGTTTGTATATACCCTGCTTTCTTTGAAAGACCCCTAGCTGGACAACAGACAAGGCTGTTACTACTGCCTCATGGCTTCCCCATGGATTAGGGGAACAACCTCCCTTTTGGAGAGCTGGGAGACTTTCCTCCCGAGAGCAGCTGAACATGCTTAGCTGCAGAGCTGGGGTGGGGAGAAGGCAACTTATCTTCTGCCCCCAGCCCCAAGCACTGTACCTGTAGAGCATGCAAAGAAAAGAAAGGTCTGTCTGCTCTAAGCCCTGAGGACACTAACTATTGCTTTTCCAAGAGCAACACTGGACAGAGAGAAACATTTTTAGACACAAGAGCAGAGTTTACAAATTCTTACTTTTTATTCTGTCGCAATGAACACCTCTGAGTCCCTCTATTTACAACATTTATTCTTCTAGTTTATGCTTTCATAAGACATCAGAGAGTCAAAGATTTTGAAAGTTTTTAGTATGCTCATCTACAAAAAGCTGCAGTTTTAGTTCACAACTTTGCAGAAGCAGGATCTTTTCACATTATCCCATAATTTCATTCTGTGTTTGTGATTTGGAGTCTGGATCATGGAGTTTCCAGTTTGTTCAAACCACATTTGCTGGCAATCACAAGAACAGAAATATAAAAATATAAAAAATATGAAAATAATTTAAAAAGATAGATCTATACTTACTCAGGGAGTAGCCTTTGTTATTTTGAGATTAGTTTTCTATTATGTGGTGTGAATGTTAATTTTGCACTTTGCAGTGGTGCTAAGGCTCTGTCTGGAACAGAGGAAGGTAAAGCGGATGGGAGAAAGACTGATGGGAGAGGTCTGTAAGTGTCAATTTTGATCAAAGCCCTTCTACTGCTGGCATCAGTCCTCAGTGCTGAACTCTGATTTAGTCTAGAGTTTTGGGCAAGGAACACAAGTAGGGCTTTTCTTTTGTCTTTTCTTACAGGACAAGGATTCCAAGTCTTCTTATTTAAAGGATAGTGACATAACTTTCCTTTGGTAGAGACAAGCATACAAATGTCATGCAATAATCTGAGTTTAAGTGAAAAGCTGAATGTTGAAAGTCCCAAGAAAACACAAGATCCACAAACTGTGGAAAACTGTTGTGCTTTCAGACAAACTTTAACAACTGCTGGGCACAGAGAAGTGCCACAAAAATTCTGCTCCACTGGATGTTCCCTTCCACTTTGGACTCGGGGCCCAGAGGAGGTCATATAGCTGTAAAGTTCTTATTTTTTTTCCTTCCCTCCTTTTCCCCTTCCCTTAACCTCAGCGAAGAGGGCTGGTGTTTATTTCCAAGTAAAGCTGAAGCCAGGAAAGAATGCAGATCATAATATATTTGAAGTTGCATGGTAAGTAAAATATGCAGGTTTTAGCTTTTAAGACAAAATTATTTTGTCATGCTCTTCTATAGAATTCTAGAGTTGGATTAAGGAAGAGACAATATTCCCAGATGATCTTTTCCAAATAAGTTCCCATGAGAAGAATAGTTGTGTAAGTTTTAATGTACACAGAGATGGAAGAACTAGATGCAAGTTCTGAATTTGTAATCGCTGCCACACTTCACAACTTACATGGGGTTGTTTATTTTTTGGTTGTACTAAAAATAAAGGCAGTAAAAAATGTGTCAAAAATATGTACGCTCTGGAATACATACTGAGGAAGCTATGTGCATAGGGTAAATGAGAATACAGATGCTTCTAGCATTTGCATTAAGAGACTTAGCACAAAATCAATACAGATTGATTAACAACATCTTACCTCGAGGAATAAAAAATTCACATGATCTTATTTTCTTTAAAATATTTTACAGGTTTTCAGGGAGAAGGAATTCATTAGGTCACTTTCTATTTTAAAACATAGTATGTCCTGTTACCATAAACAGTCGTTATCTTTCCTCTTCCAATAATGAACCCATACTCTTAACTTTGTAGAAACCATACTGAAAAAGAATAATAAGTATGTCTTACTTTGTGTTAACTAGCACTGGAAGAGAAAGAACAGCAAACATCTCACAGCCAGTGCAGACTTTCTGACTTCCAGATTACAGTACATTGCTTTGCTTCCTCCAAATCCTGTTTACATGAGCAAGGTCAAGGGACGGAACATTAGCGAGCCTCTACAGTGATTTCCTGCTGCTGTCAGTAAAAACTACTGAGACATCATCAACTTTCCCTTGTTCCTAACAGCTTATCAGGGACTGGAGTTTATCGATGTATTGCCTTACAGACTTTTTTTTTTTTTTTTTTGCCAACCTCCCTCCCTCCCTCAAAACTACAAGATCAGAGGATGAAACAGGAGAAAATAGTTCCAAAGTAATGTTTTCAGGGTCATCAATGAGATAGGAATGAAAAAGAACTCACCCACACAGCTGCCCCAAAATCTTGACCCCCATTCAGTGAACATTTTCACAGTTTAAAAGGCTAGCACAGACCTCATTTCTAACAACTGCAACAGATGAAGACTCCTACCACTGGAAAAGTCAGGGCATTATGAAAATACCAGTTAGTTAAGCACAGATAACTTGTTTTTATACTCATTTCAGTAAACATGGGAGACCTGAATAAATGAATCATCAAATTCAAAACTATTTTCCTGAAAATATCAATATACTGACATAATTACAAAGACATTAAGAAATTCTAGTTCAAAAGAAAGCAGCTCTGTACCGATGATTACACTTAAGTTTTTCCACTGATACGATGATCATGTTCCCTTCACTAAGTTCACAAAGGAAGTTGCATCAGTTTGGATCTTAGACAAAAACAGGTTTTTCAGTGTTCAAGAACTGGCTTTACAACTTATAAGTTAAAACAAATGCTGAAAAGATACAGTATTTAGAGTTTAATTACTTGATTGTTTTCCAGCAAAACCCCTACAATAAAATTATTTCTGTATATCTTGGCTTAGTTTTCAGTGCAAGAAAATGAAAGTAAATTTGGAAAATAAAAACGTGAGTAGGCATTTTCAAGTATGGAAGTTATTTCAAATTGTTGGCTTTGATAAAACAATAAATTAAATGTCTGAGGACATTAAATATTCCTTGAAAAGAAGAGGAAGAGTGACAGGAAAACATAATACCAGTACTTCCTCATACAGATAAACCTCAAAGTATAAATAAATAAATAAATTTTAAATTCACAACAATAAAGAGTATTAAATTTTAAAATATTTGTTTTTAAAGTTTTGTCTGTGCAGATTGCTGTAAAGAATAAATGACAATAGTACTTAGCTGCACCTTAACTATCTGGAGTTTTGTTCATTTTGGGGCTTCTCAATACAAGACAGACACTGACATCCTGAAACAAGTCTAGATGAGGGTGAGCAAGATGGTGCGGGTGCTGAAACACGTGATATGCAAGGAGAGGCTGAAAACGAGGTTTGTTCAGCCTCATGGAAGGTAGGATGGAGATCTTACTGCCATCTCAAATATCTAACAGGCAGATAATGGAGAAGTCTGAGCCAGACACTTATTAGAGAACTACTGTGACAGAATTAAACGCAACAAATTGGGACATGGGAAATTCTTAACTACACATCATGAAACACCATTCAAACACCAGAGCAAGCTGCCTAGATGGGTGGCATAATCTCCATCTTTATACATGTTCACAAATGAACTGGATGAGGCCCTTAGGATCCAGCTTCCAGCTTGGCCCTGCTTTAAGAGAGAGGAGAGATGAAATTGGAAGCAATGTCTGGAGTAATCTATACTGCTCCATGAATTTTATTTATAAATCTATACAGAAGGGAGAAAAAGGAATAATCCTTTGCGCTGTTGCAAGTCATCTTAATGGGCAGTAATAGCACGTTTCCTGTGACTGGTATGAAGGGACAAAGTTCCAACAGAGTGAAGAAGAGATTGTCAAAAGGGAGAGCACAAGAGAAAAAACAGATAAAGTGGTCTTTCTCCTATTTCCTGAAGTAGCTTGATATCTATGGGAGTTTACCCACTTATTGTTAGTTCTTCTGATAACCATTCAACAAAACCTTACAAGGTTTGGTACAGACTTCCACTCTCCCTGAAGATCTTTCAGGGAGTTTTAGGAAATTCATCACAGATCCTACACAAGCTTTTCATTTGTCACAGAGAAGCCTGTCTTTAAATACTTGAGACAGCAATCCAACAGAGTCTGTATATCTTGCCTTCTGTAAAAAAAATTAAGTACATCTGTTGATTAGCTACTGCCAGCAGTCCAGCGACTTGCCAAAATGTCTCGTAAGTTCTCCTTAGGGCCCTGCCATGTTACATGCTTGATGGTAACAACTCTGAACAAGAATCCTTAAGGATGCATAAGTGCAAAGTGTATTTTTCTCTCTAAACATATCAGAAGGGCAGAAGAATTACTTAAGCTAAATAAAAACACTTGAAAAAGAATAATGTAGGTATACATGGGTCTTTTTTAAAAAAGAATCTGGCAACCTAATCAAAGATTTTTAGCTATCTGAAGGGCAAGACTCTGAGGGAAGAGGATGAGCTACACTACAGGCCGATGATACCTGCTAATATACAAATAATATACAAACACAGTACCATTCAAGTGAGGACAAACAGTATCAAGGGGATAGCTGGCAGTGAAGGTGGGACCATAAGAAACCCAGCATCTGCCCTTCCCCCTTTGATTTTCAGGAATAAAACATGAAGCCTCTTAGAAAGGACCTCTACATATTAGGGCAATTGAGCCAGCTTCAGATGAAAAGGTCCAAGTCACAGAGATGTAGAACCCTTTGGAAACAAGACATTATGAGACTGGACGGCTGACCCAATTAAACAGGCAATCATTCCACAAAGAACAGAAGCTGGTAAGGCAGACACTGGACAGGATGACAACACTAGAAATGAGAGAATGAGTAAAGCAGGGAGGCACAGATAAGGTTGCCAAAGTTGGGGAGTGTTACTTACTGTGTTGGGGAGGGAAGATAAATGAAGAGAAAATATGGAAATAGTTTCTGGAGTTGTGTCAATGATGGTGTAGGGGACAGAGCTGTTGTCCTTACGGCTGTAGTCTGAGTTGCACGGACACAGAAATGGCAACAGATGGAAAAAAGATGCAGACTGAGTGTTGAGATGCAGAAAAGTGAGAGCCAATGCTGAATAGGAGATCAAGATAATAGAAAAAAATGTAGTGATTACTGACACAGTCAAAAGGCATCAATTTTGAAGCAACATTTTTGTAGTAAAGACGACTGTAAAGCCATCTAGACTGAAATCAAGAAAATGTTGTCAGTAAAAGGTCAACTTATTCCTAGAATTAGTTCTGGGCATAACATTTAAAAAAATACTTTCCTATTAAAAGAACTAAGGAAAAAGATTAGATGATTGGAGGATGTATAGATATGTAACAAAGAATTAATGTAACCATACATTTGGACCCTATGATCAGCATTAAGACCAAGAAGTAATGAACATAGCATATTTTAAAGCGATAGTCAATAAATTATATCCACTAGAATTTTCACTGTCAAGCCTTCTAAAGAGACATCTTTAAGTCTGAGAATTACTTTTGACAGAAATTGTCTTAAATATCCATATTATGAAATCATAACACAACAACTGCTGAACTTCAAAATATATGAAACTATCATCTCTCAAATAAAATTATGCTTATTTGTTTTTGAAGAAAAGATTTCTTTTAGATGTGAACCTTTTTCATGATTTTCATTAAATGATCTCAAAGCATTTTTATGAACTACCCTCATGACATGCCCTTTTGTAAAGCATTCATGACAAAACAGAACAGCAGAAACCACACCTGCTGCCCATTCATATGTATTAACCCTTCAGCCACACAAATTCTTGTTATGGTAATTAAAATTGTTCAAGATACAAATCATGCCTTCACATGAAGAGAATTCAAGCTAAAAGAGAAATTCCCAGTTTAACCTAATTCTAGAACAGTACATCTTTTAGGACTTCATACTAGGAGAGCATATTTTTCCTCCTACGAAACTACAGTTAAAACATTGCCTTCCTTTCCTCCCACATGCCATACCAATGTCATAAAAAAAAGCTAAAACTAGAAGGAACTAATCCTATGCTAACACTAGAAAGAACTAATCCTATGATTCTTTCCTAAAATGTGTTACTTTTCTTTTTTTTACTTTTTTTTTTTTTTTCCCTGGAGAACTACTAGATGCCTTAAAAGGCAAAAAAAATGAAATATCAATTCTGGAATTTTATCAGTGAGGCAACTACGCTTTGGATTTCCCATTATTTGCAGCTAAGGACAGTTACAGAAGGTGTTTGAGGAAAAAGCAACAGATTTTAACGGTAATACCTAGATATAGTTAATATGGGTTTATAATTAGGATTTCTGCTTAGTAAATGAGTAAAATTAATAGTATAATGTGAAAGCTTCACTATTACACCATCTTCTGGTTAGCCTTGGGAACTGTGAAAGAAAGCTTAAACTGAGAAGTTAGAATACTAAGCTCTGAACAACTGACAACTTTTTAAAAATTATTTTATTAATGCAGACAAAAAAAAAAGAAAAAATTACCATTGACGTGTTTAGTTTAAGCCAAACTAGCTAAGCTTTCTTCCCACGCTTTCTTTCTCAAAAGGCAACTTACCAGAGTACCGAAGGATGGAGAAGTAATCTCTACAACAGGTGGGTCAGGAGTTTGTGTATCAGTCACATCAAAGGTAGGGTTGACCTGTTGAAAATTAATTACTATCCTCATTATTTCAGCACCAGTACAAGAAGGAAAATAAGACTGAAATTAAAAGGCTTACTTGCTTCACTGAGACATCACTGTTCACTAAAAGCTAAAAATAGGCTTTAAAAATAAAGGAAGGATGCTACCCTCACAATAATGTAAAATTCAATCATATAATACAGAAAGAGAATACAGACATGTTTATAAGAGGTGTCATTTATACTTTACAAATATCTGTCACCCAAACCTAACTCAAAGATTCTTACCCTAAATATTAAGAAATTCAGTTTATGATAAATCAATACAAATGAAATAAAAATACTAGTTTAAAATGGAACTAGTTTATGTACTCTGTAACTACAAATAAAGAAACTATAGCAAGCTGTAGCTGTGACATGTTTGTAGCACCCATACTGTCTTCTCTAGTTTGTCTTTGGTTCACACCAATTTCTTCCTATTTCACTTCAGCTAAACCGTACAGAGGCTTAAAAACTATTTCAGATCTTTGCAACTTCACCAAAACAGAGACTTCCAGCATGCACATTAATAGTATATGTACAACATTCATGATCTGACCACCTAGCTTTATGATATCATGATTCAAAGAACCTCATAGTTCAATGGTATGTGGCTAAAAACCTGCATCATACCAATATGGGACACTCCCACCTGACCTGAATAACCTTTTTTTTTTTTTTTTTAACTTGGAAAAATGAGAATCCACATAGGCATTTTAGGGAGGCACAAAAGCCAAATATTTCATTTGCCAGAAATCGTGTTTTGTGCCAAGCACAGCCAGTTATGGAAATTTACAGCCCAATGTGTCTGGCTATTTGAGCTGATTATGTTCAAGGAGGAAGCTTGTCTAGCTTGTAAAGGCTGAAATAAAGGGCACTGACTAATTTCAAAGAAAGATTAGACAATGTTTAAATCACCAAGGAGTCTGGTGTAATAAAGAGAAATGAACACACTCTTTTCCAACTCAGCAGCTTTATCAAAGATGGCATTAATTCTAGCCATTGTACTTTAAAATGGATTTAAACAAACAAACCCTAAACCAAAACAGGAGATTCATTAGAGAAAAGGATCACTTTGTTTTGCCTTTTCAAGAAGGGCCCACCATATCACCTGAAGACAGAACTCTGGTTAAACCAGAGGTGCTCACTCAGTAACAGCTTCAGTGGAAATTTCATGGAGCAAAAGTACTTGATGCTAGGGTTCTATCATCTAGGTACACTGATGTATAGACATTTAGGTCAGAGATCCATTTGTTAAGTAAATAGCTAAAATGAGATGTTAAAACTGGAGTTAGTAGCCAATGAAGGCAGTCAACTGCATCTTCCTACTACTACCTGAAGCCTTTTCATTATGTTTGGTTTGGATTGTCACAACTTTTATATATAAATTCAGGTTACAAGAAGCAAATAATAGAAGCAAAGTTCACAATAGTAAGATCCTCCTCAGCAAAGGGGAAGTAGGGAAAGGGTGATCACAAAATTTACTAGCAACCTAGAAAGCAGAGACATTTAAATACAGATGTTACCTGATCAATCAAGTGGAAAATGATGCTCTGCAGCACTGGTAAATCAGAGATAGATGCTAAGACTTGAATAATGGGATATCTTAACTTTGCTTTTAATGTAGCTCACTTAGCTGACTAGCACTGCCTAGCTCTTTCCTGGATTCAGCCTCAACAAGCCATTCTTCAATCAAGAGCTTTTTTTTTTTTTTTGTAGGTATTCTGTCTTTTAATTCAGTTACAATTGGATCAATTGAGAATGAGCTAACCAGAGGCAATAAGGAAAGCCAGTTCTGCTCCAGGGCCATCACAGCTGGTAACTTAAAATTCTTCCTTAATTTCTAGACAATAGCATCAAGTGCTAATTCATACCTTTTTTTTAATTTTTTTTTTTTCCAAATGGACTTGGAAGAAAGAAAGGGAAAAAGAAGAATCAGTCAGGTAACATGGTCTAGTAATAGTTTTCCATTTATCTGAAAGTTCTACCGTTTTATCTGGACTGCTTTAGTTTCCCCTCTACAAAAACATGACTGTCCAGTTTCACTCCCCCCAAACTCATCCCTGCACTCTGTCTATTTAGATCAAACGGACAACAAATACTGTCCTCAAGAGCTTAAATCTTCAGTTCAGTGTCCAGCATAACTAGGGTCATTTGTGTCTGATTTTCAGACAGTCCTATAGTAAATATAATTAATACATTATCTGAGTGTCAATCATATTATTGGTAGCTGAGCCCAACATTTTTTTCTGGTATGTATTATTTGGGCACTGAAGAGAGGGCACTGCACCTGCAGGACCCTGCAGAACAAGCACAGCAGTTCCTACCCCATACCATTATTCTAATGTAGAGGAACTACTATATGATTACTGTTAACAGCTATTTAAACATGTACTTTGAGCTATCTCCTTGTTCCATACATCAAAGCTATTGCGGAACCAGTTAAATGCTTTTCCTGATTTATGTTTGCTACAAAAATACATGGTATGATTAAGTTAAGGAAACATGCTCTTTATGTGGAAGTATCACATCCTAGAGCTGGAATGAAAGTCTCTTCTGCATACAGTTCTGCTTACGACTTTATCTGAGATAAGGGGACAGAGATGTGAATTGCAGACACTGACTAGGAGAGCAGGAACTATCAGAAGTTATATTAAGAGAGCTAAATATATATCGGCTTGTTAAGCAACAAGTCAGGAATAGCAAAGTGTATGAAAAAAGGCACAAAACCCATGAAGGTTGCAGCTAAACCCTCCTTCCTGTAAAACATGTTTAATTTCAAATTTAAAATTAATGAGGTAAAGGAGCTAAGCTAAACATTAAATGTTTCAAATGACTGGACACATTTCTTGAGAAAGTGATATGATTAGCTGTCCAGCAATCACAGCATATTTGGAAACATTCAACTTTAAAAACAAGAGGGGAAAACCAGAACACTAAAGAGCAAGGTAGGGAGAACCGTTTTGTATTAAAGGTCTTCAAAAACCACAATTTGAAAACTTCACTTATGTATTAGTTTAACAGATAATTACTTTCATTATCTTCTTCCAACATGATGATGCAGTTACCACCTTTGGATCCACAGTACAGGAAAACATTTTTGAAGGAAAGATTCAGATGCAGAACCTTTCATGTAAAAAAATTAGAGATTTCTGAAGACTAAAGCAGAGCAAAACCAAAACACATTTCTTAAAAAAAAAAAAAAAAGAGACAGGAATTAGGATCATTGCTTAGGACAGCAAAGACCTAGGGGAGGAGCAAAACAAGCAGGCTCAACTAAGTACATTAATTCTTAGCCATGTGTTTCAGTTGAATGAATATGCCCCTATAGATATTCCTCTGCTGATTTTAATATAATCTCCAATAAAAATGCCCTTCAGATTTTTAGAATGCATTTCATAAGACATTGATGCTGTATTAAAAAAAAGATAATTAATAACATTAAAAGAGGAAGTTTTAAATAACTCACGTAAAACACCTCCTAGAAAAGTGATATAGCTAGCTGTAAAAATTTAGCTTTGAATTTGATTAAATGCTGTTTGTTTGTTTCCTAGACTGGAATCCTCAAGCCAAACAAGCAATTGCTGTATATTCTTATTTCTACTGCCACCTAGTGTAAATTTGGATTTCATACATCTAGGAAAATATTTACAACTGAAATTACATTGAAAATTTTAATATGAAACTAAGTTAACAGTAGATTTTCAGCCTGAAGATACAAACTCAACACATCTTTAAAAATATATAACATTGGGATTTTAACATGTTAAATGAAATTTCTTTCACCCACTTCGAAGAGGTCTCTAGTACACAAACAAAATTATCTACAAACACATGTTGATAAATATAACCGTCAGCTAGTGGAATGCATTTCTTTTGGTATGTTGCACTAAAACTGCCCTCCTGATTGAACATACTATTTTCAAATACCCTCAACAGCTCCTTATCTCAATAAGAGACAATGACTGGGATTCATCTCAGTTTAAATTTAGACATACTGCTGTATTTGAGCTAGTCATCTGAGCTAGTCATCTCCATTGATAGTAGTAGGCACCTTCAGAGAACAAGTCACTTAGTTACATTTCCAAATTATCTGAGTAATTGTAATGGTTACAAGCTTTACCAAAAAAAAATGAAACATTCTAGAACATCAGTTGTATCAATTTCTACTTACTTGAATAATCAATAATTGCATAGATGCAATGCAGGTGGAGAACAGCGGTAAAGATTTGTAAGCTAAGAACATGAAAAACTGTTAAAATTCAGGCTACTGTCCGTCTAAAGAGAAGATACAAGTAAAGAATTTCTTGTAAATGTTAACTATGCTTCAAAAAGTTGGCAGAAAGGGAGAGAGGAAAGGAAAAAAAAAGGTACCTTAAATATTATTGTCTCTGTGTATCACTTTGAAGAGTAAGTAAGGAAGAGTTCTGACAAAAGGTGAATGTACCCTCAAGCTCCACGTGTTAGTCACTATTCTGAACGGCAAAATATTAGGTGATTCCAGTCAGCTGCTACAATTCTCAATGCTCTTGTGCAAGTTGTTTTGGTCAGAGTAGCGTTTCCTAATTGGTGATATGTGAAAACAGTCAAAGTTTCTGAAGCCATTTCAAAAAATTCTGAGCAAAGCCTGCTCCATCTCATACGAACCATTTTCCCAAAACCAGGTTTTGAGATAGCAAGGACCTTGCCACACTGAGGCAAGCACACACTGAGAAGAAACAACTATCAGAAAGCAGCAAGAAACCTGGAGAGGCATGAAACACTAGCAGTTAAAAAAATAATAACAATAATAAAAAAAATAATTAAAAAAAGCATGGACAGAATTACAAATTTACTTGCCTCTTCAGTTCTCTCTCTCTCTACATCTGTTGAATTTTTAGTGTTGTACAACCTCGGATTTTATCCTAAGGCTATCCATCTTCATTCTTGCTATAGAGGTGACTAAACTTAACCACGTCAGCATAACTCAGGGCTATGCATTTTAACACACCATAATGTGTAGATAACGTTGTAGTGGCTTGCAAACCTTAAAAGGTCATCTGTTCTTCTAAGTATCTCATATCTGAAGTCTCCTCTGCCTGCCTGCAAAACTTAACTATATTGCTAAGCCTTTAAAAATACCATTACTTCAGTTTAGTAAAGATCAATCATCTTCCCCTGTTCCTCATGAAAAACAAGAAGACAAACAGAAAGCAAGCAATTCTGCATTTTGTCTGAGGCACAGATCAGATACTAGGAAAAACTGCTTTGTTACAATTGCTGCACAGTACTGGAACAGGTCTCCCAGAGACTGAGGTCTCCATCCCCCCCCAGGGCTCCCTAACTAGACAAAGCTGAGGCTGACTTAATGTACTGCTGGCAACAAGATAGATAACGTGCAGAATCACCCCCAAGCTGACATGTCTGTGATTCTGTTACTCCCTCCCCTGTACCTTAGAAACATGGTGAGCAACTAGAACAATGAGGGTGGTGGTGCAATGAAAAAAAAGTGTTTGCTTTAGCTGCAAAAAGGGACAGTACTGGCCCCTGCCTCCCCCAGAGTACAGCAGCTCTAGAAATGCTGCATTTTTCAGTTACGGGAGGCAATATTTAGGAAGACAGAACACTGAAAAATGTCAAACATAGCTACAGCAACTAAGGCATGTTAGTGTTGGTAGTAACCTGATACTAGCTTTGTCCTGATAAATTATGTCTCTGCCCAGGTGGTAAGGTCCATTCTTCTTCACCACAACAAAACAATTTATTTTTGTTAGTACAGGCAGGAGAAACAGAAAAAAAAGAGAGAGAGAGAGAGATGGAGCAACAAAGCCTGATAACTTCACTTTAACACTTTCTAAACTATTAGATTATTATATTAACTTTGAAAATAAGCTGTAAAAGAGATTCTAATCATTATTACTTTTATTAAATTGCTCAATCTACAATAATAACAGTATAGTATGTTACGGTAGCATTAGTTTTGTTGAATCAGTAACTGTTCTGTCTAAAAGAACATAATATACTTCACATTTATGTGAAAGGAAGATAATGGTATCTTACAGTGATTTACATCACTGATAATGTGATGTAAATAGAACACTGAAAACAGCAACCTTATTCTTAAAAACCTTAAACTGGTCCAGAAGAGAACTGTGGCAAGATATCAGGAGAGTCTAAACCTTTGCTAAGACAAATGACAAAGCCATCGAGCTCTTTCACTAGGAGGGAACAGCTAACCCAGCAGCCCGCAAACTGCTACAAATGTTACAGCCAAGCAGAAAGGCAGACATTAGATTAAACAAAATCTGTCAAAACTAGCTTATAAATAATTTCTCGACATTCATCATCAACAATGTGCCCTTGTGGCCAAGAAGGCCAAAGGTATCCTGGGCAGTATTAGGAAGAGCATTGCCAGCAGAGATATTGCTCCCCCCTCTCCTCAGCCCTAGTGAGGCCTCACCTGGAGTGTACTGTGTCCAGTTCCAGGCTCCAAAGTGCAAGAGAGATGTGAGGCTCCCGGAGAGAGTCCAGCAAAGGGCTGCTAAAATGATGATGGGAATGGAGCACCTCTCATATGACAGAGGGCTGAGAGAGCTGAACATGTTCAGCCTGGAGAAGAAAAGGCTCAGAATGGATCTGATCTATAAGTTTCTGAAGGGAAGGATGTCAAAAGGATGAGGCCAGACTTTTCTTTCTCAGTGGTGCCCAGTAATAGGATGAAAAGCAATGGGCACAAACAGAAACACAGGAAATTCTGTCTGAACACAAGGAAAAAACTCTTCACTGGGAAGGTGATTGAGCACTGGCATAAGTTGCCCAGAGAGATTGTGGAGTCTTCTTCCCTGGCGATATTCAAAGGCTGTTTGGACGCAATCCTGGGTATTGTGCTCTAGGGAGCCCTGCTTGAGCAGGGAGGTTGGACTAGATGTCCAGAGAAAAAACATGGAAGACTGCGTTAGCAAATACTCATACCTGTGCTAAGTATATGAGCAGCAGAAGTCTGGAAAAATTGCCTTGAAAAGAACTCCACTAAATCCTGGAACTATAAGCTGATTGTTTGTTTAGCACATGTTGTGTGTGTAATTTGAACGGGTCTTGAAGTAAACCCCTGATGCAGGAAGGGTGGTTTAAATCTGACGGTAAATGCTGTGTCTTAGTTTGTTCTAGCACTGACTATCTATTCTGAAGGCTGCTACCAAAGGGAATTACACTTAATTTCATTCATTGACCTTACAATGAATATGGCATTGTATGGCAGAGAAGTTTATTAAGCAAGCTATCATACATACAATTGTCCTGCTCTTATTTTGATCATCTTATTTTGATCATAATCAGAAAGCTTTACATCTAACTTGATAACCAAACTAGATACATGAGAATACTTAGTGACTGATTCTAGTGGGATTCCCCTCCTCCACCGAAGTATTTTCAATCTTTGTACTACGCAAATTGCATACATACTCTTTCTACAAGTGTGTAATACTACTGTCCTCAGGCTCATTCCATAGAGAAAGCCAAATGCATGCACATGCACAGATGCACCTCTCAGCATCCTCAAGTCT
The DNA here is from genome assembly GCF_964034855.1 of Anser brachyrhynchus. Taxonomy (NCBI): domain Eukaryota; kingdom Metazoa; phylum Chordata; class Aves; order Anseriformes; family Anatidae; genus Anser; species Anser brachyrhynchus. Next base: position 50,118,681 of record NC_137694.1, on the reverse strand, counting down.
GTGTGTTAAAACTCTGAGAAGGAAATAAATTCCAAAGCAGCATTTTATATGGAGGTAAAAAATAAATAAATAATAATAATAATGGTGAATTTCTATAGAACTCAATTAGTAATGACAGAAAACTAAGTGTTCCTAGATTTATACATTAGATACAACTCTTGGACAATAGAGGCACCTGCAAAACATCAATAGATAGATAAAAGTGTAGGTAATCACCAACCAAAAGCTAGCTAGATCTACCCAGGGCAGTCACAAACATATCCCTAGTGTTTTACACATAAATAATGGTCTTGTCTATGGCAAAGTATTGTTTACCAATTTAGCATAACTGTCAGACAACCTGACAAACACAGTGTATTTCCAAATACCAACAGGGTGTTCAACATTTCACTTTGGTTCCCTAATTCCCAATACTTTTAAGGGTTCCTGGTAGGTTTGATAGCAAAATAGCTACAGAACAATATTAGCAGGAAATCAGACTACAGGGACATGTGGTTTGAATGTTGGGTGGAACCAGGAGCTGGACTTGATGATCCTTGTGGGTCCCTTCCAACCTGGGATATTCTATGATTCTGTGAGATACTACTTCATAGTGACATAAAGAACACTACTACCCTAGAAGGGCTTTATACATTTTTAGATCAATATCAAGATCTTCTCACAATACCTAAAGGTTTTGGAAAGAGGGACAACTTGTGATAGTCTAGTTTTTGACTCTCAGTAACAATGTCACCTTTTCCTATTTATAATGATTTTTTTGGCAATATCCTAAAGCTCACTGAATATACAGATGTTTTCAGCAATGGTTTGACATTGTACTTCAGCAGAAACCAGATTATCACCTACATTTTTTTTGTGTTTTTTTTTTCCTACTAACCTTAACATGAATTCATAAGCTATGGTTGCTTCCAATATACCATACACAATAACAAGAAGTTTTCAGGTATACACAGACTACATTTAACTAGAAATGATAGACAGACAGTGTTTACAAAAGGTTCTGGTTTCCTATATTAGAGTACTTATTTCACTCACCTCAACTGACTGAAGTTTTTCATCATGGAGATGAGGTGACCTTGGGTAGATATCAAGAAGATGAGGAGGGTCATCAGTATGTATTCTTCTAATGTGGCGTTTAAGAACTTCTTTATAATCAAATGAATCAAAGTTGGTTTTCCATAGTAATACCTGTAAAAAGCCACCACATCATTTACTACTTCAAGCCAATATACCAAACTGCTGAGAAACACGAGTCATCTTACTCATTCTGTGACCCCACATGCTACTGGCTCTACAGCATGGAGTCAGAACAGGAGAAAGGCAATGACACTACTGCACTGACTACACATACCACCTGGTGGATTCAGAGAACCTTGCAGTAAGACAGGCATTCCCAGAGTATGCCAGCATTTTGGAGGTTGTGTTAGGCTTAATAGTATGACTCCTCTAGCATTGTAGCTTAACAGATTAATCTGTTATCGTGTAATTTAATACACATTTCACTTCCTCTCAGGGTCAGTATAATATACTAATCCTCACAAAGCTCAAAGGCAGTGCTCATGAAAATAAGGTCATCATTTCAGGATTCCCTAAGAACCAAGTTTTCTTTTGGAACAGAAAAAAATCTTACATGAAACCTTCAATATGGAAAATAAAAGATTGCATTAGTGGCTCAAGGAATATACTTTTTTTCTTTCCCCTTCAGCTTGCAAAATTAATGTCAGAAGTTTGCTGGCAATTTCACTTTTCCAATAGTTGCAAATCTTGGCATTGCTTCTTACTAACTCTTTGTGATACGAAACATCTTTAAATTATTTCCTTTGAGTGCTTTAAACTCATTTCTAGAAAGAGTGCTACCTGAAGCATCAACTGAAAACCAGGAACAGGTGCTTTTCTTTCTAATTACACTGAAATTGTTAATTGAAATGCATTTACTATTTTCCAAGACCATCTCTGTTACTAGCTGAAACATTTTAAACTCAACAGAACTCATTTTACTGGAATATAAACATGGTTTATGGTCACTTCAGAAGATCCTCATTTCTATGGTATGGCTTCCTGTGTTTACATTCAGCTCTTAAGTTTTTATAGATAGGAAACAACAAAAATGACAACAAATATTAAAGAAAATTTCAACCTGTGAAACACTAGTTGCTGGGCAACACAAATTCTTTCTTTTTGGAGAATTTAAAGACCTGATGAAGATGATCCCAGGCTTGACAGTATTACTGTAATTATGAGATAGATCACAGCAGATGAAGATTAATTGTATGGTTTTCTGTTTAATTACAGAGAACATTTTTGCTTTAAAGATTCAAACAACTCTTCTTTGTACAAAATCCAATACTTTGTTTTTTTGCCAATATAAATCAGCAAAAGTAATAAAAGATTATTTTTCTTCTCCAATTCTAGCCATAGTTTTCCCAGCAGCACACCTTAGTTCTTATGATTGCTAAGTAGTGACTTTGAAAGGAAAACCAAGTGGAGTGTGTATACATTAATACTAGTTGCAACAAAATTATTTTTGACACTGAATTGCAACACTTAAGAAATATTTCTATTACAAACCATTCCTTTACTATAATTAGTATAATAGAGAAGTACCTAGTATCTCTCCTTATAACATCCAATCAAAAGTGGTAAATACATTATTTAAAAACTTGATCTTAACTATTTTTCGCCTTGAATTTAACTTAAGGATAACATACTACTAGACAAAATGCAAATAATATCAGTATACTGTAATTGTATACTGTAATTAACTCCTATCCACCATAACAAACATTGAGAAGACATTTCAACAGACAATACCACAAACCTGGCCATCTGCTCCACCTGAGGCAAATTTTTCACCACCTTTTGAAAAAGCCACAGAAAGAACAGGACCCTGAAAGAAGATAAAAGATATATATATATATAGTAGAATTAAATGCTATGACTGTAATCATAGTATTTCAATGCACAGAAAAAAAGAAAAAAAAAACAACAAAGTTTTCTAATATAAATATTTTTTCAAATTTAATTACAAAAGGAACAAATTGGCTAGTGAATTTTTGCAAGACAACTTGACTGAAGGATTAACGTTGTGTATCTTGGTAAGATAGTTCATTATGATTACTACAATCAATACTAGGAAAATATGGGTACTCTCCATAGATTTTAAGCAGAAATTAAGTAACAAAAATATCAGATGTATATTACAATACTCAAGAGAATGTGCTTAAGTTACCACAAGTAGGATTTCTTCTGCATAAGGAGAAAAGGAATAAAACATCTGCCATTCTTCATAAAAACATTTCTTCCATAAGCTTCCCCCCTTAGAAGCCCTATTTTTCAGTGGACAAAAGACTTATATTCCAAATAATTAACCCTCTTTATTTTCAAAATAAATTATTAATACAGAACACAAACTATTACTCAACATTAAGCATGCATGCAATAGTGGAAGATTGTACAGTGGTTGCTAAAATTGATGCATTGCCTTACACACTTATTACAAGGCAAATTAACACAACGCTTTGCTGTCCTCTGAAGTTTATCTGCTAGTTGCAAGATACAAGACCTCAGAAATGCTACTTTCCCTTTAAAAAGATAATGAAGAACCTATTAAGATCTCCACTTTAACTTATTGTGAATACCTTGTGTCCATGAAGCGTGTAAATAAGTCTTCCTTCTAAGAGGTCCAAAATCTTAAGGGTACCATCAGAAGAAGCAGTGATGAGATAGTTACCAGAAGGATGGAACGATACACAATTAACCCCTGCTCTGTGAACTAATTTACAGAAGAAAATATTCAAAGACTACATACAATAGGAAATGTACACTTCATTACTTTGCTCTTTTCTACTTGCCAAAAAACCAACCTATTCCATTTAAGTGACAAAACAAAGCACTGAGGATATAAGAGATGCTCCAACCTATTTGTTTAATGTTATTCTAAAAATTGAGTAAAGTATTGCAAAGAAATAATGAGGATTCATTTTATGCATATTTTTTTAGGGTTGCTGGCCTACAAAAAAAAACTCAGTATGACCTGTTTCTCTACTTCCCCCAATAAAATCAAAATAAATTAATTTTTGTTGCAAAGAGACCCATTCTAAAGAAAATAACAAACTATGTTGCTTTTACCTCTGTAGTGCTGTATTAGCTTGTTCATTCGAATATCCCACAGTTTCACCGTATGGTTAGAACCTGCAGAAGCTATACATGTACCACTTGGGTTGAAATCTGCAAAATTTGCAAACCTAAACATAATTCATGAGAACAGATCGATTACTTGTTTGGGTAGAAATATTTGTATTTTAATAATATTATTAATACTGAGTTGCAGCCAGCTTGTATGGAGTCCATGTATATGAAAGCTCAAGTAAGGTACTTCTAACAACTGAAATAAGCATGAGTAAACAAGACATGCCTTATAAATGAGACTGTATGATCAAGTAGCAAGTAAAATAAGTTTGTCTAAAACCAGAAAATCTAGCTATGACAGTCTCTTAGCTCAGAAAAAAGAGAGATGGTAGCCATAAAATTAGCAAAGCATATATACGAGATTAATATTCAGTCATTTGTTAAATAAAATTATGGTTCCAGGATGTTTAAGAAAACTGTTGATAAGTAAAAGCAAGTGTTTTCTTTACTTAGATACAGCAGATCACTGAAGCTAACAGAATACTGTCTTCATGAACAAGGAGAGAATTCTTAAAGTGTTATTCTTGCTGAAGCATCCAATATTAAATAGCATTATCCACGTAAAAGATAAACATGAGAACATTTAAAAATGTACGACCAATCTGACTTCTCTCTGGATTATTTCTTGACTATAAAATACATGAGTAAATGCAGCCAGTTAACTTCTTTAGAAGAATGCAAAATTAATTATTTTAGTTTATATGGATGGTAGAAGAATTTTTGATCTATTTTCAAATATAGCGTACAGATGTTAACAAAATGAAACACTAATTTGATCTAATTAGAATCATACATTTACATTTCTCCTTTTTTTACAGTAACACTTACCCTCCATAATCTATGAAATTATCAATACATGTTTTATTTCTTGTATCCCAGATCTTCACAGATTTATCCTCACTGCAAGATGCTATTAGTCTTCCATCAGGTGAAAATCTGGAACGTGCAAATGTACACACTGCTATTCTGAGTTGTATCAGTCATTTAGTATTATAGACATAAGTATCAAAGCACCAGAACCAAGAAAGTCCAGAATTAAAATGTGTAACTTTCAAAGGACATTTTAATTTCTCATGAAGTAATAAAACTGAAAAGTTTCTCTCTACAGTGTTTTTGTTGTTGCTGTTGTTTTTGTTTGTTTGTTTTTTTCCCCACAATCGACAACAATTAAAACTAGGGCCCTAAGTGATGGGAAGAGAGAAGAAACAACAGTAAAAGCAGCCTTAGGTTGGCATTTCAGATGCCCAGGAGAACATAACAGAAAACTATAGGCAAGAAAAAGAGGACACAGTATAGCCTTGTATTCAATTTTAGCCTACATAAACATTCTCCTGTGAGTTCTCTCTAGACTTCCAAACAGTCAGGAATATATTCATGATTATTCCTAGACTTAGCAGACTAGGCTTATTAAACAAGAAAACTGATTTACCTATAATTTCACCAATACTTATTATTTCTCATATTGCAGAACTGCACAACAATATTCAAGAACACTGATATACTATTTTTAGATCTTCTATGTTTCTTCTCAAGATTAGATACTTTGGAACTTTGTAGGGCTCAGTACTTCACTAGCACTAAATTTCTTCACCAAGATGTTTAAAGCAGGCCTCTCTTAGCTGCAGATTTTTCATTAATATGGAAACAAATCAGCAAAGAACAATATTTTCTTGTCTTTGAAGAACTCTGCCTTCAAATAGGATGCTAATCTTAACTTTTAGTACAAAGACTTTCTTTTACCTTCTTCGATTCTGTACATTTAACTCATTTTGACTCATGACCAAGAATGGTTGTAGAATAGCTGAGAAAACCACTACTATAAATAATAAAAATAGACATAAGTAAATGCTGCAAAATAAGTTGTTAATACAGTATGAAAATATACAGGATCAGGGCAGTGAACAGGATACCGAGTGAAAATAAATATGGAAAGATATACCTGTCCTTTAGAGTAAAAAATATATATATTTTTATCAAAAATGTATATATAACAAACACTAACTTTCATATGTGCACATATTAACACAAAACAAGCATCCAGACTTCAATTAGGATATACATACAAACTGAGTGTGTGCATGTATATATGAGATTGGTTTATTAAAATTTTATTCGTAGTGACATAGCAGCTTTTATTATTCACAGATTTTTCGTCTTTTAGTTCTGCTCTAGGAAATAAAAATCCTTTGCAAGGAGTTCTGGATACGGAATCCACCATAACACCCTCTTCACAGAGAATAAAAACAAAGCTTACTTGGCACAGCGAACCCAATGAGTGTGTTGGAATAAGGAAAACAAAAGTCGCTGACGGTGAACGCTCCATATTTTTATCGATTTATCATTGGAAGCTGAAACTAGGAATTGGCCATCATGTGAGAAGCTCACACTACGAACAGGTGCTGTATGACCTTTTAGTACTGATGATTCTCCATGACTGAAAAAATAACAAAACCAAATTCAGAATAATATTTAACAGAACTAGGGTTTAAAGAAAACAAAACAAAACAAAAAAAACAAACCAAAAAACATAGAAAGTTAATCTACTTGGAAGACTACATCTCATTCAAACAAAAAAGCAATGCACACTGACTAAATCATTGTTGCTTTTTTTTTCCCCTCGTTTGTAGATTAAATATTAGAATACAAACAGTAATCATATTTAAAATGATGAATTTTAGAAAACATTGCAATTAACCAGCAGTATTAGCCTTCATGCAGTATTTAAAAGACTATTTATTAAATCTTTTGATACAGTAATCTACAAAATGCTTAAGAGTTAAAATAACACCAGTCTTCCTAAGATTATTCTGGATAGCTTGCAATCACTACTACTTGAGAGTAAATCTAAAAAGACAAATCAATTTTTTTTCCAATAACATTATTTTTGTTTCACTCATCACTTGTCTCTCCAAAATGAAGTGCAGTCATGCAATCCTCATAAAAGAAATATACCGTTTAAGCCAGCAAAGTACTACCAAGTTTAATTCTGCATACTCATGAAATTAGAACATCTAAATTGCTAAACCTTGGAAAGGACAACGCAATCAGTAAAGAACAAACTAACACAGTAAAGAACCATGCTACTTGTGCTCCCCCATGACTAGGCTGAAGCCCAGTCAGGAATGTGGGAAGGCAACAGAAACATTTACCAGGTAAGACCCCCAATATTCACATTACACGTTCAAGAAACATACAGCCAGCACTGCCCAATTACACTTACATGCATGGGATCCATAGTCTGACAGTACGATCCTGGGAACTTGAAGCAAGTAGCCGCCCCTCTGGTGAGAACTGCACGCTGGTCACAGCTTCCTCGTGACCCACAAATTTGTAAGCTCTGCACTGCTTCTTCAGCTTCCATATCATAAGAGACCTATCCAAAGAAGAGGTAGCTAGCAAGAAATAATTAAAAGATATCATGAGTCTGCTTGTTGTTATTAGAAAAAACAGAGCTAATTAATGTCTATGAATTTGGATTTACCATGAACTTACTGGGTTGCAAGAACGCTAGGGAAGGAGGAGTTACCGTGTTTTAATGGATAGTTTGGTCTGCTTAGCCTGATTGGAAGCCTGGCAGCCAGAAATACCGCCAGCAGACTTTTGGCAAGGACATCAGAAGACCGGGGAGGCGAAGGCTAACACTTAGCTCTCCCACATACTGAGCAAACCAGCCCAACGTCGTGCACGTGTCCTAAGTACGAATCCAGACTCAGCATCACCAAATACTAAGCATCACTAAAAACAAGAGACAAAGTTTTCAATGATAAGTTCAGAATCTCACTTTGATCTCCGAGATGGATTTTTTTTCCCCAAGCATCTACTATTTGTCTCAGAAGAGAGGCCAAATTAAACTCAAGATATCATTTCTAACACTTCATATATCTAAACGGAACCAAATACCTAAAACTAATTCTGTAATCCTAATTAAGTATCAAGTTCTTAACACTATCATTTGTATAGCTCAGAATACAATGTGAAGTTTTTGGTCTGATAAGAGAAAGCACTAGAACCTTTACTTTTTGCAGTCACAAGTTCAGCACACTATCTACATTTGAGAAAGGAGATATAGCTTTAACCGGAGACTGATCATTTTCAGGAAACTATAAGCAGCGAAAGCAACAAGAAGCTGAACCAAAGCAGTAAGTGTGATATTCCTACACCCCTATTTTCCTCATCTCTCCTAAGTGCTAGCACACAGGGCATAACTGAAAAGAAGGAAATTGCACATCCCCCATTAAAAATAGACAAATAATTCCTACCCTTAGTACAGAAAGGGAGGGAATAGAATAGCTGGAAGCTGAAAGGAACAGAGGAGGAGGGGGGACAAGAAAACAGGGATGATCTTCTCCTTCCAGCCTGTTTCATGGCACTGACAGCAGTGGAAGGAAAGGAGTCTGATTATTAGCACACATCAAGGCAAGCCCTGTATAAAATATTAGATTTTAAACTCTCCTTTGGGACTTGGCTCAGAGATAGCATTCTCCTCCAAAAATGGCTTCTGGTAAAAGACATGGGACCAGACTATCCCTAAACCTATATCAGTAGGTGTAAATTTGCACAGTAGGTAGGTGTAGCATTTTCCCAAGGCACCCAGGCTAACGCAAATCTGGTCCGTAACACATCTCCATGGCCAATTTTTAGTGTTAGAAATGAAACAAAGAGAAACACAGAAGTACCAGAACAGTGTTTTAAGGTGGGCTAATAAACAGGTCTGTGGCACGTGCTCCTCAGAGAAACCACAACATTACCTGAAACATGTTCAGACGTGAAAGATTAAACAATTTGGCCCTGCTATAGTAATGGTAGTAACAGACCAAATGTAACACATAAGCAGAAAGAAGAAAGCTGAAAATTCACACTGAGTTGACTTCAATATGAAACTTAGTCCAGCTTATAACCTCAGTGCTTTCTGTACACACCCAAGCATCACCAAGGATATCTCTAGAAAATATTTTCTGGTTATGAGTCAGAACAGAACAGAACAGCAAAGAATAAACACCTGGCCTCATGGAAAGGTCAGGTTTACACATCGCTTTGCTGCAGGTCTCTAAACAAATACCTGGGCATTACATATCCCAGAAAAATGTTTATGGGTGCTTGCAATGAAACCAAGTTCAATTTTGGCTCACAGAAGTTCTGTGTATTGATGATACCCATTTTCATACAAATGTGTGTCTGTACACACATAAGCAGAGACACGAGGTGCCACAATATGGAATTACCATTACACTCCCATTTCCCGGAATACCACAGTAGTGACTATGAGATGAATTTGTGCAAAAGATGAGAAGGATATACCTGCCAGGCTTTACCAGAAAAACACACCACTTGGTCACCCTTTCCCCCCTCAAAACTGAAACATCTCCAGTATAATTACCTCACCCAGTGCAAGGACTACAGGTCAAATAGAGTGCAGGAACTTGTGTGTAAATGAATATTTGAACAACAAAACAAACAAAGAAATCCCCACGTTATAGCAACCTCGCAAATCTCGTGCTAAGGTGCAACGTCACAATACAAACACTGTTAACATTGATTCTGAAGATTTCCTACTCAAATGAAAACTATTATTATTAATTAAACCTCCATCAAGCCAATCAATCAGGATTCTAAGCACAGCAGATACAACATTTCAACAACATTTTACAACTTTAATAGCTCCCATGAAGTTCAAAGTTCCTAATTTTCATTGCATACTGTATGTATTCACCCAAGTGGAAGAGGACTGAAAAAAAAAAAGCACACGATATTTAATTATCATTCTGAATTTTATTTTTCAAGAGAAACCTCAAAGCCCTCCCACATTTATTCAGTGTTAAGTTTACATTCAGTTTCTTAAGTCACTTAAAAATCAGTAGTTTAAAATATACAGAAGTGTTCCCCAAATTTTCAAAGTCTAACAGAATAAAAAATCTTCCATAGTTTCAGATTTGCCAGAAATCTGTAGGCACTGGAAAACAACCAGATTAGAGTATTTCTGTAGAATTACCACAACTCAGTTTAAGCCTACTTGAACTCAGAATGGCAAGTTGTTTTTTTTTCCCCTCTCTTTGTCTCCTTCCCTACCTCCTCTACTTCAATCTTTTTTATTTCCTTTTGGGGAAAATATATATATATATATATATATATATTTATATATATACTTTTTTTTTAATGTTTGAAATCCAGGTTGTTTACTTTTGCCTTTTTTGGATTTTGAAACCTGTAGTTTTTTTTAATAACCACAAAAACAGAATGGGAGGTGGTGGGGAGAAAGAGGAAGGGTTCAAGTACATATAGTGAGAATAAGTTTTCAAACTTTAAGAGGCAGTTTCACTTAAAAGATTTATTGCTTAAATAGATAAGGAACACTTTGAATGTCAAATTCAACAAGTAGGTATTCTTTATACGAAATATAGTTTTTGTCAAGTCCTAAAAAAAGTTAGTTGTATAAAAGTTGCATAGTCTATATTCACACTATTTAATTACTTTCATCTGAGGAAACATGCATTGCATATACGACTGATGTTTCTGCCATGTAGGAGAATCCATGTCTTTTTCGTGTTGTTTCTATTGAATGTTACAGTTTACAGCAAGCTTTACACAAAAGCACATACTTCTTCTAATTTATTGCCCCAGTACATAATGACTGGCTGCCTTTTTAAAATTTGATCAGTGATTCATAACTTGTAGGTCCACAGAATAATTCCTTGCTGCAGTGGAACGGAATTTTTCAGGAATGCCTCCCTTATATAGTAAAGAAGTTCCCTTTTTCCCAAAAATCATTTTAGGGAGAAAAAAAAAAAAGTCAAATTGCAAGTAACCTCCTAAAAATAAGTTAAAGGCTTAAAACAACCCATGCCACACAGTGGCAAGCATTTTAAGCATGATTCAGCGCTACATCCCCAGCTCCAGATTTTTTTCCTCTGTTCCCCTATGCCTGTTTGCATAAATATCCTTCGACTCTCTAAAGTCACTTAGATTCAAACATATAATCTTAACTGACTCTCACTTTAGTTTTAGAATATCTTCACTTAGTTCAGGTCTCACTTTAACCCTTCTACCTGCCAATGCCTGCAGCAAACCCACACCTACCGCATTCCTCAGGTGCCTTTATCCAGACTCTTACTGCCCACAAGTTAAAGTTCCTACCTACCAGCCCAGTGACAAGGATTTATGTACTGTGGCTACCAAAAAGCATTTACTACTTCAGTGAAAGTAACCAAAAGAGCTGGAATGCCTGAAACATTAAAGTAAGTGTTTAACTTAATCATATATAGCTAAAAACACAGATACTAAGACATTTTTTTCCAATACACATCAGTCACATCTACTGCCTATAATCACACTCAAAGCAAATTAGTGACCCGATTCAAGAATCAGTGTTATTGAAAACTTAGCGTAACAGGATACAGAAAATGGTAAGATGTCCTGGGAACCACCTAACTATCAAATCTTTTCTTCCAAGCTGTCATTTGCCTTTCCAACTCCCCTTACCTCAGTAACTCCTGCTTTTCAACCTTTCCCGAGGTCTCCCACAACACTATGATGAGCAGGAAGAAGCTGTGTGTGCTGCATTATCTCAGACCTCTACCGCGGTTGCAGAGTGTGCCAGCTGGTGCTAAAACACATGACACAAAATAAAACAGCCCAACTTTTCCTTTGTGTTCCTTTCCCCTACCCTGCTGCCAGTCCAAAACCTGTAAGATTTATCAAAATCCAGAAAATGGATACATGGCATAGTCACACAGACTTTGTGTTCCCAGGAAGCCAAGCTTAACAAGGAAAAGTTTACACAAAGATGATGTAAATGTTAAATATATAGCAATGAAACAGCAGTAGCTAATGCTGTTCTGTGCTTTCTCTCTTTCTCTGTTACCTTTAAGCAGAACTCCTAACCACCCCTCTTTCTTCCCATTCACAGTACGTCTAGCATGCCCCTGGCTCCAGTGCTGCTACTCTCTTTTCCAAGCGCACGAGCTCCCGACTCACCCTTGCCAGGTTAATCTTTCCACAACAGGAGCAAGACTGCAAAGCAGTGCCAAAATGCATCCACTAAAAACACCTTCCTTTTCTTCAGTGGAGTATAGCTAGAGGTCACCTTAAAACCCTCAACAGCATGTAAATTCCCTAGAAACCTAGAAATATTCCAACGCTTAAGATTCAACTTTCCACATCAATGTCAGTTTGATCACGTTACTGTAGTGTAACATAGGTTGTTAGATATGTATATTACGATGCATCCACAAAATAGGTCAGTTAACACTGCTGCAAGAACCTTAACTTTTACTGAAGTAAGTAAAAAAATCTTTGCTTTCATGTCACGATATCTTGCAAGTTTAACATGTTTAGCTTTAAGAGCAAAAAAAAATCCCTCTTTAGTCCACTGAAAAGGATTTGTTTTCCCACATAATCAAGACAGACCGAAATAAGAAAATAATGGATCAAAGTTTTACAAAAATAGAAGGCATTAGATCTGTAATCACTGTTTTAGAAACTAAATCCCAGTATTCACTTTTGCTTTCCATACAGTTCACCACAGCAGACATGTTTTCTATGCTACTACAGGGAAGATGCATCTGAAAACATTCCAAGGTATACAATCGAATGTTATCATCTGCTCACGCATGTAAAAACCTTGGAGACTCTATTCAATTTGATTCTTACTGCTGGTGGTGGCTATTTCTCAAATTTCCAGATCTGATTTTTATCTGCAGTATTACAAGTTCTCATTTCCACATCAGGACGCCCCTCAGTAGTACGATAAGCAGTAAGGCACTTTCCAGAATGAGGATGATAAATGGTCCCGTCTTCCTTGAAATGCCATATAATAATTTCTGGGATAGGAGATCCATCTTTTGGGCAGCTCCTCATACTTATGTAATCCTCTTGCTCGGGGACTTCAGCACATAGCTCAGTTACAGAGTTAAATCTAATCTCCTTATTTGATGTGTATTCAAAAAATTGATTGCCTCCCTGACCATGACATCCAAAGAGAGAAAGGTGAGCCCCGGTAGGATTATGTTCTGGTAAAACATAGTCTAGGCACTCTGATGATATTCCTGCACTGCGGATGGCACCATGCCAGCCAGGACGATCTTCGGGTACGTGCAACTCCGAAAATACATTTTTTAAATACCAGTTAAAACTCCTGCATTTCAAACGTTCTCTTAGCAGCTTTCTTTCAGAAATATCTCCATAGTTCTCTTTTCTTGCTGGAGGATTTCTGTTGTAGAAGTGTTCTTTATACTCATCCATCCACACCTCAGCAGCACGTGCTGTGTTCTGAAGGAAATTTGGTCTAGCATATGGTGCACGCTTTGGAAACACATGGCCTACGTGAGAGCACGGATGAATTTCCAGCGTGCCTCCACACTGCCAAACTCTAAATGACAGTTCTAAGTTCTCCCCTCCCCAAACATCCATTCCCGTATCATAGGTACCCAGGTACTCGAAATACTTCTTGCTGACAGCAAACAAGCCACCGGCCATCGTCGGGGATCTGATTGGGTCAGTGTCAGATTTGCGCCTCAGACGTTCGTGTTTAGGCACTGAGTGCCACTGAAACGTCAGCCGCCAGTCAAAGCCCCCAATCATGGGCTCTGCTGATTGCATGTAGTATTCGAATGTGTTCCAGTCAATGGTGTCAATGACGGGACAGATCACAACAGTCTCGTTCTCTGCAATCCTCTCGAGCAGCGGCTCTAACCAACCAGAGACACACTCGCAGTGACAGTCGAGAAATGTAAGGACATCGCCAGTCGCAAAGGTAGCTCCAATCAGGCGTGCGCGAACCAATCCTTCTCGTTTGTTGGTCCGTATCAAACGAACTCTTTTCAGCCTGCTGATGTATTTTTCAAGGTCAGTCTTCAAATACACTTTGTCACTCAAGTCGTCCACCAAGATAATTTCTTTCAGGAGCACCGAAGGAGAGGTTTCGAGAACGCTGTGTATTGTCCGCAGCAATGTCGACCAGGCTTCGTTGTAAAAAGCGATGACAACAGACGTTGTGGGCAGTTTTCTGTAGTTGTAAGACTTCGTTTTACAACCGCTCAGCCGGTTGTCTTCGATGTGCCGATGCAGAGAGATCTTATCGCTCACGTAGATGTTAATCGCGTACTTCTCAATCAGCTCCTCTTCCTGCTTCTTCTCCTCGGGGTTCAGCTGCAGGCGAGTGGCTTTGCCCCATTCTCCCGGGGCGTAAGAATCAGGCGGGGATTTGCCATACACCGGCCGCGCCAAGTCCACCGCCTCTTCAGCTCCGCCGGAGAAGCGCCTCTCCCACGGCGCCCCGGCGGTGCTGCCCCCGCCGAGGGAGGCGCCGAAGGACGACACCGACAGCTCCACCGCCAAGTAGGCGGCCGTCAGGAGGCCGAGCAGCGCGCAGCCCCTGCGCACCCAGGGCCCCCTCCTCGCCAGGCGGATCCTCATGGCAGGCTGCGGGCAGAGCCCCTCGCTCAGGGCGGCTGCGGGGGCTGCTGCCGGGCTCCCCCCGCGCCGCCAGCACGGCGGGGAACGCCGGCTCCGCGATCGGGCCGCCGGCGGGGCTGGCTGCGGGCACCCCGGGGGGGTGTGGGGGGGAGACACGGCACGAAGCGGCCCCCGGCCCCTGCGGCCTCAGCACTCCCCTCGCTTACTTCCTCCTCCTCCTCCTCCTCCCCGCTCGCGGCGGGACAAACCCCTCCCTCTCCCCGCCTCGTGGTTTGCTCAAAAAGTTGTCGCTTAAGGAAGGGGCAGAGACTCTGGGGCCCGCCCGGGGGAGGCCGCCCCGCCTCCGACCCTGGAGCCGGACCCGCACCCGGAACGGCCTGGCCCAGCCCCGCGCACTCACCCAGCCCCGCGGTGTCCGCGCTGAAGCCGACGCCCGTCACCGCCGCCCGGTGGCCTCGCAGAGGACGGAGCAGCACCGGGTCCTCCTGGCGGGCAAGAGGCGCACCGTCAGCCGCCGTTATACCAGCCCCCCCCGGCAGCCCCTCGCCCTCCTCCCCCGGCTGCCGACTCCTTCCTTACCAGCGCGGAGGCCATGGGCGCAGCGGGCCCTCCGCCCCCCACCCCCCGGCCTCCAGAGCGCCGCCGGTTCGAGCCCCGCGTCCCTCGGTCCGCCCATTGCCGGCCGGGGCGGGGCCGCCCCCCGGCAGCGCGGCCGGCCTCGGGCACGCCTGCACCAACGGCAGCAGCGGGGCCTCGGCAGCCCCTGGCGGCGTCGAAGGGGCTGGGAGGCGGCCGGGGGACGGGGCCCGAGGCCGGGGGTTTGGCTGCCCCGAGGGGGCCCCAGGCTCCGGCTGGCTGAGGGAGCAGGGTGCTGCAGCCCCGGAGTGCGAGGGGCAGGGTGTCGCGCTTAGGGGCTTATCGCCAGGGAGCGCAGACACAGTTGTTTTGCAACAAAATCCCGGTTTATCTTCGCTCTAAGAGTGCCGTCCCTGGGCAGCAGCCAGGAGCACCCGGGGGAGGTATCAAGAGGCAGGTTTTCTTGAGTAACAGCACCGCTTTTTGTAGATTTCTGTCTAAATCTGCCAGTGCTTTTGTTTGCCTCTTCTTGAGGGCCTTTCCTTTCAGGTGAGCTGGGGAGGAGGCAAAATCTTAAAAGTTATTGGAAGCTCTTCCCCATCTTGCCTGGATCTGGTGACTTAAATTGGTGACAGTTGAACTAAGCAAGCTGATGAACTACAGGCCTCCTTGTCTGTTTCCTGTGCTTTCCAGGTTTCCAAGTCAGTACTCGTGGTTGTGTCATACCCACTTTGTCCTTAAGCAGTCATTTAATGCTTTAAAAAAGTACAACTAGATTTTGCTTTGTTCTTTTAAACACAAAATTTAGTGTTACTGTAGCGCTGTGAATGCAGCCTCACAGAAAGCTGGATAAGGGAACCAATCTCCCTGGAAAAATAGCTCCCCAGCTCCAACAGCTATGCTAGGAGAAACAGGGGTGACAAGAATTAGCAAAAAAGAGGGCTGTACTAATAAAACTGTCATTCAATATGCAAGTGTTCACGAAGAGAGAACTTACACTGCAATTACTCTTTTTTTTTTTTTTTAATATCTAGCCTGCATTTTACAGAGTTTCATCTGACATTGAACTCAAACATCTATAGAATCAGGTTAGTAATTAGGTCAACGTGTAAGATTGGTCAGTTACAGAACACTTCTAAATCGATTGGGTTTAATCGTGAAATGCAGATTTAAAATAGTAATTTAAAAATGCTGAAGAAAGCAGTATTATCACAAGTCTATAAAAAGTTTCCATGAAGATCTTCTAACTAGTCCTTACATCAATATGCAGACTGATGATTTGCCTGTACAGCTTCAGAACTTAAAAGAAGTTTTTTCGAAGAATAAGTGGTGGACAAGACACGTTGACTTTAACTCAGACCTACAGTTTTATGTCATTACTTGTTCTTGGTTTGGCATTGTTTTTTCCATACAGTTCACTCAACCATCCCTTTGTGTTAGCTTCTATGACTGGTAATTGTAAATTAAAAATGTATCATTAAAAAAGTTTGTAATGATAAGACCTGAATATCCCATGTCCTACCGTGTTGTAAGAACAGTGAGTAAACTTCAGTTTACTTGACCTCCTCGCCACTGTTGAACTCTTCCAGGCATTTCTCAACTGTTTTTCCAACTATTCTGTTTCCTGGGGTTTATTGATTGTGAATAATGCCTCTCAGAAGGTATCAAACAGCCAAGCTACCTTTGGGAAGCAGTTGTTGTACCAGTTCAAGTTGCTGTGTTCTGTTCTCTGAGAGAAAAGACCTTCTGCTTCTGTAATTGTGTATTACAGGATCTCAGTATTTCTGGTATCTTGTGTTCCTAAAGCCCCTTAAAACCCAATGGACAGGAGCACTTGTTATTTTATTTACAGGCTGAGATAAATGAGAGTTCTCAGTCATACTGAATCTTTCTCCATTTTCTGCCTTCACAGCTGCTACGTTTCCAGCAACTTAATATCCTTTACTCTTTCTGGGGTGTTGTCAATAAAATAAAATCTGTACCTGCCCATAAAATTCCTGAAACAGTGCCAAGTGGTAGTCCGTTTGCTTTGTGGCTATGATTACTGAAAGGTGGGTGGGTATCACTAGTTCTACAAAGCGCTGGCAGAATGTTTCTCAAATTGTAGGGTTTACAAAGTTAATCTCTTCCTTGCTGCTTTCCCTCACCTGAAGGCATTCTGAGGACTCACAGATGATTGTAGGAAGCAAAGCAGTCCCTTGCTGCAGTTATATAATTAGCTATAATAATTGTAGTCATAAAGCTGGCAGGTAATAGTTTTTATGCTGATTTCTTTTTTTTTTCTCATTAGTATGCATAGATTTTATTTTTAGAATAACTTAGAGATTCTTGTAACTCCTCATAATTTAATACGAGTTGGCATTGTCTTCTTAAGGTTGAAAGTAACTGTTCTGTGATACACAAATGCAATCTACAATAGTGGGTTGTTGTGCGCTGTGATGGCAATGGTAAATGATGCATCAGAAAATAACTTCCAAACATAATGAATGCCTCAGCAGGCTGTTGTTTCAGCATCTGCAATGTTTTTCTCAGATACTGAGTTAAGGTAACAGGTAATCTAAAGGTAATCTAAGCAGAAATTATATATATGGGGGAATATTTTAAGATTGCAACTCAAGGTTTGTGCAGGTGGTATGGTCACAGTAGGAAAAGACCTCATTAAAGTGCACATTGAATTCAAGGGCACGTAGACAAACTGAGTAGCTTGCGTGTGTTTATGTTGCAATGCGTGCATAAATTACACCGATCTATTATTTCTTAATGAAATAATTGAGGTAAGATAACGCATGTGCACAGGGGACAGATTTAACACAGCAGCCCACCTATTCTGTGGAGTCGCACTGGTGGCAGCTGCATTAGCGGCAGAACCTTTGGAGTGCTAGGAGAAGACCTTGGCCTTGGGTCTGTGGCAGAGGGGGGGCACGAGGCTGCGGTGCCTAGAGGGGAGTATGAGATCCGTTTTGCCAGCGGGGGTCGGTTCGTTGTTCAGCTGCTTGAAGGAGGAGAATGTGGTCTCAGGACGCGTAGATTTAATTATGTGCCGTCTTGCAGTTGCAGAACTGTTACATGTTCTGCCCCCCTGCGTCTTTCTAACCTCTAATCCTGCCTTGTTTTCTGCTACGTTTAAAAAAAAAAAAAAAGTTGTGGAATAAACATTGAGATTGTAACTTGCGGAGTACCGTTGGTTTGGAGGAATTTTGTTATCGAAGTCATATTAAAGTCTGTTTACCAACAACAGCTAGAAATTGGAAAAGGATAGCAAGCCTATACACACAAATTTGATTCAGAGGATGATTCAGAAAATGGTTGATGTTAAATTTAATCTAAGAAATGCATACTTGAGGGACAACAGGAAAATACATGTTCAGGATGACAGAACAAATTATTTGAAGAAAGTCACATGAAAGTCTCATTTTTTTATTTTTATTTTCTTTGAAGACTTGTTGAAGATCATCCTTAGAAGTTCTAGTGGGAAAGCTTGGGCCTAGGTATATTCTATTTGTATTCTTAGGCCCTGTACAAAAATAGCTATATTGTATTATTACCGTAGCCTTATGGATCAAATCAGTTGAATCTAAAAGAAATTCAGGTTTTATAAGTGACCCACAAGTGGGCCTAAATTAAGTTGCACAGTGTGTTTTAAGTATCAGAATGTGTACATGTATGAGAAATTGAAGGAAAGTTCAGGAAGACTTCATGTTTTTGCAACCACTTGAAGAGAGACATAGAAAATAGCTACGGTCTATGCATTTATTGTTCATCTGTCTGTTAACTCTTCATAGGGCTGCATATCAGTGGACATTAAGAAGTGCCTAGGTAGCACAAGATGTATTTCCAGACAGCATGATTTCAGCTAGGAGGTAGCTGCAGCTCTTTCAAAATACAGTGCTCCTGGCAGACCGTTTGTCAGCTGGACTTAAAAGCTGAGGAGCAAACACTCCAGCTACAGAAACTGTAAGTTTCATGAAAACCGGTTGCTTTTTTTTTGCCAGTAAATGCAAAAGGGAATCATAGTCAGATGCATCAATTTTGTGTCACAGCTTTCTTGTATTTGCAAAAATAAGGTATTGAAGGAGAAATGAGTTTCGTATTAGTGAAGTCCACATAACGTAGTTCAATACACAGTAAAAAGCCTGATGAGGCTCTTATCAAAGCAGGGCACACATGGCAAATTACCCGGCATTTAAATATTACTAGCTTAAGAACATTTTGACGAAATATTTTTACATCCAATTCTGCTAATGAGGTAGCTCAGGAATCCTATTAAGTCATTTGAATATTGAATAGTCTGTATTCACTATGATCGGTGGCAGCCTCACATACACAGTTGTGGAGTATTTTATATTTGTTACGTCTGTAATATATTTCACTGTTCTATTTCCAAATGCTTTACATAATCTCCAACATTCATCTTTTTTAATGCAAAGGATTTTCAACTTTCTGAATTGCACTGATTATAGCTATTGTATTCACCAAAACACTGGATGGATTCTCTTTTTCAGCAAATAGACAAGATGGATATTACATGCAAATCACATGTATTTCTAAGTAGAAATTTAAAGAGATCTATATTTCTGGAACTATATAGTGGGATGGGTTAAAATATTAAAAGGTTTGCTTCCTTAAATAATTAGTTTTATGTCTATGTAGATTGATGAAAATTGGCAACAAACTTATATTTAGTCAAATGGCTTTGTAGAATGTCATTGACTTCAAATATGGCAAGAGAGCAAGAACGTGTAATAGGGACTTGATTAGGCACAGTAATATAGAAGTAATTTTAAATATTGGGCAGTAGCTTGCAGCTGATAGATTTTTAAGATTTTTCCTTTTGCAGAAAACATAGTATTTCTACTGAAGGATACGTAAGAGAACTTAAAGTGCCTGAAGGGAGATGTGTAAAGGAAAATAGCATTTTAAAACAGTACTGTAAATAAAATAGCTATGTAGATCAGAAGCTGAGTGACAGTTACTGGGCCAAAGAATTTGTCTTAAAGTCATTAGAATTTGCATAAAAATGGGCATGTTATTTAGAGGGTTCTTTGGTATGTCCCTTTTAATTAGACACTTTTGTATAAAGGATACGTATTTTTGTAATGACTTCAGGGATTAAATTCCTTAATTGGAGAGAACCCTTGGAGAATTCCTTAATAGGGAGAACCCTAAGTACCCAAAAAGCATGCTAAAGATAACTCACAAAATAATATGCAGTTGAAGCATGCAGTGAGCTGCATGTAAACCTGCCTTAGTGTTATCTTCAATGTTAGATTACAAGCCATAGTCTCTATAGTGTATGTATATTATTTGGATTTGTGGGAATGTTTGCAGCCACTGATTATTTTCTGATAATGAGATTGTTCTGACTAGAGGAATCTTCTGGGATAATCCTATTATGGTGCTTTATTGCAATGACATCACTACCTGTATACCCGCACGCAATTCTAAATTTAAAGAAAATCTCTGTCTGTCTTTTCTTTTTGTAATATTTTAATGGATGACCAATAGCAGTAATATCTGCTGTGCTGCCAGTAACATTGGTGTGTTGGTAAATAGATTTTTGCTTGCATTTAGCTTTCCTAAAAATAAGTAAAGCAGCTGTTTTTTAAATAGATGTGTGGTATGATGGCCGTTTGCCATTGCATACAATGCCTGACACACTGGCTTATTCCAAACTTCAATGTGTTGGAACCAAATTAGTTTAGCAAACTGTCTGGAATGGGGTGTTTCAAATCAGCAGCTATTAATGTATTTTATTAGGTTCTTGAGGGTATTGATGTTTTGAAGAAGTTAATATAATGCAGAAAAGGTTAGAACAAATTTATTGATGCTTTGGCAGATGCTGCGTAGAGCGGTGTTTGCAGAGTATCTCCATTTAGTACAGCTTGACAATAGCATCATCTAGTGTAACATGGATATTAACTGCAAGAGTGAGTTGATGAAAACTGATGAACTGTTGTGTGGAGATACCTAGCTTGGTGAAGTGTCTGCTTATCTATGTATTGCCAGGCAACAATATATCTAAAGAAACTAATACGGAGAATAAACTAGGAAATGGAATACACAGGACAAAGAGAAACTACAATAAATTTAACTGAAGATAAGCTTTTTGATCTTTCACTTACTCAATTTTAGTAGCTTTTGTTGAAGTCTAGACCCTGTGAAACCAAATTCTCGTTTAGCTGCCTACTTTTTGAATAAAAGATGGCAATAAATTTATTTTCTGGGTGCTAAGGATGAACTTGGAACGTAACAAAATTCATATTAGCAGGTAGTTCATGGGGTTTATTTTAAAGCAGACTTTGCTAAAACTAGATGGGTGAAGTTTTCAACATTTAAAGTGAAGACATAGAAAATATAAGGAGTGATAAAACCTTAGTGCATCATGCTTGACTAGTTATTTCAAAAGGAAAAAATTCCATATGCATTAGATTTAACCAGAAAATGTAGAAAAGCACCTGTTCTTGCCACCTGCAATTACAATTGATCAGAATATTTCATGAACCCAGAAAGTGGTTAGAAACATTTTTTAAACATAGTTTTCCCCTTGTACATAGGTGAACAATTAAGTTATGAGACAAACATGAGGAATTGAATGAAAGATGTTCAGATCTGAAGGCTGTGTAAAAATCCAGAGCATTCCATTGAAGGTGGCTAGCTAATGATATGTCAGTGAAGACCAATGACAAGAATGTGGTAGTGTTTTTTTTTTCCTAAACTTGAAGGAACAAAACAGAAGGGTGGTAGTTTGGTGGTGGTACACAGGTGGTACTTTAGGCTTTGGGGAACTTATGTGGGATTGTATGAAAAAATAGTAGATGTGTACGTTATAGCTAAGGTAATCAGATACTTTATATTAATTTGGTGCTTTTTATTCAGTGATTGCAAAGCATTTTTCTAGTTCTACTAGTCATTTATTCTATAAGTAGAAATTTACTTGCTTTTGAATTTTTGTAGAGTTGCACACAGTGGTGAACACTATTTAAAAACTGCTGTTAGAAAGGCACAATCCAAGGAAGCTAATTTTATGGGAAATTGTCATAGAATCAGAGACAGAATTCATGTCTGACTCCAAACTCTTATTTCAGTGCTCCAAGAAATTACTACTATGCCCCTAGGGAATACTTAAAAAAAAAAAAAAAAAAAGTGTAGAAATAAAATTCAGAGTTGTAGGAGCCATTTTTAATTAAGGCTACTGGTTAAAATTACCTGTAGAAGAGCATAACACAATCTTACTTAGCTAATGACATTTTCTGTTCAATAACCCTGATGTTATTTCCGATTTGACCTCTGTTTTGTGTCACACCTTCCTCAGATGTTATTTCTTATTGCTTATTCTTTACATTTTGTTAAGTTTAAGACAGAAATAATCACTTCTGGCATGTTAGCTGGTTAAATTTTGCATCAGTAGGATTATATTTCAGAATGTCTGTAGCTTTTGTTTTCCACTAGCTACTTGTTTTTTGTTTTGTGGTATCAGAGTCATATGGAAGAACAAGGGAACGGCTATTTCTGTGTTTCTTGCATTGGCTTGGATATTTGCCTGAAATTTACATGGTCAGAATAATTGAACCCTGTATTATAGGCAGTTTATAGCAAGAGACATTAGGTATGTAGACAGTACTTGGATTCACAGTATGTTTTAGGACTGAGTCAGAACCCACAATTTGTTTTAAATACTTCTTGCTTACGTTGGTAAGTTCTAAATTTGGTTTAAGTGTCTCTTAGCTCAGGCTGAAGCTTAATGCACAGTCCAGTATCAGCAAGGTATGTCAAGGTTTGTGAAAATTTCTTCATCTGATCAAACTGCCTTCTATTCAGTATGTACAATAGACAATGTGGAATTTGCCCCACAACCTTGAATTAGACTTCTTTATTTCATGTTTCTTCCTGTCACATTGTGCCAAAATATGATCTTTTCATCAAGGTTCTCCCTACCCTCCCTGCATTTTGACTGGGTAAGAATACCTCTGAAATACCAGGTTCCACCATCTCCACAAATTTCTTCTTCATGTGATGTTCTTGTTCTGTCTGAGATTGAGGACAGGCTCTGCTCTCTTTTCTGAGATGAAATTGCTTTTTTATTTATACGGTTATTTTCACAGTTGCATTTGATAGTTTGCAGTTAATAAAGCACAGAATTTCTCCCTTTTTACTTATTGAATTTTATAGAATTGATTCCCCCATTCATATTAGGTTGCTCATCTATGAAGGTGACTCTCTGTAGCATGCTTACAAAGGCAATTACAGGTGTCTGTGCTGGCAAGTACTAGCATTTCAAATAAAATCAATTCTTTGTTTCCCATGGGTAGATTATTTAGGTTGTAGATAATTATATCACAGGAGTAGAGATAGTTGAGCTAATTCTACACACGTCACTATTAGTTCACGTGCAAATCCCAGCAGGATCATTTTTGATAGTGTAATACTGGCAGTGCTCTGCTGCTTCTAAAACCAGCTTTGACTTGAAGAATTATAACCTTGATGATTTTGTGATGAGTCAGACATCATGAAGTTGTAGAAGAAGCAGGTCAAGTGCTATACTGTGATTGCTTTGCATCTTTTTTCCTCCAACTTACCTTCCATGTGGTTTGCTGGACGCAGGCCTGTTGCACTGGAATGTCTTTAGATAGATACATGATAGTTCTGCTTTCTACTGTTTTGTCAGAACCTGCACTGGAATCTGGCACTTCTGGGTCTGACACAGGCAGCCAGGGGGGGACAGACCTGGCTTCACTTCTCTTGCTCTGCTGTGTAAATTTGCAAGTAATGTCAGTACCTTCAAAATTCTCCTCGTGTCATATCTGCCAGGTGGTGCTACATGCCTGGATTGTTACTCAGGTGAGTTTTACTGATGGCCTCACCTTTGACTGTGCCATCCATCCTACATACAGCCTGAGTGTATAAGAAACAGTGACTACCAGTAGAAGTGGGTGAGGCAACAGAGAGACAAGGAAACACAAGGCTGGCTGTAGAGGAAGAAGGAGGGCGGTTTTAACATAACTACATGCATACACAAAGATGGAGTGAAGAAAGCCAAAGCTTAGCTTGGAACAAAGGATGGATGTGAAAAGCAACAGGAAGGTCTTCTTCAAGTACATGGCAGCAAAAGGAAAACTAAGGAAAGTACATGTCCATAGCTCAGTGGGACAGGGGAACCACTTACTGACAAAGGACATGGAAAGGTTTGAGCGACTTGATGCTTTTTATGGCAGTTTTCAGTCATGTTTTTCCTCCAGTCTCCCAAATCCTTAGCCTACTAGTAGTTTCTGGGGTGAACCATTACGCACAGCAGAGGATGGTACAGTTTGAGGGCACTAAAACTAATCAAATATATGTAAGTCCATGGGACCAGACAAGATGCATCAGAAAGGGCTAAGGGAGCTGACTGGTACTGTTGCCAAGCTGCTCACTCTCACCTTTGAAAGGTCATGGTGGCCAGGGGATGTTGCTTTTGATCAGAGAAAAGCAAATATCCCACCCAACTTCACAAGAGCAAAAAGAGGGTCTGGGGAATTATGGGCTGGTGAGTGAGCCTGGAGCTGGTGAGGTTGTGGAGCTAATTGTCCTCAAGGCTGTTCCCAAGTATCTGAAGGATAAGACAGTGATTGAGAACAGCTGTCATGGATTTAGCAAGGGCAGATCACACCTGACTAACCTGGTGGCCTTCTGTGATGAGTGGCTATGCAGATGAAGGGAGAACAGCCGATGTGGCATACCTTGGGTTCAGCAAGGTCTTTTGATATGATCTCCTGTAGTATCCTTACACTCAGTCAGTAAGGCATGGTTTGATTAAGTGGACAATAAGGCACATGGAAAACTGGTTGGACCATGAGGCTGAAAGGATGTTGATCACCAACAATAAGTCCGTCTGACAGCATGTTTGCAAACAATATCAAATTGAGGAGAGCAGTTGGTATGTTGAAGGACTGCAGAAACTTCAACAGACTGGAAAAAATGGGCAGATTGCACTTGACATCACTGAACTTTGTGAGGTTGCTAAGACCTGCATCTGGGATGGTAGGACATGGAGTATTAGAACGAGTCCAGAGCAGGGCCACAAAGATGATCGAGGGTTCTGGAGCACCTCTCCTACAAAGACAAGCTGAGGGAGACATAGCAGTTTTGGTGTTAGCTAGGTTACAGCAGCAGTATGGGTAGTGTTTGGTCCATGCCATCGCTGTCTGATAGATGCACAAAATGTCCTAGCTAGCTTTCTAACAATACTGCAGGTGTGCACACTGGCTAGTTTAGGTAGGTACATAGCGCCTGTGTTCTGCAGTTCAGCTTGGGCAAAAGATAAGATGTACTTTGTGTGGGACCGCTAGCACCTTTTCTGCTTTCCAGATGTCTTCTCTGCTCCTGCCCCTGTGAAAGTGATGACTATTTCGCTGGCAATCTGACCCATCACCTTAGGATCTTTAGTTATTGCTTCAGTAGCCGCTGCGCATCACATGTTTGGACTTGTCTTCCTTTCAGCCACCCAAACAGCTCAGGCTTCTGGTCAGACTAACTGGTCCTGTCCATTTATGAGAACTGTATGAATATAGAAGAGCATGTGGTACCCCTTCTTGCTTCATTTGGTTTAACCAGTTGTGGCCATCAGGAAGGCTCATGTTATAAAGGAAGTCTGATTGAATTATTAAATACATAACTTACTATGGTGTACTCAGTTTCATCTGTTTTAATAGCCCATGGTTATTTTTTTCTGCTGCTGATGGGAGGGGAAAATGGTAATTACTTTACTTCCTGCCTTTTATAAGCTTGCTTATCTGCACTTACCCAAGCAGGACTAGGGAAAAACACACATGAACATATCAAATATGAGTAAGCAATAAAAGTACAACAGAAAAATGAATGCGAGTGCTTGAATCCAGTGACCAGAACTGCCAGGTACAGAGTATGATAAATTATAATTAATGTTACTACAGAAACAAGTGAGGAGAACCAGTACGCCCCTCTTGTTGGAAATTGAGGAACTGAATGGTGCCTAAACACCTGCAGCTACAAGTGGAGAAAGGGAAGATGTAGCTGTAAAAAATAACAAGGGGAGATCACTGGGCCAATTGATTTTCTGGGTCCTTTACTACGGCTTAAAGTTCAAGAGGTCTGTTTACA
Organism: Anser brachyrhynchus; assembly: GCF_964034855.1. Taxonomy (NCBI): domain Eukaryota; kingdom Metazoa; phylum Chordata; class Aves; order Anseriformes; family Anatidae; genus Anser; species Anser brachyrhynchus. The sequence goes on along the minus strand of NC_137694.1, from coordinate 50,092,392 downwards.
GGGGCAAAGATCAAGGAAAGTGGTATCCAGAGACATGGAAATGGAAACAAGAGAACACTTGTTGGAGGAGGGGTGGTGGTGTGCTGCACAGCTTGTTTCACATACCTTATTTTATCAGTGGCATTGGTTTCTGAATTAGGAGAACTTGGTTCCACCCTTCCCTTAGGTTAGTCTCCAGAGGGATGGGAGTAAAGCAACGTGTTTCTGACTAGCAGTGGCAACTGCTTGTTTTGGAATTGTTTCAGAGAAGATTGGGTTACGTGAGAAAGAAGAAACCTTACATATTACATTTTTGCCATTTCAGAGATAACCCTGAATGCTAACTGATCTGCCACTCTTTGTTGCTGTCTCAGAACAGGCAAGTAACTTCTTTGTTTGAAAAAGGAAATGCTGCATCTTTACTTTTCTTTTTTCCCCCCTCTCCTCCTCTTCTGTTGCAGCACCGGCTGCTTCAGCAGGCAGAACTTTCCAGCATGTCGGTTAGCAAAACCATAAGTAGTGACAGAGTACCACAGATGCTTCCTACTGCAACCATTTAGATTTTGTCTTGTATACTACTTGCATGGCTGGTGCATACAGAAAGATGAAGGGGAATACTAGTAGCTTATAATAAATACTGTTCTATTTGTATTCCTGCATCAAGCATAAAAGCTTCCACCTTAAATGAGACGTATAGACACTAGTCTGATTCAAAGAGAGAGTGGTGTAATGGTATCTTGACAAATGCTGCTTATGAAATTATAAATCTAACCCACAGGCCCTATTCCACTGATCAGGCATGTAACTCTCATGAGTTATTTCAGGGGTAGAAAGTCCAAACTATAAATATCCCCTTCTACTCATCTTTTTTTTTTTAAAAAAAAAAAAAACTCCCTTTCCTCTCCTGCAGGAAGGCTGTATAAATACCTAGTTTGATGTGTCAGGTTGCTTTAAGACTTCTTGCAGGGGTACTAATAAAGTAAAACTTTTTTGCTGGTCTCAGCATAATGAATGCTTTTGTTTTAGAGAAAAGACTCGAATAACTGAACAATCCCTGTACTCTGCAGGGGAGAAGAACAGAAGGTAGCATTTGCATATCACACAGAATGGAACAGAGAAAAATGTCCCTTGTTAAAACATGTTTGAGAGAATTGGTCAGGTTCCCTGTAGCATTCTGTCATATTAAAAAAAAAGTGCCGTTACTTGTGTTTTTATTAATCACTTTGAACACTTCTAATCACAAGGCATATGGACACAGTATACCCCAAATCTCCACCGCAATACAGTTAGGCTTCTGTAGGGTGTTTTTCCATGGAAGTTGGTTTGCAGGTGTTATGGAGGCTGGTCATATCTGTGGGGAGGGTAAATAGGGCCTGTCAGTAGCAGACCAGATATGTAGCACATCAGTGTCATCACAACCGCTGAGCACTAAAGAGAAAACAGAAGTCAAATGGCCTTCCCTTTTGAAGTTAGAAAGGTTATCTTGACATAGCAGCTTTTGCAGATGAAGTAGCAGGAAGTGTGCACACATGGTGTTTACTTAGACTGTGTGGTATTCCAGTCTTGTTACAGTCCCTTCAACCTATCATCACTTATGCGAAATCATACCGTGATCCACGTTGGTTGTCAAATTTCAGCATTCAAATTCACAACATAGGTTCTCCTGTAAACCAAAATATAAACCAAATATAAACCAAAATAAGATATAAAGGTGCCTAAATGCTCAAGCAAAAGTATGAACTGAAAGAAGGACACAGTTCATAACCCTCCTGTTAGTGGCCAGAGCTGGAGGAACCTACGTTACTAGCTACACCTTTTCCAACCTGAATATGCATTCTTCTTGTTCCTCTCAAGCCTACCCTGTTATATAGAAGGATATGCTATCAGCTGGCTGCTTTGCTTCCCTTGGAAGTTTCTGCAGCCTCCTCACTGCTCATAATTTTCTTCCCCCTCACCCCTCCTACTTCCTCCACCTTTATGTTACTGGGGTATTAACCACAGAGGGAGCAGCTCATACAGCTGATAACATGAAAAACATTTTTTGCAGCAGCAGTACTAGCTTCAGCAGCAGAAGTTTAACCAAAAGACGTTCTGGTGCGGTTCACCATGCTGTCACAGAAAGTTGAAATAGCCCAACTGACAGGATGCTGCAGGAAGACAGGAACAGAGCAGAGGAGGTAACCCAAGCCAGCATCATGGATTATGATCATCATCACCAGTGTGAAAGGATCGATTGCAACTTGATCAGCATCCCTCAGAAATGGTAGAGAGCAGTTTGCTCAGAACAAGTAGGATTTCCAGAGAATGATGCTGGGCAATGAACAAGGCTGGTTGTACAGGTATTTAGCAGGTTGCAATTTGTCCACACTTTCCAATGGAACAGCAAGAGATCCTCAACACCCAGACATCCTCCTCAATGAGTTTCTAAGCTAGTTTAAAATCTTGGAGATGTTAGAATAGCAACAGCAGCAAGCATTAACATGGAAGATAACACATCTGCCTCCACCTTCATTCTTGGAAGTGGCTAAACCAAATTATTTCATATCATTACTCTTCTGTCTCAGAAGCAAACATCTTGAGCTGTGTAATTTTAATAGGGAAGTCAATAGTTGAAGGCATTTCTCCATGAAAAATCAGATCATTGAGGAAATTTAAGTTATAGTACAAGTATCAGGCTTTGTATTACTGAAGAGGCTGACATTACTCTGTCCCAGGTGCAGCACCCAGCACTTACCTTTGTTGAACTTTATGCCACTGATGATTGCCCAATGTGCCAGTCAGTCTATCTAGATCCCTATGCAAGGCCTTTTATGCCTCCAGAGAATCAGCAGCCCCTCCCAGTTTAGTATTGCCAGCAAACGTGCTAAGGATACATTCCACTCCTGCATCCAGATCATTGATAACAATGTTGAACAGAATAGACTCTAATGTTTCAAACTGGTTTATGATAGCATACACAACTGTTTCAGTGGCTTGGTCTTTTGACAACAGTTAACCAGGATCAAGCATGGCTTTGGAAAACCCACACTGAGAGATCTAATGGCTGTGCTGATTGTCTTTGGGGACAGTAATAAAGAAAGTTGGTATGAAGTAGTATTCTCAGGTGGTATTTTATCAGCTCATGATCCTCATCCAATGATTAGAAGTCTGCAGCACTTCTTCATTCAAGCAGAGAAAATGTTGATCTTAGCAATTAGTAGCAAGCTGACAATCCAGTTGATATTCAGACTTGCACTGTCTAGTCATTTCATAGAGTGGAATCAATGAAGTTTAAAGCTGTAGTAAATGTATTCAGGTACTGACATGCCTGCAGAATGCTTGGCAACCGCTCCTAAGCTCAAAATAGTAATTCAGAATACTTTTAACCTCTCATTATAGCATTTAGTTCATCTTTTATTGAAACACTAATACCTTTGAAATGAAATGCATAGCAATATACTGGCCCTACAGAAGAAAATTTAAGTGATTTCTGCACCATTGGAGAGCCAGAACACAGTATATTCAGATTTGGTGTTATAGGCAGTCCTCCCACATCTTCTGAACATATTCATTTTAAATCTTTTTTGGTTTCAGAAGCCTTTTCTTTTGTTATAAATAACACATTGCTATAGCAACTGTTTTGCAGAAACTCATCTATTTTTTCAATAGCTAGAATGTCAAATTTCTATTTGAATCATCTCACAACGTTTGGTCAGTCAGCTAGTTTTACTATACGTCTTATACTTGAAATATTTAACAGCGGTTTTACCTGTTCATCCTTTAAGACCAGAACAGCAGCTTTGTAACATCAGGCATCCTACATTAGCATAAGATTATCTTCAGACTGCATTCATGTAAAATTTTGCATGTAAAGAGATGCACAAAGCTGATAAAACATTGAATTCTGCAATGGTGACAATGTATTTTTGCAAGTTGAAGCAAGAGGGAGTATTTATATTCGGTCACGAAACTGATACTGCATTCTATTTCACTTAGTTTCATAAAAGCCTGTAAGAGAACCACCCTATGAACTAAGGTAAGGTAAGGATGAGAGTCAGCTTCTCAATTCCATTTAAATTACAGACTTCTATTACTGAAAGTGTATTTTTCAGTGCTCTCAATTCTTTCTTGATGTTAAACAATAATATAGATTTCATTACCTTTATGGAACTGCAAAAGAACCTTCTTTTTCAGAAACCAACATCTGAAACCAAAAAAGTAACACAGCATCTTTGAGAAAAAGGAGCAACTTCTTGCAAGTATCCTGAGCAGACAGCAGTGAAACTACACAAATGAGCAAATAAGTCAGCTCTTTGTTTTCCTTAGAAGTAGCTACAGTTTTTATTCTTGAAAGATTTACACTTGAAAGATTTGAAAGAGCCAAATAACTGAGTGACAAATTATCTTCTTCCTTGAGGAACGGCTGCTTTCCACACAACTGCACAGTAGAGCTTTCTGGACATCACTTTCGAATCCGTGGGCTTTCCTACATATCACAGACTCGTACCTCAAAGTATACCTAAGCATGTCTTGTTTGTATTTTGAAAAAAAAAAAAAAAAAAGGCATAAGAGAAGTTTAACAGATACCCACTGAAGACTATTTAAAAGTTGGATCATAGGACAATTCAGAGTGGAAGAAACCTCAGGAAGTCATCTAATACAAACCCCTGCTCAGAACAGTAGGACTTCTTGAAGTTTCACTCTTATTATCTCATGAAGCATCTTTCCTTTAATAATTGCCAAGAAAAAAAGGCTGTGAATTTTACTTACTTAAGAGCTATTTTCTGCTGAATAGTCTTCTAACTGTATTTAAAAAAAAAAAAAAAGAATAATATTTTGTTTTGGATGTTTAAATACTTATTTAACTGCTACCCCTTTTTACAGCTCAGAATGTTTTCCCAGACAGCTGTCTGCAGAGCTGCATTGCAAACTAAGGAAGGAGGGGAAGAAGCAGGGATTAGACACCACACAAAGTCTACGTTGTTCAGCACTGAACTAACAACTAAGCTGTGTTATTTTTCATACAGATTTCTCTCTTAACAGGAGGGGAAAACATCTTCAAGTCCTCTTTAAGTTTCACTGGCCTTTGCTAAAATTCATTAGAAAGAAAAAAACACACAATGTATGTGAAGCTTCTTACAAGGAGATCTTCACTTAAAACCAGTAACTTAAATCTTCTCTATGACATTTAAAAACATCACTGCTGAAATCCTCAAGATCAGACTAAATTCAGCTTGCTAGAGAACAATTCTAAAAACATGTCAGTAATACTATTTGCAGCAAGCTTCGTGTATAGCTGCATTAGTCATAGATCAAAATTATTTTTATTTCATTTGAAAATCATAAAACGATTATGAGAAAGAGCTGCTAGAAGAAAGGAAAAAAATGCATGCTTCTATTTACTAAAAGGTGTTTCTGCAGAGGAATAGGAACTGCAAGGCTTTTTTTTTTCCCCCAATGCACATATGCAATCCCATTTATTCTGCACATAATGCCGCTATATTTCCAAAAAAATACCAAAGCCACTTAAGATATTTTAGACAATCTGGTTGCCTCGCTTGTAAAAAATCCTCTAGGATACCCAGCAGCCTGGCAAACATAATGTATTACTTCACATAGAGTAACTTAAAAGTCTGAAAGTTGTAGCATTTTAGATGAAAAGCAGAAGCAAGGTAAGTATAAGGAACTCCACTGATATCGTTTTAGAAGAACTTTTAAAATGGCATTGTCTTCCAGTACTGTAATCTGGAACAAATATTTTTTATTTTTTAAAGGTAGAGGGATAGCTTTTTTTCCCCATTAGAAAAACAACAGCACAAATTTCATTTAGAAGTTTCAAAGCCCAGAAGACCAACCACCAGAATGGTTTAACTGGTTACTTAATGGATCAGGATTCCAAGATTCCCCTCGTGTCTTCACGTTTTAAGACATTAATTTTTGACCCTCCCAGTCAGTCATCCTTGAGAACATTTACAATAGCAGAGGATAGCAGAAGTGTCCAGAGCTTTTGCTACCACAGTAAGCGTTACAGCAGGAAAACACTAGGAAGCCCATTTGTCATGTCAGTTTAGGGTAAACAGACAAGCAGCAGTCCCTTTCTTGTTATGGCTCAGCTCTGATAGTTCCAGTGACTGTTTTCTTTGTTGAATTCCATCTGTTTACAAATAACATCCATGAGGCTAATGGGGAAGCTTTGCAGAATTACACCTCTTGGTGATTGTATCAGTTGACAAGGGAAGACAGACTGATGTCATCTACTCGGACTTCTGCAAGGCTTTTGACACGGTCCCACATGACATCCAAATCTCTAAATTGGAAAGATATGGATTTGAAGGGTGGACCATTCAGTAGATCAGGAATTGACTCAATGGTTGCACCCAGAGAGTGGTGGCCAATGGCTCTATGTCCAGGTGGGGACCGGTGACAAGCGGTGTCCCTCAGGGGTCTGTCTTGGGACCAGTGCTTTTCAATATCTTCATCAATGATATAGATGATGGGATTGACTGCACCCTCAGCCAGTTTGCAGATGACACCAAGCTGAGTGGTGCAGTTGATACAACAGAAGGAAGGGATGCCACCCAAAGGGACCTGGACAGACTGGAGAAGTGGGCCCATGTGAAGCACATGAGATCAGCAAGTCCAAGTGCCAGGTGCTGCACCTGGGCCAGGGCAATCCTGAACATGAGTACAGACTGGGAGAAGAAGTTATTGAGAGCAGCCCTGCAGAGAATGACTTGGGAGTTCTGGTGGATGAAAAGCTTGGCATGAGCCAGCAGTGCGTGCTTGCAGCCCAGAAGGTCAACTGCATCCTGGGCTGAATCAACAGAGGAGTGGCCAGCAGGCCGAGCGAGGTGATTGTTCTCCTCTACTCTGCCCTCATGAGGCCCTACCTGGAGTTCTGTGTCCAGGTCTGGGGCCCCCAGCAAAAGAAAGATGTGGACCTTTTAGCGTGAATCCAGAGGAGGGCCATGAAGGGGGAGCAGGAGAAAGGGATAAGATACCAGGTTTTAGGTCATGTCAACATTACTACTAGATGAATTACTATGGTCTAGATGATTTGGTAGAAGGAAAAAAAGCTAGGAATTACTCATCTTTTTGGAAATTAAGATACTACAGAAAATGTTCTGGCTTTTTTTTTTTTATTTTTTTATTTTTTAACTATGATTTTAAAATGCTAGTTTAATAGCAGTGTTATCCTAGTCCTCAATGAATTAGACTGTTATATGTCAGAAAAGATGTCAGAAAGAATACTGAGGCCCATGCACACGGCCAGGGAGTAAAGATGTACCATCTCATCTAAAAAAGTATTGTTCAGAAACTAAGTCCTAGATCTTCACACTAAAATAGCAATTCCAAGCTCCCTATTTTAAGCAATCTATGTATTCATGTATCCTTTGACAAGTCTTATGACAAGAATCTGAACGTTTTCATTTGATAATTTTGCAGGTTCCCCCTAAAATTGTAGCACAATACAATATGCAATATCTGCTTAGCACAGCATTCAAAGCGAGCTCTTCATTTCCCCACAAACATCAGCCAAATAGCTGCTTACCTTCAGGAGATGTTGAGACAAACTTAGGTTAAAACTAAAGATGCTTTGTACCTACAAAGAGAAACCAATCTGGAGAAGAGGGAAAATGTCAATTTAAAGCTGTATTTGTAAAACTGAAATTGTTAAAAATAACGGATGCATCTTCTGGTGTTTATTTGTAGGGGGTTTTGTTTGTTGTTGTTTTTAATTGTAATCAGAATTTTTAGGAGGTTATTTACACAAAATTTAGAAGCATTTGAGCTATATGCTCTGTTTCTGTAGAAACCCTTAATACTATTAACAACCAGAAAAATAAAAACAACCACTCCCATTTTCTATTTTGAGTCGTTCTGCAACAAAATTTGTCTACATTTCCAGTAAGTCTAGAAATACAGTAGACTAGAATAACTGAACTAGAGGGAATGAATGCTGCCTGAAGGAAACTTCACTTTAATTTTGAACTCAGGTTTGCTGACTAGGTTAAAGGCATGTCTCTGTTCCTAAGCTTAGGACTTATCACAGTTTTCAGTTTGTTTATAATGTGTTATATCCAAGTAAAAAAGGATGCAATTATTTTTAATACTTGGGTAGGCTAACTGTTTAACAGTTACTTAATTCTGCTTGCATACAGAAAGGCAGTAAACTCAGTGGAATTTGATTCTTTTGAAGTCATTATATCCTTTTAAAGTGACACAAGCTCCTTTAAGCAAATAACTTCAGTGCTTTTGAACAACGTGCATATTCAGATACAGTACATCTATAATGATCTCACAGATTCTGCAAAGGGCTTCTGCCCAGGAAGTTAGATCATTCTGTTCACTTTCATATAGTGAAAAAAATACCTACTCATTCCTATGTCCTCCTTTCTAGACAAGGATGGAAAAAACATCCTCTCAGCGTGTATTCCAAAACCATGCTAATGCCAAGTATCACTCATGGTGACTGAAAGCTTTAAATAGGAAACACTAGTACTCACTTTGTGCCTTATCAACTATCAGAGCAAAGTTAAGATCGTGCCTTTGCTGAGGAGGAGGAAGCCATAGAAGGCTTTTCTGTGTGATTGTGATTGTACTTACAGCCTTTCAGCATACTTCAGCTTCACATCCTGGAAGAGAGGCATCTTAGGGAAGCAGATGAAGATGTCAGAATACTGTTAGATATTGCTAGCTTTATGATGAATCAAAGGGTTACAGAATACATACTTGCATTTCAGTGAGCAACTACTGTTTTCTGGTTGGACTGTCCCTTGTCAGAACACCAGAATTTGAGACGTCAGGTGATGTTTCAGTATTCTTAAGCACACACTTAAATCAAAAGCTCAATTTCCAGAAATCCCTTTGCTAGTATCCTATCAAGCTTGAATTCCTACCATCTTCCACAGCAGGGGCATGCCAAGGAACCTTTTTCAGGCTAACGTTTAAAATATATATGTATTTTTTAAATATAAAAGGAGACTTGTTGGATGAGTTTAACAGTAGAGCAGGGTATTAGAGGAATTCACTAAATCTTGAATGGCTGAAAACAAATTATCATCTATCTTCTACAATACTGGGCATCCTTATGCACACTAAGAATACATCCATAAGATTAACAAACTATGAAGTGGCCATAAAATTGTATGTGGACACAGAACATAGTACCTTGCTTCCTCCACAGAGGGCAATAGAAATCTGCTTGCTTCTTTGCAGTTCTTAGTATTTTGGACAAACCACGTCACTCTTCTCGTTATTATATGATAATATATATTAATGCTATAAAGTTACTAAAAGCATAGGAGCCATATCTAGTTTGTTTACCCTACTGATGAACAGTCCCTGCTTTGCCAGATTTGCAGCATAAGTACCTCTTACTGTATTTTTATGCATTGTAACTAGAATGGTGTTGTCACTCCCTAGTGAGTTACCTATTTCATGCTGCATTCTCTCAGGTATTTAAACCCGTCCCATAATCAAATCCTCATCTTAGGTCTTACTTTGAACAAAGAGGGCAAGTAGTACCTGTTGGAGGCTTTTGGATTAGACATCGTGTAAGCCAACTCCTGGATGGATGCTGCAGTCTCCTGAAGAAGGTGGTTAGTTCTGTATACAGTCCAGGGGAGAAGGTAAGCAGGAGCAGCACTCAGGCTCTTGACTCTGACCCAGAAATTTTCATGACATGGCCCTGAATAAGCAGACCAGTTCCATCTGAAGATAACTTTAAGTCAGAGCTGGACTCTCCATGGTGGTCAGGCTCATCCAACAAAGTTAAGGTATTTCAGTGAGGGCTTGGAATCTGTAGGATCAGAAGATATGCACTGCTTGGGGAAGGGGTGGAAAAAGCAGCTCTTTAGAACCAAGCATTTTGCATCATAAAAGCAGAACTGACATTAAAACATTCTACTTTAATTTCTACAAGGCTTAATATGATCTGAACCCTGCAGAAGCTGAACATAAGGCCTCTGCAACAACTTCCCAATACAGTCAGACATACATTAGTTATCCTTTTATGAATATTACATTTGTTTGTTCACTTTGAAATGTACTGGAAAGCTTCCTATTGTTCAAAAAAAAAAATCCCTGGGAGTGTCAGTTCATTTTTGAATGCTCACATTTGCTACAGACCCCAATCATTGGTTTGGCATTATGGCATTTGTATCCATTATTCTCTTCAGAATATTCCATGATGCAGCACTTTCCTCTTCCTGTTAAGACCAATACAGAAAAAATAAATCCTCTTTATAACAGTTAACTTTTCACTCCCCTTCCCCCAAAACCAAGATTAGGTGTCCTACTTTTTGTCTTATACCAAAGTGTATCAGATATCCTACCCAAGGCACTGAATTCAAACAGAAGTCAGCCTAGAACTGCATTTAGGTTAAAGCTGGTATTGCTTGATCATAATACTATGTATACTGTAACTTCTTGAAAAGGAACGAGCTTAAAGTCATTGCCATAAGAGCTGTTTTTATAGAATTAGCATGCATTTCAGTTTTAAATTAGTACTGTACTGACATTCAAGAATTTCAGTCCCCATACAGACTGAGATGAACAGCACATTTATTTATTTCAGTTACAAGAAAGACAAGTAAACCTTACAACCAGAAAGGCAATGAAGGCCTCATTAGCTTAGTGATAACCATTTCATAATCTAGGCAACATGTTATGATTTCTTGAGATCACAAAGAAAGCATACTCCCCCCCCCCCAACAACTTTTCCTTATTTAGTTTTCACTTACACTTCCTATAAGAACAGCACACTGGTATTAACAGAATCAAGAGGGACCACTGATGTACAAAGCCTACATTCAACTCCCGTGTCCCTCCAGAAGGCTTAAGTGTAGAATTTATTCCCAAAAAAATGATACAATGCAGTCATGAACACAACTAGAAGATAGAAAAAATAAAGTACGTTTTCGAATGAAGTTATGATGCACTGAATCTTCTCACATGGTAGTGTACTTTATGGATAAACTTCCCGCATTTTAAGCCAATGTTTGTCTGACTTTTGTAGGAGGGGAAGAAAAAAACAGCTTACATAAAAAAAGAATTACTCCACCAAGCACTCTGAAGAAATCTGAAGCGAGGGAAGTGCTAGAAAGGTGGGAGAAGTTATTATACAAAGTGTCAAGTGCAATCCCCCCCTACCCCCTCTGCCTCAAATTCAGTGTATTCACCTAGGTACAACAGAAAAGACTGAATGGTTGGCAGTGGGATACAGTGCTCTATGTCCAACATTAGCCATTGAAGAACAAACCCAAGCATGAAGATATCCCACCGCAAGGGGAAAGATGCTCGAGCTCATCTTCCTAACCTGCTCATTTCTGCAGTTTGCTCTAGTGTTATCTCCTCCCTCATTACCAATTTAATTCCTTTCAAGGGACCCCTTTAAAATTCTCCAAATGTCTGAATTATTCTGGAAAAAAACACCTATAGAAATGCTATGTTTAAGAACACAGAGCTGTCAAAAGAAAAACAGTATGAAATTCATGCTCTTCTGAACAGTAATGGACCTAGAAGACATGGGAAGTACCAGGTCAAGTACTGCTCCACCATCCTTAACTGTTTCAAGAATCCAGATGAGGCAGACCATGTCTTTTTCAGTCTATCACTAACAGGTCCGTTTTGGTACATGAACGTGAAAAACATACTTTCACTGGTGCTATCAGTCAGTTCTTCTTCTCCTTCATTTAGGTGGTCAGGAATATAGTCGTTATGCAGTACTCAGAGTACATCTTAGAATTTCAGCCAGACCTGTTCATTTCCAAGTACTTTTTGGGCTCATTGAAGACTTCTGAGTACCTTAAGCTTACATTCATTATGAGGCAGCCACCATGATTCCATTTACCCAAAGTACTGCTTTAGTGGGGCTGTTACCATCTTGAAACTGTAATTTAAAGTTAACCAGTAATACAAAAGAGTACTTTCCAATGTTTCCCGTGAAGGAGCTGAGGAAAAAAAAATCTGTAATAAACCATTGCTGCAATTTTATTTTAACAAAAGGGCAGATTTATTCATGTTTACAAACAAGTTTCAAAAACAAAAAGGAGAACATGTATGCTACCCACTAACAACCTTTCAAAATGCCAACAGCCCTCATGCTGCATGAAGGATTCTATAGATTAGAAAAAAATCACAGTTCCACTCACAGTTCACCAAGACAGCACTAAACTAACATGTTTAGACAAAAACAAAGGACTAAGATTCTGATGTATTTTGATTTAATCCATTTTGCCCGAGATAACAGAAATATTTCAAGCAAGTTCCATCACATATTGATGTCCTGCATTAAACAATCCTACTAAGTTCTGAACAAAAGTTATTCAGTAAGTTTCTCAAAATTTTTAAAAATTAAACAGTTGTTTCAAAACCATTAAGTAGTAAATGTATTTAAGAAACTAATTAGGACAGAGGCCATAACTTCATTAGAACACCACTGCTCATGTTTTTACAAAGCATTAGTGTTATCTATTTGGCTATTAGTATTAGCAATTTATCTACAATATTTAACAAGGTAAATTGCAGGCAAAATTTAGTACAGTTTCAATAGAAACACCCTTTTCCTGAAAATACAGCAGTATTTGAAGGACTAGTTTTTTTTTTTTTTTTTCTCTGCATCATTTATAAGGAAGCTTCCCATCTATGAACAGGAACAAAAAGTATCTACAAACCTTGTAAACAGATCTGTATCATTTATAAACATAAATAATCCAAATTATTAACAGCCAACAGCAGAAATTAAAGTATCAATTCAACAATCCAGGGCCTCCTTGCCCTTCCCAGCCTTCCCCTCAAAAAAGGATCAAGATAAACTAAAGCTCTGCTAACACACTGTTCAGGACCATTCTTAAGTACAACAGATGATCCACAGGTCACTTATGCTGAGTTACTGTTCATCTGTCAGAGTTCATTATTACTCCCACCCCCAGAAAAGCACCCTCCAGTCTGGCAGAAAGCTTTTTTTTAAAAAAATAAATCTACATTCGTACAAGTGTGTCTTCTGTTGAAGTCCAAGACAAGAATATCATCTTGTCCATCATAATGCGTGAAGAGACCCAGTTTCAATTTCTTTACAATGCAGCTAGTGTGTTAACATTCAGCTTACAATCAGAGTGATGTTTCCAAACTATGTAGCGGGCTCCCTGGGGATGAAGAGGTAGCAGACTTGTTCATGTCTGTTGTAAGGTGAATTCCACTGTCAACCGCATTGTTATTTTTATTGGGAGAGGGTGGGGGAGTAGAGTTGCGTTTTGTTGGAGCATCATCTTCAGCATCAGTATCATCAATAAGGGGAATATGAGGCTCGGAGTCTTCTATTCTAAACTCAGGATGCGTCATAAAATTGTGAATTGAGCTTCGTGTCTCAGGTTTCTCTAGCCCCTCATACAAGGAACTACGAAATGCATTCACCACTCGGATCTGTAAACAAAGAAAAAAGGTTGTTAAAACGCTGCAGATTTACTGTTAATGGTATGGTTCTTATGAGTTTGAATCCACAAACAGCTAGACATGAGTGAATCGAATTTACATGTGATGCAGTGGAACTTGCAATAAACTGTAAAATGAAGAGCATTTCAGTAGAGCACTGCCAGTCTATACAATAGGAATAAAAATTGTGAAAGTACTGCAAGAAGCTGAAGGGCCTAAAAATTCAGACATGGCACTAGAATTGTTCAATTACTTAACATGGGCTAAGCATTTTTCAAGTGAGGCCAACAATTATTTATTTATTCACAAATTAAATAAATTTCAGTGAGTTTTATTGAATACGGGGGGGGGGGGGGGGGAATGGGGGCAGAAAGGGAGAATGGGGCTGAAAATAAGTTAGAGGGTAAAAGGGTTACTAATTCTCATGCTAGGAATTAGGATGTCAACTGACTATGAAAAAGCCAAGCACGTGTAAGCCAATGTCACAATGACCAGACGTTTATGAAGTCATGCAAAAAAGGATACCACTGTAACAGCTGTAAATATTCGAGTATATACCCATCTATCACACTAGAGAAAGTTTCTTAATAATGATTTGGAAGCTTAATACCAGAACTAGGAACCTGAATATTGTATTGTACACTTAAAATGTAGCCATGACAGGTTCTAGCTTTGAAAACACTACTCAAGTAGCACAAAGTATCAGAGAAGCAGGTGATCAGCCTTAGCTTACTTGAGTTTTCAATTTCCATTGAATTCACGGACAAAATTCCCAGGCTGAAGTTTTTTCACTGCTTAACTAACATTTTTCAGATTAGAATACTGAGTTTACAGAATTCATAAACAAACATTTCAGAATGGAATTGGATGTGAAATTGGATATAGTGAAGTACAACTTCATTTTGCAAATTGTGCATGTCCAAGTTGACTTCAACTTATGTTTTTCAAATTGTCATCTGAAGGATGAAATCATCTGCCACACACCTCTTCTCCTCCTATGTTCCATGTTTCCCTGACCAACTACAGAATTTCAGTATTTATTCTTGAATTTATATGCATATAGTTAATCAGAAGTCAATGAGCCCTTTGTCTAACTTTCATCAAAATACAGTTCAGCGTCCCCTTCTGTTAGTAGCCTATTCAATGCTCAACATCTCTAAGCAATCCAAGTAAGTCTTCAGGGAAGTAGTTTCAATCCAAAGCTCCTGTGTTGTACAATAAGAAACAGAGCAAAATTTTCTAGTGAACAAGAATAGCTTACTGTTGCAAAACAGTAAGTCAAAATTTAAGAAGACTTTTAATTTAAGACAACTTTTTTTTGCACATCCAAGGTGACTTGTTTCAAGCACGGGAGTTTATCAGGACTACTGCTTCCATACAAGATGCACTGAGTTCCTTTATAGTAAACATAAAGCAATTCCAGGTGAAGGAATGAAGCTGGAAGGTTGAGCAGGTCAGGAACATTGACTTCAAAGGAGTTAAGATACACCAAACACCCTTTTAGTAAACACAGAAAAGGACTCCCCAAAAGCAGTGTGTCAAGTTTGTTACCAGAGAAGCACTACATGTGACAGATTCTGACCACTTTCTTTGACCTCTAGAAATAACATTGTTCCCCCTCCCCCCAACCCCCATTTCCACTAAGAATTTTACTAAAAACCTATAAAGTCCCCATTTTTATACTGTAGGTATACAGCTGAGACCCAATGACAGTGGAAATCACTGGGAGGTGACAGGGAGGACATGCAACTTTCAATAAAGGGATGACAAGAAATAGTGTTGATGTGCTTGAGAAGTAAAATGTTACAGCAGCATCTAATACTTTACTATTCATCACATGAAAAAAAAATTGAGCATGCTCCTAAGGAGTTTGCATGTTACATGAGCTTTAAACAAGTCCAGCATGCTGCATAAGCTGTCTTGGCACTTTCCAAGAGAATCAGCAGTGACAATGCCAAACTGAAAGTTTGCAATTCCTTTATTTGGCATGTTGCATCCCACCACCAATTTCTGTGGCAAAATGAAATATGATTGCCTCATGGGAATAGTTTTTCATTGCTTACAGATGGTGAGTTAGAACATAAGCAGTAATGGAAAACAGTTTTTAGCTTAACAGGACAGCTGTAATTATCATAGGAATATAAACATATCCACAATAAAGCTATTTCCGTGCATGTGAATCAAGACTAATCTGGACACTCCTGTGAACCCAGGACCCTTAGAAAGTCAGCCATGAAGGCAGAAATCAGATAAACAGCATTTTAAGTAATAAAAGGTAAAAAAAAAAGGTTTTATTTTTAGCTACTAAAGATAATTAGACAAGAAAGCTAACTATAAATAAATATCATAGGTGAGGAGCAAACAAGACAATTTGTTATGTATAATTTATACTGTCATCAGGCCTTTCTCATATTAGTACCAGAATAGCAAGGAATGCAGTAAGCACTCCAAATCCTCCTGGCCAGATGGCTGCTTAGAGCAGCAACCTCACTTCACAGGAACATCTGAACTGTCTTCCAGCAAACAGCTCCAAAAAAAGAGAAAAATGAAGTAACACATCTGCTTCCCATTAATATACATTACTTATCAAAAGATGTTCTCCTGGAGGGTGTAGCAGAAGGCTGTACTTCTCAGTGAGACTCAAAAACTGCTTCTGCACTACTGTAGCTTTGTACCAGCATTGGTCATTTGATGTAATGAGATGCTGCAGTGCCCATTAGATTCTGCTCAAATGACAGCATGGCGTGAAGTTGCTCTCTAGAGAATTCTGAATGTCTAATTAATTTTCTTGAGTGTAGTTTGGGATACAGGTTACTCATTAGCATTTTAAGTAGGAGATGCAATTCTGCACATCCTTACTGGTAAATCTACTTTTCATTTTGTGTTTTTCAGGCATGCAAGTCTGTGAGCTGAGCTTCTCAATACTGCTGCAAAGTAGGAAAATATCTGTCACCAATGGAGAACAGGTTAGCTTGTGCAAACTAGCACAAATTCTGGCCAAGCCGAAAAAAATCAGAAGAGAACAATTAAGGCAGCTCCTTAAATTAAGGGTCTTCATCCACCTGGTAATCTGAAATCTTAAAAAGCAGGAGGGGAAAAGAAGCTTTCTCAAAGTTATTTTAAAAAACGATTATTTAACCATTCTATAGGAAATTAGAGAATGAAGTTAAATGTATAATATATAACTACGATGGAAAACTTTCAACAATAGTTGAATACTAATAGCTAATATCTAACTGTTACACATCTTCAGAATCCATAATTTAAGAGAATCCATAATTTAAGCCTACATACATGAGCAGTTAAGTTTTTAGCCTCTACAGACAGAAAGGCTGAAACTAAAATGCCACTTAGATCACAGTATCAACAGGGCAGAATTAAGGTGAGACAAGAACTGTACTGTCACTGATGGCTTATGAACTGCTGCCAGAAGAACCTAGAAAGGAAAAGAAATCCTTCAAACGTGAATGAAAGTTTTACCACTGAGTGCCTAAATATTTTTTCCTTTTTAGATTAGCTAAATAAATGTTTCTTCTGACTTGTACGCGCTTAAGAAGCCTTGTTTCGCCACCTGAATCCTGATGTTGAGAAAGTTGTGTTATTCAGTAAAAAAAGTCCAACAAAAGCAGAGATTCAGAAGTTCCTCACAGGCTACAAAGAAAATGCATTTAGTGCTCCATGTTCTAACTACATTCATATTTTCAAAATAGCATTGCTTTTCCATCAGTTTGTTTACCTTTTAATGTATTATTTGTGCTATATGGAGTGCAAGACAACTACTTAGTAGACCTAGTTCTACGATTATACACTTAATTCACTTATTCAACATAAGTCACCCTAAGAGGCATATACTCGAAAATTTACAACAGTTTTCCTATTTTTATCTTAAATATCCCTCTATACACAAATGGATGAAGGCACAGGATGTGCAGGCTCACAGCTTTAACATGAAACTCTTTTGTTGCAATTGTTCCACCTGTTCTCAGCCCTCTAAGAAAAAAAAAGTCTTGAGGACTCCACTTTGTGGAAAAGCTCTATGAAAAGCCTGAACGATGATTTTAAGTACTAAGGAGAAAATGAGAAACGTTAGGTATGTGAATCAGGAAATGTTAATTTCATGCACTTTAGGAACACACACTCACACCCCACAGTAGTAGAAGCAGTAGTAGAGGAAAACACTACATGTGTAGGGGTAGAAATATTTGTTACATCATGGTGCTGGCTGGCGATGGAGGGTTGCCGCCTTAGAGCCCCCTGAATGGTACTTCCACTCTGGAAAGCATTCACTACATCCATCTGCAAGGAATCAGAGATTGTGACAGCTTGCTCAGAGAAAGAGAGAGAAAGAGAGAGAGAGAGAGAGAGAGAGAGAGAGAGAGAGAGAGAGAGAGAGAGAAGGAGCATCCCATCTATAACACACAAAAAGTAAAGAAGAAAGGCACTTTTCTTTTTAATACAGCAGATACACAGGTAAGAGTTGCATTTAGAGCTGAAGAAAACAGAGAACCCTGAGGGATTATACATTCACCCATAACCCCTCTTGAGAGTCTCAGCCACACCATTTAGAACTGCCACTTAAAGGACCGGGGATGGAGAGGAGTGATTTCCCTCATAACACCCACTGTGTCCTACCTTCTCCAAGACCATACCTGAGTTTGTATCCTGTTTAGGCCCCTAAACCACAAGATCTGACCACGACGTAATTCTCTCTCCGCATGATCAATCTCCTCCACATCTTCTGCTAGCTCTTCCTCAGGAATCTCTTCCTTTTGTGTTCCATGACCAGCTTCCTTAAGGAATTTCAGGCGGCTGGTTGGAATTGTTGAAATCAACTAACAGTGAATGAAAATTACGAAACAGGATTATTATTTTAAGGGGAAAAAAATAATAAACATACTAACAGACGCAAGCCTTAACATACAATCCTGCATACAATTAGCAAAGTTGGAAAAAAGGGCAAAAAGATAAAGATATACACAGGTTAAGTGCATCAACATAGAGCCATCACTCCAGCTGAATAGTTGCAAAGCTGTGTGTTTCCACGGCACCTCAACTGAGGTGTGAAATTAAACTGTAAGACTACAAACCTAGAAAACTTCAACCTTAGTAGGGACAAAGACTCCACTTTATAATTACTTGACCATGCCACAAAGGAACAGTACCAAACTTAGGAAAAGCCATTAATTCTGTAGACTGTACTAGTATCAAGAGCTTTCAGATCTTCTTCACTTTGATAAGCATGATGTGTTGCCTCATATGAGAGGAACTACATTTACTTAGAAGTAGCCACAGCTTATTCAGAGATACAGAACAGGCATGCATTCCTTTGACACCTGGAAAATACCACTTGCAAGGTGAGTGATGTTTCAAAACCCTTATACCAAATGATTAAATTGCTATTTGTTTTTATTAAATTGCTAATTAATTTAAACTAATTCATCTAGCTTAAGATAAATAAAAGCTATGTATGTTCCAGCTTTCCTTTTCATCCCCACCTTCAGGGCTATTCTGTTGAACTATGTAGTGAAGGGGAGTCATCTTTTGATACATCCCATCTAGTAGATCCACGTCAGTTCCCAACCTGTTTTCCTTGAGCATAAACCTAGAAGACCATTTCAGCAGCTGCAGAAGAAAAAGACTACTCCAAAAGCAAAATAAACCGTCCTTCATACTGACGTGGCTACTGTGAACGCTCCCAGCTTACACTTCAGTTTCTACTGTTCTCAGAAAGTCAAAAATCTTTTGCTTTAATGAAATGCTACAGCAGCATGAACTGCAGCCCCTGCAAGACAATTTGGATCAAAGGTATTTCAAGCCATCTCAGTTCTCTCTTCTAGACTACCTGTAAACCTCAGAGTGAGTATTTGATTTTAATTTTTTAAAATGATACATTTTCCAAGAACTTACTTTAAAGTCTCATAGCCACTTTTAAAATATGCACTTCTGTATGTATTCACAACTAAAATTAATCCTGCCAATTTCATACGAAAATTGAAGTGTTCTTTACAAAATGGAATGGAAGAAACTATCCTGGAAAACTCTTCAAGTGGTATGAAAAATTTATACAACTATGTCCTTAAATAATGACAAACTATGTAGCTCTGAAGTTTTGTGTAAATAAGCTTGCTGCTTACAATTATTGTTGTGCATGCAATAGTACTGAAATACAAGAAAAAGATGCAGTAGCTTAGTTATGCTTCATAATTGTGCAACTGGAGAAGATTAAAGAGAAAACTGTTTTGAGTTTTGCTGTGTTTTTTGCTATTCCAGGAAGTCCTAAAATACCAAAATACTAGCAAGTATAACAGTCCTGAGTCATCAAGAAAACCATTCAACACCAAGTTAAATATATTGAAACATTAGCATGCTAATTGTATCTGTATTCTTACAGAAGTTCTTCTAGTACTTATCTGGCTGAAGACAATTTCTTGTTTAAGTAGTTACTACAGGTACTCCTAGTTAAAAGTTACTGAGCATAAACTGGACATAGCATCTAGTTAGGAATTATAACTCATCAGCCTTGTCAGAGTAAGGAATAACCAACTACGGACTTGCTAGCTATTGACCTAGACTATTTTATGCAGTATTTACTGTTAATCTCCACAAATTCATGTAGTCCCATTGAAAGATATGAGTACTTAAGATAAAATGCTTTACATGGAAAATACAAACAAACACAAGTAAATAGTTGACATTTTGAAAAAAAGCTAGTTTACCTGGCCCCAGAGTAGCGTTCCCATGCCCAGGAAAACAGACCACAGCCACTGTTCAATTGAGAGTTCTGAGCAACTAAAAGGCTTTCCACCAAACTGCACAATAATTATCTGTGAAGAGCAGTATTATTGAACATAGATCAGTGATCTGTTACTAGAAAATTCCGTAATAAAAGATTGTTACAGAAAACGTTGCTTTAGAACATAGTATTTACCATCTCATTAAGAATGTACTACTTCTGTCTCAGCTGTTGGAACTGTTTCCAAACATGAACAATCTTCTCTTGCTTTTCAGTTTTTCAAGAACTATTTAGTTATTCTTCAAATGGTACACTCAAGAAAACCCTGTTGGTTACTTCTTTGTGCTTACAGTCTTCCCTCTTCATATGACATTTACAGCAAATATTTAATGCTACGAATTTACAGTGCATATTTATCAAATGAACAACCATCTGAAAGTTGAATGAACTGATCTGAATGAACTTCTGTTAACACAAGTCTTATGATGACTTAATGTAGTAAATCCCTGGGGGAAGTGTGGTCAAGACCTCAAACAAAAGAGTTAAATGAGCTCCTTCTGACTTATTACAACAATCTGTACAGGCCCTAATGAGCAAGGTATCCCCACTGCATAAGACTAATATGCATGGAACTCTGCCCTGGAGAATAAACTTTCAAGTAGCAGGGCAAACGTCAAAAGGAAACAGTACTGACCGCTAAGTAAGACTCCTGACAACTCGAAAGCCCAAGAGTAATTTATTTTATTAACACGGAATAAAATAGTAAGACAACTCAAGAGTTGCTTATTTGGGAAGGCATCTGTCCATTAGGTTTATGAAAGGAACACAGTTGTAGGCAGGAACATTTTCTACATATTTGGATTTGTTGGAAAATAATATTCTGCTGCATTTGCCAGCCTAAAAAAAAAAGTGACTTCTGGGGAAGTGCCACCTGAACAAGTCTGAAACTGGGAAAGTAAGTGAATCAGTTTTACATGAAGTAGAGGTGCATATACTTGCACTGCTTGAACTGCTATATATTTGGTCAACTTTGTGGAATTCAAAGGCTAAGAAGTAGTTTAAGTTGTGTGATGTATCTTAAGTCTAAAATAATATAAGTCAAAATTATATTTTGTTAATCATTAAAATGTAATATTGTTTTGTTGGTTATTTCACTACATTGGTATGAATGAATTAAAGGTTAATGCTAATGAGAAGGTGAAGCTATCTTGTGTAAACTATTTCTTTAAATTAAACTTTGACTTTTTGTTTCTCAGTGTGTTGACCTGATCAATTTCAGATAATAATTCATCTTGTTTGTAAAGAGAGATTTAACTAACCAGCTCTTACAAATCTGCCTAGATGCACCAACTAAAGGTCACTAGTCATCAGTGTAAATAAGACCTAAAGCAATATTATCCATACAGATAACAGATTTCTATTGAGGAAGATACAGCTTCTTTACATTTTAAGAGACTAGAACACCAAGATCAAATTGAAGGACTAGAAAACAAAAAGACTAAATACAAGTAATTCTACACTTCAATTTTGACAATTTCAAAGAGGTCTTACCTGAAGACCATGTCAAGCAGGACTTCTAAGTGTTTTATAGTGTGTTTGACTGGTGATTTTTCACATTGTAGAAATGAAATGCCTAGGTGGTTAGCATTTCCAGGGTAAGCAAGAAGTTACTTACCTGCACAACAAACGTCCCCAAAACAATAGCACAGAAGATAGCATTGTTAAAGATCCCTTCAAAAACATTTCTTTCGCCATGAATTTTTCGGGCATTAATTTCATTAAACAGCTGCATCATCACAAATGTATTAAATACAATAGTATAATGTTCTGAAGGAGGGGCATGCAGAGGTGCATTTCTTCCACTATCGATATCAAAAATTTTCTCACCTGTGTATAAAAGACATTTATCAGCAGCTTAAGTTGGTGACTTCACACACACACAGAACATGCAGTAGAGTAAAAAACAACTAGGTTTTAAGACTTCATCTCTATAGAACTTTTATCATAACTCTGTAAGTCTAAGTATCCTTACCAGCAAACAGGAGTGTAAAGACCACTACCAGTTGATAGAATGCGTGACCCAAGATATTCTTCATCATTGTGCGGGAAATCAGAGGTTTGTTTCTACCATAAGGCTTTCGCAACAGAAGAGCTTCAGTCGGTGGCTCTGTTGCCAGGGCAAGAGAGGCTAATGTGTCCATTATGAGATTTACCCACAGCATCTGCACAGCTTTAAGTGGAGAATCCTATAAAGATAGATATGTAAACCCTCCAGTGTAAGTGAACAAACTGCAGCTATTAAAGGTGTTTATTATAAGACATTGCCATGTTTTGAAGATCATTACATTCTTTGGACTATTATACAACTGAGTTTGAATTCATTTGAGTCAGTCGTGATATTTACAACGTTTTTAGTTGAAACTACCCACCACCAGTACATACCTGTGTTATGCATGCTCCTGTAAAAGCAACAATTACTGCTACTACATTGACTGTAAGCTGGAACTGAAGAAATTTTGAAATGCTGTCATACACGTTTCGTCCCCACATAACTGCTTTAACAATACTTGTGAAGTTGTCATCCGTAAGGATAATATCAGAAGCTTCTTTAGCTACATCTGTTCCAGCAATTCCCTGGTAGATAAAGAGAAACATTATGAAATGTAACAGGATGCACTGTTGTATATAGTAGAAGCAATTATATCTTTGGTCAGCATTTTGGCATGCACTTTGATGCACAATGTCTTTTGGATTACTTTAATGTAAGCAACCCAAAGCTCTACTGAAGCAAGATTTGCTTCTAAGTTCTACTGGAGAATGAAAAATTATAAAGTCATTTAAAGTATACAGACCTTAGTAATAAACAAATCTCAAGTTGACAAGAAAAAGACACTGTGCAAGTTCCCCCTGTTCAAGTTAAAGACCACCAGATGGTGCAGCACTACAGGTTAGTCCATCTCCTGAGTTTGCTATATGGATCCCAAGCAGTAGGGCAATACGTGTGTATCTACATGGTGGAGCAATACACATCGCCAAAAACCTTTTGCAGAAACGTATTGACATTGACCAGCAAGACACGTTATCACTGCATGTGACATTGCAATGCAATGACATTGTTAGGTTTTGAGCAACTGGAATTTCCTAAGACTATTTAAAAAGTTTAAGTTGCGTATTACACGTAACACCTACTTCAAGGATGGCTTTTTGAAATACCATAGACAGTAACAACAAGAAATTTAATGATCATTATTTTGCTAATTAAGTCATCTGCACAGCTATGTGTACAATTTAAAAGATGCCTTCAAATAGTATGTAGTAGATATTTTAAGTGATATTTAGATAATCAGTTAGAGATGATGTGTTGGTGCGGAGTTTATTTTGGTGGCATTTTTCGTTGTTTTTCTTATAAAAAGAAAAGAGATGAACATAGATGGCATCCCCAACAGCACCAACTACAGCAGCTGTATACAATAGCAGAAAACACATTTATCCTAACAAGACTGTTACAGTGTAGAAAACATTTCATGCATAAATTTGTAAGGTATGCTTTTGAAAATACTCTGAAAATTGCATGGAAGCTTTTCCTTCTCTTGATTGTTTCCCACTAGATTAATATCTAATTCAGTACATCTGCACGTTGTAGTAAAAGTGTGGTCTTCAGGTATCCGTCCCATCTCACCACCACACCACCACCACGTCCCCAGTTCAAAAGCTTAATGACGAGCCTTTAAAGACTAACATGACCGACTAGCACCAGATTGTACTTTGTCAGCTTAAGGCTGAAGAGGAATCTTGAGGCAAGAAAAAGCTTGAAAGCATCTTAAAGTGCTTTGAAGTAGCTAGAAGACAGCTGAAGCCTACAATATTTAAGGTATGAGCCTGTCTAGTATTAGCCCTTAAAGGGTTTTTAATTGATAGGCTAAATCTACTCCAGGCAAGGCAAGTATTCTAAGGCTCTGTATATAATGGAAAATCAATATATGCTAGTTTATTTTCATAAATTTTAATCCAGATTTATAAAGCAGAATGAGGAATTTTAACTCAAATTCAATGCGGAAAGTCACTTGAAGAGTGACTTCTTACTCAGGTAGATAATGACAAGACAAGGTGGAATGGTTTTAAACTAAAAGGGGACATTTATTTTAGATGTTAGGAGGCTACTTTTTACCACAGAGGGTGGTGAGGCCCTGGCACAGGCTGCCCAGAGAAGTTGTGGACGCCCCACCCCTGGAAGTGCTCAAGGCCAGGCTGGATGAGGCTTTGGGCAGCCTGGTCTGGTGGGAAGTGTCCATGCCCATGGCAGGGGGGCTGGGGAGTGAAGTTAGATGGTCTTTAAGGTCCCTTCCAACCCAAGCCGTTTTGTGACTTTATGATTCCATTCTATGGTTGACAGTGATAAGGTTTTGCAGGGACCACCTTTATAGCTGTAATTTATCAAATATTTAGTACCATGTAGACAATTGCATCAGTAAGAACAAATACATAAGCCACAACAAAGTAAAGACATCTCAAAAAAACAAACAACTAATCAAACTAACACACAACAACCCCTGACTCTGGGAGAGAGATTCAAGTATTAACATTTTTGTGTCTTCTTAAAGATCATTTATTATCTGATAGAGAACTGATGTTTTGATGTTTTGCCTCCTAATTCCTTCAGGTCATCCCAGGAAGAGCAAAATGACAATGCAATTCCCTTAGCTACCATAGACTGCTTAGGACTCTGTAACAAGTGTTTAACACAAGGTAAATTTAGGCTAAAACATTCTGCTTAATTTTCATGAGCTCTGTTAAGACTTGGTTTGGTTCCCATTTCAAAGAGTGTTTGAGAATTTAAATTGAGAAAGCAGAGTAGTCTGAGGTGCCGTTCAGACAAATGAAGATCCTAGGCTGCCACAAAATGCTGCTATTTCAGTTGTACTAGAGGTATCATAGTACAGCCTCCAAAGTAATTTTAAACATCAACTGGGACTCTTTCATCCTAATTTCCCTGTTCTTCTGCATCATTTTATGGAAAACAGACGAATAAGCTCATTTCATATCGTGTATAAACTTTACTGAACATCAACACAGTATGCTATTTACCACCTAAGTCATTCTGCCATATGCTGAACAGATCTCATTGCAGGAATCTTCAGTATCAGAAATTTTTGTGCTATATTTTGCAACAAGTCTTTGCTTTGAAAAAGGTTTTGATTTACAAATGACTGGGGATTTGCAGTGTAAGCTTTATTCAATGGCAAATGCCACAAAGACATTTTTAATCAAATAAAGAGAAGGTTAAGTTAGAAGAGTGAGGAACAAGAAAAACTAATCAGTATTAAATGTGAGAGAAGTCAACACCCTTAATTTAGTTGTATATTAGCACAGGAAATAAGCCAGGTTATTCAATCTTCTTCAAAGTGATTAGATAAACTGTTTTATCAAAATAGCACTCAAAATACTGAAGGAAAAAAAAAGTCATACCATGGCAAATCCAACATCTGCCTTCTTCAGTGCTGGACCATCGTTGGTACCATCACCAGTTACTGCTACAACTTGCCTCTGATCAAAGACAGTGCTGTCAATTATACCTAAAATAAAATGACGTCTCAGTGTCAATAGTTCAAAACAGACAACAAAAATTGAAGCTGAAAGAGAAATCCATTATGTTCCTCAGAACCAAAAATTGTGCTGGTTCCCCCGCTCCCCCCATGCTTAGGAAATAAATCAGCTGGCAAATGAATATACACTCATTGGCGTTTCCCACTATTCAAAATCCTAAGGAAAGTTCTGTTTCTAGAAAAGAAAATCTAGAAGCTCAAATGGTTTTTATTTACCTTTTACTAGAGTGTGTTTGTCAGTAGGAGATGATCTTGCAAGAACACGAAGCTTTGGCCAAATTTTATCTATTCGCTCTTGCTCTATCTGCAAAAAGAGGTTATATTTTGCAGTTATGTGCCTTAACAAAACAGCTGCTGATCTAACTTAAGTAGTCAGTGTGCTTACCTCTCCTTTTTCATTGCGTATTCTCCTGTTAAAATCTTTGCCCTCCAAACACAGAAAATCTTCACCAGGATTCAGAATACCACATTTTAATGCAATAGCACGAGCAGTGTTAATGTTATCACCAGTGACCATACGCACAGTTATGCCTGCACGCTGACATTTTTTTATTGCATCAGGTACCTATATGCAAAAAAAATGACAGAGTTGGACTATACAGTCACTAAAGAAATATAGACACGTGAATGAATTGTCTTTAGCTCAAACGAGGATAACTCTTATTTTAAAAATCAATACCGTTGTTATGGAACATTTAAAAAAGTTCAGTCACCTTAATTCTTTTCCTGAAAAACATATAAATGGCTATTCTGGCAAAGGGTGGTTCTTTTTTGTTTTGTTGCCTTCCCCTCACCCTGCCCCCCCCGTTTATTTACCCTCTTCATTTTTCATCTACTGCAGCCTTCAAAAATATCACACACAAACCCCATATACTATAGGGTGTAGTAGTAGCAAAAAGGTACCAAATACTGGCTTTACATTTATGATTATGTAAAATAAAATACAATTCACACATCAGCCCGTGTCAAGTGACAGTAATGTGGATCAAAAAGGAGTCCCATTTACATGCAGCATTATAGTTTTCACTATTGAGAATTACTGCTCTCCATAGACCTCAACAACAAGCAGAGTTCCTTAGCTCACTTCTCAGATCACAAACCTTCCTTCCCATGAGAAGCTGGCAGCAAACACAATGGCTAAATATGATCCTAACCCATATTCTTAATATTCCTAGCGGTTAAAAAACCACACTAGCTGTTCCATCTACTGACACACTGCTTAGTAAGCGCCTTAAGTCATTAGTTTGTACAGAGCTTCAGTAACACAGCATAAGTGACGTTAAGAAGTTTTAATCTGCTTTTGTAGCTCCATTAACTTTTCCCCCCAATAAATTAGATTTTCATCTATTAACTATTCTTAAGACATGCAATAGCAATTCAGTTTCTTGTACTCTTTGCATGAATCAGGATCTGCTTTAATAGTCACTGCAGTTCACTCAGTGATCCTACCTCAGGTCTCACTGGATCTTCAATCCCAACAACAGCAATGCACGTCAGACCAGTAACAATGTCGTTCTCATTGTCCCATTCCGGCTCTGGTTCCCCAGCTGGGAAGTCTCTGAACGCTAGACAAATGGTTCTGAGTCCTTCAGAAGCCATCGGCTCAATTACAGTTTTTACGATATCATCTCGGTCCCTAGGTCTGAATACCTTTGGTTCTCCATTAGCACTCAGTATTTTGAAGCACCTGAAAAGGAAAGTTTAAGTAGTTATCAGATGTTTACCAAAGTTCAGTTTGTTGTGGAAAATGGCTTGTTAGCCAACTCCAGTAAGTTTCCACAAGTTTTGTTTTCACTAGACTCTCTCACACACAAGAAAAAAAATACACAATAGCAGCAACTCTAAGGTAATCTCCTCCATATGCACTTAATCTCTTCCTAATTGTAAAACATACCATCTGCAGAACGTTAACTGAGATGGCTGGCTGTCCTGGGATGAAAATAATGTCCCCTGAATTGAGGAAACGAAACACTAGTTGCCTCCTAGAAGTAACCATTTCTGTACTGTACATCAATGTAGTGCCTACGCTGTTGGAGTCAGTTAATCTAGTTTCAAGTTTTCCCAGCAAATTGTCCCACCTTGTTAACAGCTGCAATCATCACAGAAGTACAATGAACTTCCAGAACATGCACATGATGCTTCAACAGCTGTAAGCAATAAGCTTACAGCACTAAAACCAAACTCTGATGGTATGATGAACCAATCCTAACATTCGGTGTAAACCTTACTACTCTAAAAACAAAAAATATCAAAATGTACATTTCAAATTCAGACCATTTGGCATAGAGTTCTTAATGTGGAGCATTAAATTAAAAACAAATAGTTAAAACTGACTGAAAAGTTTAAGAGGCTAGACTCGAAATAACATATTCAAGCATTTCAACTCACGCTTTTAGTTTATTTCTTCATGCCATAGATGCCACTGCTTTCATAGAGAGCTTATATTGATGCCACGAATATAACAGTAACAAGTGCATTTAACAATAAATGTAACTTTGTTCATCTGTATCCTTACTAAAGTTTTGCCATAACGCAATGCCATAAGCACTTGTTTCACCAATCAGTACTGATGTGGCACTGAAAAAAGTAAGAATTTATGACACTTTAAAAACATCTGGCAGATCTGACAGACAACTACTGTTACATACAAGTATTTTAGTCCAGTGGTTTAGGAAATTCCCAGGTGCAATACATACAAAGTTTCCACCGCAGCCAGGAAATAAAGATGAAGCAGTTCCTTTATATTTCTTGCTATTTATCATAACTGAAATTTGAAGTCTGTCCTTGATTTTGGTTATCTGCTCAAATGTCAGCAACCACTAAGTATATCTTGCATTAACTCTAATCATAGGGCTTGCAATGATTTCAAAGCATTCCAAGATGAACGCACGGAAACCAGTAAGTTTTATATAAAGGTTTAATTGAAACTCACTTCAAAGATTTGACTTGAGACATGATTGTAAGGAAAGAGGAAAAAACTATTGTGCTTTAAAATTTTTGCAGCATTTTTCTACCCTTACTAGCAACTCCTTTGTATCTTTTAATACATTTTTTTTTATATATATGTATGTGTATATATATATATATACACACACACACACACACTTAAACTTTCAGTGCTCAATAGTCATACATGTGATAGTAGAGAATGAGCAGCACAGCTGACAAACCATGTTACCAGCTCTGTGATTAACTTCTTGCACAGTATAGGCAGAAGGTAAAGAAAATGGCTTAGGATGCTAAGACTTTCTTAGACAGTGCTGCTCAAATAGCTTTGGGATTACAGTATGCCAATATTATCTAAATCAGTCTAGGTTTTCTTGTTCTTTCCTAGATACCATTATTATTTATATCTCAGTTGTGAACCTAAATGGACCACAGGAGTCGGGACTGAATGAATTCTAGCATCTTCTACAGTTCGGTTATTCAACAAGGTAGAAGTAAGGCAAAAAAAGGCATAGTTACTCACTGATGAAGATTGGGTTAAAATTTAGCTATATAGTAATTCACATCTAAATCTAAATTCTGTATCAAAAGGAACTGGAGTCCTTGAAAGACTGACTTTTTGTTGTCAGCACGTAATTGATGGAGAAGGAAAAATTTCATCTTTTCTCTTTAGTGTATTAGTACATCCCTAAGCAGTGGTTTTGGGGGCTGTCTGCAAGCAAAAAATTAAGCTGAACTAAAGAACACAATCTTATGTGCTACACTCACACAAACAGTATGAAGTTAAGACTAAAAACAGACTGGCTACAACTGCTGTTTCTAGACTACAGCATGCATGCATGCCTTCTCACCTGTTTAGGAGTTACCACAGCCTTTTCACACTTTAAGGTTTGTCCCAGTGGTGACACATTGCTTACTAATAGTCTAATCACTAGAACAAAAAGCCTCTACTGATGCATAAGGAAACAACTTGCTTTGTCACATTAAAAAAAAAAATCACTCTCTTGGTCAAGTTCAATCTTCTGTTACAGTAATCAACTTTGGCACAAATTTACACAGTCTTTTTAATCTCAAAGTAATCTTAAAGTGATCAATTTTGCAAAGTCACAAACCCTACCCAGATTTTTAAGTGGATCAGCTGTCAGGACTTTCCTGGAACATGGGTGAGTATTTTTACCAACTTAAAACTAAAATGGTTTAGTAACTAGAGAATAGTGCTAATCAAACACTTTCCTTTATCTGTGCAGAGTTTACATGTTAAAATGAAAGATGACCAGCTGTACTTCTGCTTTACACTTTTTAGTGGGCTAGAATTAAAGTAACCCAAATGCTACCGGCACACCTCACTGTATAAAGTCAAATAACTGAGGGAGAGAAGCCAGGGAGCTAGCAGCTATCCCAGGGGTACAGGACTGTTGCACTTGTTCACGAACAGAGCTACAGAAATGATTTGCAGTCTATGGCATAATGTTGTTTAGCAGTTTACAGACTCTCAGCCTACCACAACATTTAGCCGAATTAGAAGTGCCAAAGTATAATAGTAGTTGTTCTTACTTTTTAAGAACTATCTCAGAGGCACCTTTACTGAATATCCGGAAACTGCCATCAGAGTTTTTTAACACAGTACTCATAGATTTTCTAACAGAGTTGAAGGTGTACACTTTGTGCAACTTCTCTTCTGGTATCTCATTTCTTACATCCTGATAATCACGTTTTAAATCCAAGAGCAATCCCAGCAAGGCACATTCAGTTTTATTTCCAACATGACGTGGTAGGCCACCTTCTTTTTCAGGAGGCTGCAAGAAGAACAAGAACCTTCACTGATGAGGAGGTTAACTTATGAACCACTGAAGTACAGCATTTAGAACACAAGGAAGGTTAAGTCCAAGCTCAGCTCTGGGATGTAGAAGTTTTACTCTTGCAACGATTAATCTATAAATTCATAGGTCACAAGATCATACTGCTGACCTTTATAAGTGACTTCTGCAATCTATTTCTTAGGCTCAAAAAATCACCATGAAGTTTGTATCAAATCCAGAGATGACCTTTCTTTTTAGAGTTTCCCATTGCTTGAAATATCTGCCTGGATCACTTGAATGTAGTAGATCCCTGAATAATTGTTTTGCAAAATAAACACATAGATAAGTTTAAGGAAACTGATTAAAACATACTAAACGCCATTATTTCTGCTAAACTAAAGTATCTTCTCTTGTAACAGCTCTTCCTCAATGTCTTAGAATACGTCAAATCACCTGTTAGCCTTCTACTGGAGAAACTGTCTTTAAGCTTCTTAAGTCTCATTACAAGTTCTGTTTTCCAGGCTGTGGCCTATTTAACTTGTTTCTGAACTCTTTTCAGTATCCAGTCCTTTTATACCAGCACAAGTTGTTATCTCAGTAATGTGGGATACGCACAGACTAGTGCTAAAAGGAGTATTTTTTCTGAAGATATTTCTGTATATAGCTGTAACATAGCACTGTAGTTTGTAGCAAAAGAGGCTGAAGTACTTAGCCTGACAAGCCTCAAATAGCTAGATCACAACTACAATAATCATAAGGCAGTAATCCGTTTTCATTGTTCAGATCCACAAGATCTCATGTTTTCACAGTACTGAAAACTCACACTTCTAAATTGTTCAGTTTAACATGCTCCCCAGTACAAGAGAGATGAGCATACTCGAGGCAAGTCCAGCAATAGGCCACGAAGATGAATGGACTGGAACACCCAACTAAGGGACTGGGTGAGCTTATAAACAGCTACTTTTTCTTCCTATAAAAGGTTCCTTAAGAAATAGACTGTGAAACTTCTCACATGCTACAACTGATCAGTATTTCAGCCTCATTCCAAAGAAATAGGTGCTTGTGATCTTGATATATCCCCTTAGGTACTGCTAGCAAGAAAATTCTTGTGGAGTTACCATCCTTATAGGCTGAAAAGTGACTTTTGTCACTTGGTTTTACTTCTGTTCAAGTAGAAAGCATTCATAGTGGAGAATTCTACTAAATCTTGAAGTGTAATTATTTTAAAAAAATAAAACCTACTTAGTATATTTATTGCCTTGAAACAAACTAAATTATTTAACATGTTGGAATGACTTCAGCATGGAAGCTGAAGTGTTTTCTGGTGTTGCAGAAAATATGATGCACACAAGGGAGATTTGAGTATTGTCTGTGTATCAGAGGGATTTGTGAAGAGACAGATACAGTGTTAAGTATTTGAGTCCCTGTAATGCATAACAGTCCATTATTCTGTTTATTCCAAAATATTTTGGAAGTCTCAAGCTATTAGGAAAGGTGTTACAATTCCAAAGCCTACAAATTCATATTAGTAGTATCTGAAAAAAATCCATCAAGTGCATCATCCGGACTTGCATTTTTGCATTACTTTCTACATAAGCTTATGCTACCCTTACATGTCTGCTTTGAAGTAGCTCCCAAATCAAACTATTTGTTCTCCAAATATGGTAAACTGCCCTCCTTATAAAAACAAATTTAGACACACTTACGAACTTACAAGGAAGTTAGTTTCCTGAGATTGTATCTTTGAATCATCAGTAGAAAACCATTTCTGAAGTTCAGCCTCAAATGAACTGTTGAGCTATTCACCCTGCATACAACACACTTTACACAGCTTTCTGCCACAAACATTTAATTACTGACTATCATGTAGGCACCACTTTTCACCTTTTGAGGAAGATGTTTAGTTATTTGGTTAGAATGAAAAAATCTACTTACCAGTATTTTGGAAGTGTAAGCACAATTAACAGAAATCCCTGTGACAAGGTAACCCATAATCTTCTCTGGAATAGCTTCTGGTTCTGGAATTTTTTTGTAATGTTTTTCATTGATGTAGGCTTGGACCACTGTCATCCTGTTCATGGTCAATGTTCCCGTTTTATCTGAGCAAATAGCTGTTGCATTACCCATTGTTTCACATGCATCCAGATGTCTCACCAAGTTATTATCCTTCATCATTTTCTACAAAAATAAAAGCAGTTCAGTTATCCTTAACCACCGGTTCATGTTTCAGAAATTTTCATTTAGGGTGTCCAGACTCAAGAGAGCAGTCGCAGAATGCACTCAGCTTTATCTGGATGGCTGCTGTAAGGATTTCCTCCATTTTGAACAAGGTTCCTAAACATAGGAACTTATTCTTCCACATCTGCATGGCAGACTGATACCAGTCACAGACTTATGAGGAAGTATTTTATGTTGATATTTAGAAATAGAGCAGAGGTACAGACTGAGCATTACCAATACAATATTAAAATATATTTTCCAAGGTAGGCTCTGCTCTGTTCATTGGCTCGAGTCTGTTGTTTTTTGCTTGTTAGAAGGAACAAGTAAATTATGCCACAGACTTATAATGCCATATGACATATTTTCAAGGATGCTAGTGTCAAACTTCACATCACGTACAAACTAAGAGCCTAATTTTTCAGCTAAGAGAGTGAGGACTACACAAGTTTCACAGGTCTAGCATTGCTTAAAAATCTTTACTTAACAGGTTTGGGGAGAGTTTTAACCTTTAAGATGCAGAGTAATTTCAAGTAACACAATCACAAAGACACTAGTAGTTAGTACTTTATGTTACTCAGTTTTAGAACACATCCTACACAGTTACTGTCTCTACAATGAGATTTTCTGATCAATAACCAGGCCCAGCTTGCTGAAGCAGTAAGATATGTTAAGGAACAAAGTCCATGAGTTAAAAAAACATAGCTAGCTGCTTATTATACAGCTTATTTTCTACAATATTCATCCCTCAAGGAGACTGCATCTGGAAGCTTTTGCAGTAGTTGCTTAACATGCTGGTGAGGTAAAAGTACGCATTGACAGAAGAATTTGTAAATAACAAACTAACTTATCCAATTCTAGCATGCTAATGCTAGAATGTTAACAGCTAAAAGCATTTATCATTAGTTGGCAACAACAGGCCGTCACTGCTCGGCATTCATGTTAGTACTCATTTGGAGATTAAGAAAAATACTGCGAAAGACTTCTTACGCAGTTCAGTGAAGCAAGAAAAGCAAGTTTCTCCTCAGTCTGTTGGGTGTATCTGATGCAGCATATCTTAAGTGAGATTTCACAGCTGATGACTACACCCACCTATCTCTCAAATCTGCTCCCTATCCACTTACCTTAACAGAATAAGCCAGCGATATAGTGACTGCAAGTGGAAGACCTTCTGGTACTGCCACCACCAAGACTGTAACTCCAATAATGAAGAACTTCACAAAGTACTGAATATAAATTGGTGTACATTCAGCAAGCCAAGGTCGCTTCTGAACCCAGAAGGTATCAATTACAAAATACAACACAAGGATAATGACCGTGATTGCAGACATCAACAAGCCTTTTTAAAAAGAGAACAAACAGATTTTAGAAATTTTTAAATATTTGACCGTACAGATTCTGGCTAAGTGCAAATACTCCTGCCTTTGCAGAAGTTACAGTTCAG
The DNA here is from genome assembly GCF_964034855.1 of Anser brachyrhynchus. NCBI lineage: Eukaryota > Metazoa > Chordata > Aves > Anseriformes > Anatidae > Anser > Anser brachyrhynchus. The sequence goes on along the minus strand of NC_137694.1, from coordinate 50,058,258 downwards.
AGGTAGTTCTCAGAGACATACCAACTTTCAGTGCAAGTACTTCCTCATGAATTTCACTTAAAAGCCTCTAAAATCTTGTTTTTCTTTTCACTTAATTGAAAAGCGTAGATCTAATTATGAATGGGAGAGAGCGGTATGTAAAGTAAATTGACTAAACAGCATAATAATTGAAAGAGTTCAATAGGCCTTCCATGACTATACTGATGACTTACTCAGCACAGAGAGAGGGTAACTGGGTAACTATTCACACCGTACTTTCTGCTGAAGCTGGAATTAAATATGGCAGGTAAACAATGTTCAGTGAAATAGGAATAATTGGGAAGACAAATTAGAACTACTGCTAACAAGCTCTGTGGCACATTTAAGATACCACAGCAAAATGGAGAAAAAATGGACCTGGCTGAAATAAAGCAACAGAAATCACAGAAGTGTCAGCTTTTTGTAGACAAATACGTCAGTGTTTGCACCACCCAAAGAAGCAGGACAGAAAAACGCATGCATTAAGTTGATGAGCATTAAGGGTATGTGGGGAATTAGAATAGGTTAAGAGGTACAAAAAAAGGAAAAGAGCTATTTCAAAAACAAAAAAAAATGTCAAGAGGTTATTTGAGAAGAATAACATATTACACTAACCATTATTGAAGCTTTATTTGGCTTTCAATGAAAAATTATCATTGCTATACAAACTATGAAGTGCTAAAGCTAAAAATTTTTAATTGCTCTTTGCTCCATAGCTATCTTATGACACAGATGCTTTAACTTGCTCTTTTTGAGCTGGGGGTTGGACTACAAGACTTCAAGAAGTTCCTTTTAACTTCTTTCTTTTTTTTTAACTCTTTCAACAACTCAACACAGAAGCATAGAATGGCTCGGGTTGGGGCATCCAGGGATGCCCCAGGGATGGGGCATCCACAGCTTCTCTGGGCAGCTTGTGCTAGTGCCTCACCACCCTCTGAGTGAAAAATTTCCTCCTAACCTCTAATCTAAATCTCCCCTCTTTTAGTTTAAAACCATTCCCCCTTGTTCTGTCATTATCTGACTGAGCAAAAAGTTGCTCTCAACTTTTTCTATAAGCTTCCTTTAAGTACTGAAAAGCTGCAATAAAGTCTCTCTGGAGCCTTCTCTTCTCCAGGCTGAACAGCCCCAGCTGTCTCACCCTTTCTTCATAAGAGAGGTGCTCCAGCCCTTTGATCATCTTTGTGGCCATCCTCTGGACCCACTCTAACAGATCACCATCTTTCTTGCGTTGGGGGCCCCAGACCTGGACACAGCAATCCCAGAGAGGCCTAACGAGGGCAGAGCAGAGGGAGAGGGGGCCATCACCTCCCTTGACCTGCTGGCCACTCCTCTGGTGATGCAGCCCAGGATGTAGTTGGCCTTCTAGACTGCAAGCACACACTGCTGGCTCATGTCAAGCTTTTCATCCACCAGAACCCCCAAGTCCTTCTCTGCAGGACTGCTCTCAATGACTTTTTCTCCCAGTCTGTACTTACATCCGGGATTGCCCCAACCCAGGTGCAGCACCTTGCTCTTAGACATGTTGAACCTCATTAGGTTCACATGCACCAAAATAAATCCTGAAATAAAGTAACTAAACTTTTACATACTAGATAACAAAGCCTAAAATTCACACTGAGCTTCGTTGTTATTTTAGCTTATCTTTTATAAGCAACAGTTTATCAAATGTTTGATGAAACAGCTGAAAGAAAAGTAACAAACTAAAGGATAGCAGCAAGTCAATAAAATTTTTATTACTTAGCAGTGAAGCATGTATTAAGTGGAAATTCCTAAGCCTTTTGAAATACCAGCGATAGTCTAGTCAGCTCTACCACATTTTCCACAGACTTACGTCAACTTATTTTTCTCTAGGTGCATCACTAAAAGCTATGTTTACCTAAAAACATCTTTTATAACAGTTGTCCAATGTTATCAAGTTGGAATTGTCTGTCCTAGGAGCTGATACTTTAAAGCCTGAATATATTTAAATAAAGACAAAATTAAAAAGGTCACCAACATTATGCAGTCTCAGAAGCCATCAGCACACTTATATGCATCGGAATTTTACACTTCAGCAGCTAGCCTTGACTAGCTTATCTCCTCATGAACTATGCATGTTACTACTTTATTCAGAAGTGTGACATCAGCAAAAAGAAGACAATGGTAAGGCATACCTGCTTTGCCAATCTGAACAGCTAGCTTTGTAAGTTTGCCTTGGAGAACAGATTTTTCTTTCTTTGGCAAATTTGCTCTCTTCTTGTCTTTCTCATCTCCATCCGCACCATCCTCACTCTTCAGTGGTTGCATTTCCATGGCTGCACCATCCTGGGCTTTAGCTTGAAGTTATAAGCAAATAAAATTTAGCCATTCTGGAGTCCCTGAAATCAATAGCACTTACAAAGCTTGATTACATATCAGGCCCAGCTGAACATATGTATTGTGTAGTACCTGTTACCCAGAGATGCCATACTATCCTTGAATATTTAAACAAGATATCCAGATACTAGAGAAGGAGACTTCAGCAATGTTTACTTAAGACTGCCGAGTTCATTTAAGCATTTGTTTTCAGAAGATTCACTTATGCTATGTTTAGCATAATTACTTGGAATATCAGGATACAATAAGCATTTTCATAGTAAAGTATGTATTCATTGTATACACTCAGAAAATAAGGACTTATGAGAAAGGATCACAGAAACTGCATTTACCTTTGTTACGGTTCTCAACAGCTCCATCTTGTTTTTTACCTGTCAAAGAGGGAAAGTTGTTTTAAATTGGCTGTGCAGAGTCCAACTCGGTGTTAAGGTTTATATAATAGATACATTAATATCTGTTGAGACAAGTGATTGCATTTCAGAAAGTGTAAAACAACCTGGGAGACAGAAGGCTGACTTATAACTTACCCTTAAAGTCTTAGTTAACTCACAAAAGCAACTCACATCACTGTTTTGGACTTTTCCCATACAAGACTGCTGTAGTATTATCCTACCATAGTCAAATTTGCACAAATTACTGATATAGACATTTATAACCAAGTAAATAGAAACACAGCAGAAGGCCTTGCCTGGCCAGACAGCTGTCCTATGGAAGTGTATTTAATTGAAGCAGGTAGTGAGGAAAGATTCTTAAACCTTTTCTGAGAAAGAGATTTGTAACACTAAAGGGATTCTGGTGGCCTCAGTCTTGCTCTGTTCTTTCAGCACTGTCAACTGTACCTGACTACTGTAACGAACTGTAAGATCAGATTCCACTTCCAGAATCAGTGCTTTTGCACAACACTGCAGAAGTTACTGTAATATAAAATATTTATAAATCCACACCAAAGCTTAATGGAGGCACAGCGCTGGATTACTGGATCTATGCTAACCCTATTTACGCAAGCATGAACATAATCTGTTGGCAACATACCAATATTAAAGCACAAGGAGAATATTTCACGTTCCTGACAAAATATCATTCCTACCTCTGTTCAGAAATGGAGATCAGCAAGAGATCAAGAAGGACATTAGAATAATGAAATAAATTCATGAATGAAATTTATGAATTAAATATTAAATGCAACTAAAACTATGCATCACATGTAGCTTATTATAAGGTCACTACCTTTTTTTTTTGACTGGGTTTTCAGGTAAGAAGGTTTAGATATTATCTTGGCAAAAGACAAACTGACAGCTTTTCTCCTACCTAACGAAAGCTAAAGCTAAGCTATAATTACTACTAGCAATAGCTTGAAACGAAAGAACAAAATGGAAGAACATAGAACAAAACACAGATTTTTTCAGTCTCACTGCTATTTCATTTTATCTTCTGCCTTAAGAGTATGTAGACTGAAGTGTATGGGAGCTAGAAAAAATCAGAATAGAACTCAGCTAGAAGAAAATCAAGTTGTCAAGCAGCCTGTCTTTGCATGACATTTAATACCTCCAATGCACTATTACTGTAGACATAGTCTGATTTGATACATATAAAATTTTCCCCCCAAGCATCCTCAGAACAGCTGAGGAGGAAAAAAAGTACGTTAATCTTCTCCAGATGTCACTTCAGACTTCTTAAGAAGTCATCATTATCTGCTAATTTCGTATTTGTTCTCTCCCAGTTCTCTTTTCTCCTACAAGAACAAAGTTCTACACTTGAGTTACTTCTAACTCCCTGCACATACGTATGCTTTCACTCTGAACCAAGCCATACACAGCCAACTAAAAATAGCCGCTTTAATCTCCTTAACGTTCAGAGAAGCTAATTTACTTTAACCTGAATTTTACCAAGGAGAATCTTATCAGGCACATAACTTAAGGGAAAGAGGAAGTTGCTTATCTCAGGAGGCAAAGGGAAAAAATAAAACAGGTTTTCAGGCCCAAGGATACACCAAAACACTACTTGTCAAAGAGACTTCTGCTTACATACTAGCAGAATATTAAAAAAGCTATGATCTTCACCGTTTCTCCTGTAGTAGCTAGCACTTTTGCTTGCTTCTTTCTCCTTCCTCTGTCAGAGAAGAATAAAAGATGGAACTGCTCTATACCAATCTCCTTTGGTGCTGCAAGTCAGCTTCTACTCTTAAGCTATCCCACTTGAGCTTGAATCTAATGCTGAACTCAAAGCAAGTTTCAAGAAGGGATAGAAACGTCTGTAGGTTAGGCCAACAAGCGAAAAAGCACAATTCAATGTCAACCCCTGCACAGAGCACACACATTCCAACAACTGCCACTTGAAGGCCACTGAGATTTCTAAACACATTTCTGCATGGCTTCCCATTACTGTTTTCCTGTTCCTTTGGGGAAATAGTACATTTCCCCACCAGGAACCTTCACAGACTCCGTCCCATCCAGTTAATCTCACAACAATTTCAACAGAAATTCAGCGGTGATCAAGTTCAGTCCTGAACACGCCATGTGAGAGCTAGCATCAAAACATCACCAGTTAACATTTCTAAGCTTTGATTCTTAAGCAGGATAAAGGTTATGGCTTAGATAAGTGACTATAATTCTAGCTGCTCAAACGCTTCAAAATACAAAAGATATCCTGTTTCACACTTCACTGAAAGGCTCTAAAATGCTCTGGGTTACAATGTCCTCATCCTTCCAAATAGGAAGTTTACAGGAAAGCACCATTAGGTTTTTGTCTTGAGTACAGCTTTCAGATCTTCAGCTCTGGAAAAAAAGGGCTTGCACAAAAAACTGCCTGCTCACCTTTATAGGTCATATACGTTTAAGATACCCACAAGCTCAGTGCTATCAATGATACAAACTTTTCTGCTTCAGGTAAGACTTTTTCCATTCAAGAACTCACCAGACAAAACACTGTCAAAATCAGAACTAGATGCTCATTAGGTTGGTTTATTGTTGATAACGTCTTTGCTGTAAAGAAGTATTTGTTATGAGATGTGAGTGTACTTTGAAGTTACCATGTATAAATTATTAAACTGCTTTCTCATGTAAGGGTGGCTAAGAGTTATAAACTTTCCAACCTCTAATTTATCAATGAGATCTGAAATTTAATTAAAAATCCACATGGCAAGAGTTTTTAGTAGTGGTATACATTTCAGGTTACTGGACCTTTCTTCTGTGAAACCTACTGAAAGAATGAGTTTTAAGATTTCTGGCTCCAGATGACTAGAACACTTTTGCATCCAATAATATTTAGAATTTCACCCCTCCTTTTCCAGCAAATTAAGATTATTATGCCTACTTTTCTTGTCCTTCTTCTCTTTTTCTTTCTCCTTCTCTTCTTCATCTCCTCCAGCCCCGAGTAAGGTAAAGATGATTCCAGTCTGAGAGTTCACACCTACAGCAGTAACAACCATCCTCCCAGAGCCTTCCATCACATGTGTACCTGGAAGAGGGTATCAGGTTTTCCACTGAAACTTAAACAGTTGTATGCAGACCACAAAGGAAATCCATTCTCAAACTTCACACTTACAGAATCATAAGATTATGCATATAGAGCTCTTAAAACATAATAATATACATGCCAAAACTACCTGGAAAATAAAGCCATAAGCAAACACACAAATTGTTGTTCAGCTTTAGGCAACTGTTACTTCACTTCGACCAGGTTTTGATGAAGTTGCGCTGTTTCTGGATACTTCTAGGAAGCAGCCTAGATATGGTCCAGTTCACTAGATTTTGATCTCATAATTTAAAACAGCCAGTCCCCATAGAAAACTAACCACTTTCTTCGAGAATTGTCAAATGCTACACACCTGAAAGCAGCATAGGATCCCTGTCCAGAGACTTCTTAACATGATCAGATTCTCCAGTCAGCGAGCTTTCATCAATTTTGAGGTCATTTCCTTGAATGAGTATACCATCAGCTGGCAAAAGATCACCTACAAAAGATGATTAGGCGTGTTGACTTCGGATCCTTCTTTACAAATAAAATAAAACTTCAACTTTAAAAGTATGTTTACCGTATTTCACTTGTGCAATATCTCCAACAATTATGTCAGCTACTGGTATCTGGATGACTTGGCCACCTCTGATGACCGTGAATTTCTGTTCTTGTTCAATACGGCTCTGCAATCCCCGAAATTGTTTCTCTTTACTCCAATCGTTGAAAGCTGTTACTAATACCACACAAACTACAGACAGGAGGATTGCTGCTCCTTCAATCCAGCCTGCTTCAGATTCTTCCTCCTCTTCACCAACATTTACTGATCCACATACTGTAGAAAACAAGTTTTAGAGATTTAAGTTTACATAGTTATTTCATTAAAAATGTTTTCCCAAACAGAAGAAACTACTAGAGATTGCTAAACATTTTCTTTGCCAGCTTTTGTCACAATTTTACATTCATTTTCAGTAATGGTAATACACAAAGAAGCTATAGAACCTGAAAGATAGAGCAGCTCAATGAAGTTAAAGCACCTAGAATTTACATCCCTGCTCCCTTGAGCATAAGAGAAATTGATACAAAGTTACCTGGTCCATATTATCTTGTTAAATGATTGATGATAAGATGGCCAGATTGGACAACTGGTTATCTACCTTCTGCTTTGTCAACATTTCCTACTTTATCTTTCTCTTAATAAACCACATACAACTGCAAGCATTTGGTTTAACAAAGGCCAGATCCCTTCACCTTCTGTTTCAAACTATAAACATATCTTTGTTTCTTAAAGTGGAAAGTTACCAGTGTCATATTGCAAATCAAGGAAAAGGTAAGACATGCTGACTCCCCAGAGAAAGTACTGACAACTCAAATTGCTTAAATATTTGAGGCAAAGATACAAGTATAGTTGCACAGAAGCTTGACTAGTCTAAAACAGGACATAGATCCTGCTACTTGCACTTCGCCTTTACCATTGCTTTGGTTAGAATCAGCCCAGATCATGAGCAAGGAAGTCTTGCCTTTTTAAGTCAAGGTAGAATTTTAGCATTGTTGTCTTAATAAGAAACAATCAGCTGTGTTTCCAGACTTATCTCCCATCATATTTACAGTGTAAGCATGCTGGACCATAGGAATCAGTAGTGTAACATAGGTAGATAACTACTTTTTCAAATATTTACTTACATGCTTCATTCCCTCCTGGAGGCTGGTAAAAAGAAAGGCCCAAGGATACTACAGCTGCAATTTCTAATATAATTAGTGTAACATCCTGTAGTGCTTCCCATACTAACTGAAGAAAAGTTTTTGGCTTTTTAGGAGGTATAAAGTTCTTCCCAAAAACTGCTTCTCTCCTTTCTATATCTGCTGGATTTCCACTTAAACCTATTTAATAAGAAGACAAAGTTAGTGACACTCATTTGCATTTCACCTTCATGCTAGAAATGATTGATATTCCCCATTCACGGGGTCAAGTGCCACTCCATATTTTTGGAAACAATAACAAAGAGACATCTATCAAGTATAATTACATAAGAATCATCCTTAAACCAGACTTGCTATATTTCATAATTCACAATTTGCCAATATAAATTAAAATTAAAGTATACTGACTTGCACATAACATGGCATGGCAGCAGAGTAACAGTAACAGACATTCTTGTACAAAGCAAACAGGTTTAGAAGATGAGATTGTTAGCAGTCACTGCTGTAGAGGCCGAGCAGCACCACGCAGATTTGGGATGGCCGCTGGCTGGGATGCCAGCTCTGGTTCCCCTGGTAGGGGTTGGGTATTCAGAGACAGCATCCTAGGCTCCCACAGTTCTAATTCTAACACAATGTGTCTAATTTATAAAATATTGTGTGATAAATACAGCATCCGTAGTATTTATATTATGTACTGTTTAATTATAAAATGCTGTGAAAGTCTGGCAAAGCTCTCTGGGCATGACGAGGAGAGAGGAGCCACCTCACAGTGCTGCCTCCACCCGGGCAGCAGCCTATGGCTGTTCTGAAGCTTCAGTCTCTTGACACCCCTTCTGACACAGACAGAGTTTGTCTTGGGCACTGCGCAAGTGGTCCTTATGGTTTTTCACCTCAGCTTTCTTTCTGCTTTTCTTTCACCTGCCTTCTTTCTAAGGTGGTGTATTTCTTTCTGAATCCTCTTCACTGCCTCAACTCTTGCACCGCCCTTAAGGGACACCAGCGGTTAAGAGTGAGGGGCATTCACTAGAAAACACTTAATGTGTTTCAACAGTTAGAACAGTTAGCTGAGTCCTTAAAAATAAAGGAATACCAAGTCCAAGTATATTCAGTGCAAGGTCATGGACTCAAGGTCTTTCATAAGTACACCTTTACCTCAACAATTTCCACCTGCCTAACCCTTCACAACAATTTTAAATATATACCACTAGCTTCCTTTTGAAGGCAGTATGGCCAAATTTCTGGATGTGTTCAGAGCAGAACTCCGGATACTTCAACCCTATCATCCCAAGCTTTATCATCATCAGTACCTACATAAAGACAACTACTGAAAAACTGCTTTTAAGAAAACCGTCAACCCAGCTGCTTGGGAATAAGGGATTAAAACATGCTAGGTAATCAACAAGTGTGAAACTGGTTTTCATATTAAGTGAAGTATTTAGCGTTTCTAACAGAACCATTACATGGTATTTCAAGACACTTTGCAAAGACTACTGAACTGCAAAGCTCAGTTTTAAATGCAAAAGCTACTATGTAATCACCTAACTGAAAAGCAGAAATATTATCTGTGGATCATTTCAAAATCAAACAGATTTAAACATACTCTTGGTTTATACAGTAAGTTAGGTTTATTCCAGCACTGTTACATTCACCTTGAACTCACAGCTTTGGAGGTTTAACACAGGCACAATTTTACTGGTCAGCTGTAACACTATGCTTTTTTAAGTTCAAGCTTTGAGGTGCTTACCTTCTCTCTAAAACTAAGAGCACAGCAAGACCATTTTCAAAATTAAGCTATATGAGGGTATCTGGAGAAACTCTGGATAGTTTGGCCATTCCAAAAGGCTGCACCATATTTCTGTTTTACCAGAGATACTATTTATCTCTTCTTTTTAGTACGGCAGTGTTTAGAAGATCATTTACATGATGTCAGTGATACCATTTTCCTCCTCCCTTCACAGGAGGCACAATATCAGAAGTATACAGTAAAAGTCTCCGAAGAACGAAAAGCATTTTCTAACAAAGCTATATAAAGTTAAGCTACTATCAGCATCACTAAACAAAGACTAGTAAATACACCTAGCGAAGATAAATAGCATTTGGATTTTTAGTATTCACCATAAGCAACTGTGAGCAGCTACTGAACCTGCTGTATTTACCACAAGGTTAGTAATTTCATAGTTCACAGTCTACAGGCCCAAGGTCTGAACTACTGCACTACATTATTCATTACGTATTTTAACTAGGGTAATTTCTTTTATTTGGGTTTAAATTTGAAAAATATTGGGGAAGGGCCTAGCTGAAGCTTTATATAAAAATTTATTAGAAATCTAGAAGCAGAAACTACAAGAAAATCAAAATGATGTAGATCTATGGAAAAACCGATGGTGGTCCACCGCCCCAGAACACATGGGATTTTGCTATTACAGATGTGTCAAACATTCATTTATTCACAGTTATATGAACTTGTACACATACAAAGGACATAAGTGTTAAATACTAAGGAGTAAAAAAGTGTCTTTTCTAATAATACTGGCAAAGGACAGTTCCCATTTCTCATTTTATGTCAGGTAGGTCTGAAAGGAGATACTGTCTACATTGTCAAGAACTCCAAAGCAAGAAATTACACAAACTGAACTTGTTCACTGTGTAATATTTCAAAACTACATGTACTTTAGCTGTGAAGCTACTGGCAGTTATGCAAGTCAGCATTTCCTATCATACAGAGACGTTCTGAATGGGAAGAAATGCCATAGGGCCTTGCAGATGTACACTCAAGACTTCAGAGAATTATAACAAGTACAATAAATTGCACAGAACAAAATCAGAATATCCTGAGTTGGAAGGGACCAACAAAGACCATTGAGTCCATCTCCTAAGCAGCCTTCATAGTCCTGCATAGATTTTCTCCATTAGAACTTTCTGTTTCTATATTTACAACTTGAATTTGACCAGAGACCTAGTTCTCCTACATTAATTCTACACCAACACCTCCATGAGAAATTCGTTTGCCTTATTAAAAATCTTGTTCTCTAAAAATTCATGTAGTGATTTAGAACAAAAACAGCATCTTTGCAGAAGACACTATTCTATAACTCAATCTTTTCTGAGCTAATTATCAAGTTTGACTATTGAAGCCTTGCTGCGTTTATGAGCTGCTGTCACACATCAGAAAAGGCTTTTATCTTTTATCTAGTTAGCAATTGTACTGTACTGTAATCAGTTAAATACATATAAATGTCAAGATCTTAAAAAGGAAAGGCCTTGGTCACACAGTCCTCAGGTACAGCAGATTCAATCTGTGGGAAAGGGCATCTAACTATTCTGTTTTTAGTATATTCTCACTCATGATTCCCATGCATTAATCTGACAGTTACTTTATGGGACATGAACAAAGTAAACCCTGCAGTACACTAGGCATGTGGTGCTTAGTTCATCCTGTTCGTCTACAATCACATGCTCCTCTAGCTTGCAGTAATAATGGGCCTTAAACCTCACAGACCACTGCAGAACTGGATTTCCCCCTCAGTTCAGGTACTCTTTGTAGAGTACTATGGATTTTTTCCACTGAGAAGAGAAATTGCCTTTCAATGCTATTCAGCAGGTCAATGGGGTGCTAGGAGACTGCTGCTCTTACCCAAGCGATGTTATGCTTCTTGCACACAGCAGTGCTTTGTGCGTGTGCACTAAGTTGAAGCCAAGAAACAAAGTTTGCACTCCTCAGGTTTTAGAGGTTTCTTCTTCAGCCTAGAACTGGTCTACCAGCAGGTCAGGCGTATGAGCTGGCTACCTGCTGTTTGGCAAGAGGAAGCCAGCTGACCTTCTGAAATCATTTCGGGAGTCTGAATGTAACGCGTCCGGCTTCAAAAGCAGATCAAGCCAAAACATGCTACATGCTGATGTACCAAGAGGTACCTTACAGCATTAGTAGGCTGTGCTTGAGCCAAGGAGACAAACATTTCCATAGCATTTCTGAAGAACAGAAAGTACAGCTCTCAAGGTACTTCACTGCCACCAACATGAAGCTGGTTAAGAGCCAGGGAAGCACTTAAATGCTGAGACACCAGAATTTGCCAGTATCTTGACTTTGGTACTTGGTATCAGCCACAAGCAACAGCAGGACTTCAAATTATCTCAAGCAAATAACTTGAACCTATCTTTCACAAATTAAAGCTCACAGCTTTCCTTTCAACTGGAAGAGATGACTAGATCTTAAGGAAAACTTCTGCAAGGCTCTCAGGAAGGAGACTTGTTACATTTATAGTCACATTCACAGAACGGCACTGAGCCTGAAATGGCAAAAACTTCTCTGAAGATGCTTATTTCTAGAGATTGCATGATCACTTTGCATACCTTCTCCCAATGGTCACAGTATGTCTTAGTGCCTAAAGCTGTATCAACAGTTGTGTATTGCTGCAATTCTCACTTGATCTAAGGCAGACTTGTAAGTTAGATATGGCTATTATGAGTTCACTTCAGTGCAGTAACAAAACAGACGACACCAGTTTGAAAACTGCTGCATTAAGGAATACAAGAAGTGGGTAGCAAAGCACAATTAACAACATATTAATAAGCCCTCCATTAGATTATTAAAACCTCGTGTTCTACAACAGCATAATCTAAATTGTGAACTACAGGTCACATGAACAATTCACAAAACATTCACACCAAGTTTTAAAAAAACATTGCTATGTTGTATTGCTATTTCATTTCATATCTGGATTCCTACATCAAAGTTCCCTCCTAAGTGCAATTTTGCCGCTAGTTCAAAATGGTGCACGCAGTTAGGCAAGCTGAAAACCCTTGCTTATTTATTATCACTGAAGTATCATCCTGTCTTACAGGAGTTAGAGACAGTTACTATAATAATAAAATATCTTTATAAACTTTATTTTTTTAGAAATAGCTTACTTGACTCAAGTTTTTCATAAGTGGAATTTCCTCAATAGTAGTGTGAAAATTGACTTACCTTCATTTGGTGAAGTTTTCAATTTTGTACAGATGCCCTGTACATCTCCATAGCATTCCTGTATTTTATGCAGTGCATCTGTAGCTCGAAGTTCCATAAGAGAACGGAGCTCTGCAAGAGTGACTCCAAAATCTCCATGATTAGCTTCTTTGACAGCATTTTTTACACCAGTATATGCAACCGAGTTGTTTGCCATATCACCCATGATGCTTGCAGTCTTTAGTGTACACAGTTTCCAGTAAGGAACAAGATTTCAATTTAAAATATTTCCAAAAGGAAAATAAATCCTTTGGGTATGAAGACAGTCAGGACAGCAGACACATCACCCAAGTAAGAGACCCCTTCTGGAGAGATATCGTTGAGGCCGTCCCATGGCGAGCTGTGCTCTCCAAGCCAAATGACAGGTACAATCTGGGGAAAGAACAAACACACCTTCAGTTACATAGCACATTGTAAGACAATCTTTTTTGTATTGAGATTACAGAACCTTTTTCTGCCCAACAACAAGTTCTTCGTATTTCCTATCATATTTTTAGTCCGTATTCAGCTGGCAAAGTGACAAGGCATAAAATGGATGTTTCCAGTCCCAAAATAACCTTGCATTATTATACTTTAGAACTTCTAAGAAGAGTTGTAGCCTTTAAGTCTTGAATTCTACTTGGTACATCCCTGTGGTTCATCATCAACAGGAAACCTTTATAAACACCTTGGAGTAAGTCAGTTACCAAGAAAATGGAGTTTGGAAAATCCACCATGGGCGCCACACGTGGTAAGAATATACTCAAATTAGAAATTCCAAATTATTTCCAACATACCAGGAAGCCTCGGAGTTCGAGATGAGCAAGCTTTTTGTGCATTCGCATGAACTCATTTCTGCAGTCCTCAAGGAAAACAGTTTCAACACAAAGCTAATCAGCGCAGGAACTACATTTGTAGTGTAACTAAGTATATTATATCAGACAGACCTAGGTCTTAGTACATTTTCACGTCCAAACAGTTTTAGCACCCCACTCCAGCCCATTTCATCAGCCAAAGCCTCCCACAGCATCTGCATTTTATTATTTGCATAGAGCAACGAATTGCACAACGAATTGCACCTCCTACAGAAGGGATATAGGAGACTAAGGTCAGCTCTTCCATCTGATTAAGAGAGCACTGTAGCTGAGAAATTAACCCCAACCCACAGGACTCTCAACCTGCACAGGCACTGTTTTTTTCCCCACTCGGCTGATGCTTCTTTCACATACACATGTATCCACTTAACAGAACAGTGAATGCACAAACTCTTCATGCCTATATAAAGATCTGCTGTGTGCAGAAAAGACAGGAGTCTGATCACATAGGTCAGCTTAATCAACATGGCAGGGTGAGCACAAGTAACCATATATTCACCTGTGAAACATTAAGGCTGCCAGCCTCAAATGAAAAAAATAACCTGGGCACTTCCAGCTCAACAAGACCACAAGGTGCCATATGTCCCTTTGCCACCCCCATCACGCCATAAGAAGCATTCAAATCTAGTGGAACTCATCTAGAAACTCTGGTATTGTTGTACTGAGTGCTTACCACCTCATGTAGTCATTGCCTAGCAAAGGCAAGCAGTTACCAGACTATATTGCTTTGCAAAGGTAGAGTCACATCGGAAAGAAAATAATTCTGACTATTGCCCTGCCAGGTCAGAGGACTGTTTGGCTCAACTACTGTGTTCATGTCTAGGTGTAAGCACCTGATTACCAGAAATTTAAGGTCAGTGTTGCAGCAGAGTCTCGGTTCTCTGCTCTGGAAACAATAGGCTACATCCGTAGCTGATCTACCACTTTGAGCACCCAGGCACAGCACTGCATTTGCACTGAAGACAGCCATTGATACTGAAAGATGCAGGAGTGACAGTGTCACTACTACAGCTGTTCTTCTAGTCCTATCACTGGAAAATCCTGAGAAAAGACCAGATATGGCTGCTTTCTGGAGAGAGATAAAAAGCATAAAGCAATCAATATTCATACGCATAAAACTTCCACATCCCAGAATACCAACAGGTTAAATAAATTAAAAATTTCAGTTCACACCTTGATAGCTTTCTCCATGTTGCATGAAAAAAAAAAAACTACTACAGTAGTTTAAGAGCCCATTTCAATGGTGTTAACCTGCATTCTAGGATGCACTGATTTGATTAACAAGTATTCTTCAGCTGACTCTAACAAGTTCTACTACAGTACCCTGTAAGTAAAGAAACTCATGTAAGCTCATGTATGAAAGAGTGCTCTTTAAAGCCACACCACATCTTTAACTAAAGGCCAAAAGCTAGATGCTGTTGGCCAACTGGGAGCCTAGGATTTATCAGTTGGCATCTGATCACAAGCTGTGACAGCATAATAAGAAGCAGATCAGGCAAATGAGTTTGTATAGCTATGGAGTAGATGCAGCAGCTGCTAATTGTGCAAGAATAGACCAAGCAGAATGCCCCACAACTAATTACAATCAAAATTAATTCAAATTTAATTAAAGCTGGCCAGCCTTAAGAAAAGCTCAGCTCAAGCCTCTCACAGTAGCTCTGCACTTTAGGCCCAAATACTCCCAAATCCAAGTACAGATATGAGGTTAGGAAAAGCTACAGCTGTAGTCATTGCTAACTTCCTACTGAAAAAACTTTGCAATGGAGTACTGATGAGCCATGCCAAGACTTGTTTCCATGCGTAGTCATCAGAAGAGCAATAATATCGCTTAATCAGTAGCTCATACTATGCTTCATACTCCACTCTATCATTTTTGTTACATCTAGATCCATTTTCACTACGACGTAATAATGTAGTGATTACATATTGCTAACAGGTTACACCTGAGAAGCCCTTTCGGTATTCTGAAGTACCTCAGCGATGTTCTAACATATCAACAGATCCGATCCTTAGGGTTCCCACACAGCTCCAAGAACTTACATTAATACTACAAGAACAGCGCAGTTCTGCAAATCAGTTTTAGTAACATTACAGACAACTCTGTATGACCCTGCTCAGAAGTAGCTCTGGAAAATTCAGAGGAACAGACTCTTTAAATCCTGAATGCTGAGCAAGACCAGTTCTCCAAATCATAAAACCTTTGTAAACATCAGTAACTGTTACACCAAATCGGATCAGAAAGAATCTGCTCCAGTAGCCCATTTTTACCAGGTATTTCAACAGACAATATAAAAGCACATGAGTACAGAATGGATGTGTATCTTAACCTAGTTTCTTTGCTGATTTCTACTGAAAAAATCTCACTACAAATGTCTTTAAGAAATATCCTTTATGAGGCTCGATGCCAAGCCTTGCAACATTCAATTGTTTCCTGTTACAGCAAGTTCCAACAGTCCACTGTAACAAGAAAGTGGCAATGCATAATGAAACTATAAACACTGAAACTCCAGTACCAAAAGAAAGTGTATTTCTTAAGCCACACAGGTCATCTAATAATATTTATCTTTCCCAGTATCAGATTATTTTGTTTTGATCAGTGTTCCAGTTCCAAATTCTTGCAACAGCCATTTGAGACCTTATTTGAGCAAGAGCTCCAAAGCATTATAGAGTTATAGCTCTGAAGCAATTCACCCTAAACTTCCAATCTGCTAATATGCCAAATTTTAAAATCAGGTAACAGTTATCAGAACTACCAGTCACTTGCAAGCCATTACTGAAGTTGCAGCTTATTTAAAGTTTAATTCAGCTGAAGGTATGTCACTGTCCAGCTGAAAGCTGTGCACCAGGTGGTAACGAGGGAGAAGTCAGTCTTCCATTCGGCACATCAACCTTGTCTCCTTATCACTTGGACTACCAGTAACTGTAGAGGTATTGTCTGTCACACTCAGATGACTAAAACTCCTGCACTTGAAGAGGCACCTGATGGAAAAAGTCGATACCGTTGTAGGCAGGATTCAGATACTCGTGCAAGTCTCTCTGAAAAGACTCCAGGGTTCTCCGACTGTAGCAGCTTCACTGATACGTAATGTCATTGTGGGTGCCTACCAGGAGTACAGCATCCTGAACTCCATACCCAAATCAATCTGATGTTGAATAACACCAGTATGCTTTGTTACGAGACGAAGACAATAATTCAAAAATCATTGAACCAAAGGTTTGATATTTTCACCAGTGCTGCAGGTTGCATCGCCTCGTGAGCCTCTGCAGTCGGATCAGAAAAGGCAAACTCAAAAGCCTGTGTGGGGAGATGTTTACCAAAGCATGATGAGCCCATAGCCTATAACTCTATCAGGTGCCACCAGAACACGGTGCGTTGACCAAGCAGTAGAAGAAGCTGTAATGTTCCGCGCAGTGTTTTAACACCCTAAATAGAAAACATGAAAATAGGAAAAAACAAAACAAAACAACTGCTATCGAGACAGCCCTGAAAGTTGAGCATGTTTCAGAAAGGGTCTCTACAAGTAGTCCTTGACAGGCAGAAGCAATACTAAACCCTGTATTTGGAAGCAAGCAATAATCCTTCTTCCACATTTGTTAAAATTAAAGCCACCTTGCAGTAATAGTTTGAAGTGGCAACACACAATGAAAATGTGAACAGCAGAAGTCCGATGTAGCATAATCACTATTGCCAGGACACACAGGACCTAAGACACCAATAAAGACCTACCCAAACCTTTCCAGTTATTTAATTCACATTTAATACTGGCTTCAAGGAGTAACCAATCTGCAGGAAACATTTTAATATGCATTAAGAAAATTAAATCTTAAAAACTCCAGCAAAATCTCAAGAGTCAAAGCTTCGACAATTACATATCCTGTGCTACTCAATTTATTTATTCATCTGCTTGAACACTATGCATTCAGACTTTAAGCATTAGCTGGTACTAGCATTTGACCTTCAACAACAGAGTAAAGCTGGTTGCTGTAATATAGGAAAAGGCTTGCAAAGTGATTATCTCAGGAAAGCCTTTGTTTAATCTAATTAGTTCAATGAAGACCGGACAGATCTACATACCAAGAGGCTGCAGTGATAAGAACTGTCCCCATATGTTTCAGTTGTTGTACCATTTTAATCTGTTTCTAATGTTTTATAAAAGTGCTTTCAAAACACTGAAAAAATATAATATGCCTTCACATACGTTAGGTTGAAATCCACAGTATTGGGTATGTTCCATAGCCTCAAGCTATTGCATGATTAGGGAGGGGAGGAAAAAGTTGTCCATAGTATTATTATACTGGAAAGTAATTGTAATAAATTGACCTGGAGAGCATGCTGAAAGTCTGAGGTCTTCTGCTCTGGAGGGTCAGTTTTCTGTTTTAAAGAGACAGACCCTTCCACCAGCTTGGAATACTACAGAAATTCATCACCTGCTTCACAGTAAATGCAAGCAACTGCGAATTAAATGAGAGTCTCATAAAGAATAGCAGGCAGTTACAGGTCACGATCCTGCAGGTTAAAACATGCGTAAGCGAACGTGTAGAGGAGTCAAGTCGCTTCGTGGCACGCTGCTGCTGTTCTGGCGTAGGCGTCTCAGAGCCTGGCTTCTGAAGGGGCAGCTGAAGGAAGATGGAAGAGCTAAGCGCGAGTGCACAGCCACAGGAGATGCTCAACAACACGGAGTTTTTAAACACATCACCTTCCAGCCCTACGTGTGCCTAGCAGCATTGTTCTGACAAGTTTTGTTTATTACAGCTCCTGTCTTCTAAGCAGTAAATTAATCAAGGGTTCTGAATTTTGCTGAGTTTTCTAAGAGAAATTTTATTTTGTTCTGAAGCTTAATCTCCTGGGAGGCAGATGTACTTAGCTGAAATAAAACTGGCTGCCATTCCAGACTCTGCAGTGGATGTAAACACTGGTATTTACGATTTACCTAAAGGACTACTGGTGACTACCGTGACCATGATCTCTGTAGCAGCCATTTCATCTAACATAGTTTGATTTGCTTTAAGACCCCAAACTAGTTCTTATTGAAATGACACCTAACAAATTAGGTCTTCAGTAGCCTGACGTAAATTCAGCAGGACAAATTAGCAATTTTCAGGCAAAGGACTCCCACATCTTTCCCTCCCTATTTCCAGGGCAGTAAGAGAAAGCTGTAACAGTCATAAAGGTGAGTCATTAGGCAACTAGTAATGGTGGATTTCAATCCCTTTACCATAAACATCGAGCTGCTGAGTTTTCCTTTGTATTAATGGTCATGCACAGCACAAACAACATGACCTTCTCCTACAAAGCAGCTCACTCTGCAGCCTCTGCAAGGAGCCCAGCAAGCAAGCGGACATGGTTTTATAACACCAGGCCAAACTGCACTGCCATGCCTCTTCCAAGCCCTGGCACTTCCACAGTCATGAAGCAAGTTGTCCCCAACTACAATGACAGCTGGATTAAGAAATGAGACTGGAAAGTACTGTATGGAGTAGTCTTAGCAGATGAGCTGTTTTATCAAAAGCCTAAACTAATCACTAGCTTTCTGAAGGTATTTTGACTTTAACAAGAAAACTACATAGAAGTAAGGAGAGACTGGTCAAACAAGCAGGCCTTTAGAAAAACATACAGACGTTTCCAAAGAACAACAGACTGAGACATACTGGGAAGCCCTAGAGAATAAAGTCAATGCCGTCATCAGCCTGTCAAATTACAGAAAGCATCCAGTGTTCCAGGTATTTAAAACACTAGGTGTTCCTATTTTCCTACTTCATGTTACGATGCTGAGTCATCCATGAGATGCCAAATACTTCTTTCCACACTGGTAACACTTCATGCCCCTAACACATTCAGAAGAGTTGAGTTTTTAACTACTCAATTGCTTTTTCTGGAAACAAAAATTATTCCAAATACGTCAAGGGGCCTCCTGCAGTCCACCACCCTGACCAACACTCAAAGGGCTTTTTCCCTGTTTGACCCACAGGACCTGAAGCATCCTTGTCAGTACTGTCTTCTAATGATCTCAGCTCCTTTTTGCTCTGCAGTGACATCAAACAAAAACAAAAAGGCTACATTTGACAGGAGTGTTTATAATGCCACGTAATTCCAAGTTAAGACTATAATCCCACATGAAATAAGTTTTAACCTCTAGATATGACTTTGTCCCATCAGGCATTATTTCTAGTGTGTTCAAGTACCTAAGATGCATTTACTGTGTGCGTCAGCTTCCTCAGATAACTTGAGATGAGCAGAGCTGCCAAAATTTGGACTAAGACAGCTGATGGCTGAAGGCAGACGTGGGATATCACAGGATTCCCATCTACTGGAGTTTAAAAATGAAATTGAAAAAAAATAAGTTTGCTTGCCTAATGCCCAATCTCGTACTTTAGGTCAGATCCATCAGGCCCTGAAATAGATGACTGAGGATTTAAAGTCTCTTAATCCTGCATAGTCCAGGCTAAAAATGTTTATTCAGGATAATTGTGCTGTCATCTAAGTTCTATTAACAGGTCTGTCATGTTAATAACTTAATATATAGCCCTAAAAGTCGGGGGGGGAGGGATAGCAGGGGGCCAGTAAAGTCATTCACTGACATATATACAGATTAATAGCCTCACGAACGACTTACTATACTTTTCTGGGTTTACCCAAACAGCACTGGCAAAAATTACAGCACAAGAAGCAGAACTTTTTCTATAAAAGAGAAGGTAACATATGACATTGTGCTAATTAAAATTATGCATCATTAGATTACAACAGAGCTTGCTCGCATTCCCAAACTACAAGACGCATTCCAGTCACAAAACCTGTCAGGCATGTGTTAAATGAGGCATATCCTGAGCCCATGACAGTGCTACACGCAGCCAAGTTTCAAGTAAAAGGAAAGTGAGACGGAAACTGTGCCAAACTTCATCCAACAGAGCTGGAACTGGAGTCCTGGATTTTAGTTACTTGTTGTATTTAAAGGTTAGCACATGTCTGTAGGAAACGCATCCAGCTGGTCCATTCTGACAATAATCATGACTCAGAGCAAAACAGGCTGTGAATTCCTCATAACAGTTATTCCCACAGGTATATTACTTTTCTTGAGCGATTATTATTTATTTTAACCCCCCACTCCGAGTCTGTTTTTTGCTGCCTAAACCTACTTCCAATACATTCTCAGCTAAACACACAATTCTGACGTTACCTCTATTTTTACTTCCACCTTCTATTTCCCACAACACTATACGTGCATACCACTATGACAGCTTTATTCCGTTTGAGCAATGATTTTCTTCCCTTCTCATAAGACAGTAAGCAGCAAAGGTGAAAATTTCTCTGCTCTGAAGCTGAAGTCATCTTGGAGGAGTTCCTAACACCAGAAATTATCATTCCTCATTTCAGAGCACGATGCCCCCATTTATATTAAAACATGGGCAAGTTAAATTGTATGTAGCATTTCAGCCAGAACAAGACGTTTCTCCTTTCACCTTGATATGCACACCCCTTTTCTTCTTCTAGAAGAATATTAAATCCACTTAAGTAGAGCTGTGGCTTTTTGATTGTAACCATACTTCCTGGTATGGTTACATACAAAGAGGGGCCAAAAGCCCTGAGCTACCCACCTGATTCCTTCTATGTTCAGGAAACCCAGAGTGAAATTTTAGATTAGTCCTAGGAGTACTGGGAAATATTTATACCTAATGAGATTAAACCTAATTACTCCCATAAAGTCACTCTGTGTATGACTGACTCCTTTCAATTAGGGCAGTACAATTAATTTGGAAAAGTCTGAAGACTTTTTTGCTACCTTGGACTAGCTTACTGCTGTGTAAAAACAGTAGAAATAAATATTCTTCTATATGATAATTGAACTGTAAGAACTATATAGAAACAGCCAGATTTATATAGCAAATGGCCATTCATAATCCTCAAAACCATCATTCTCCCACACCCCTCTTAAGTGATGGTTTGGAACTAAAAATATAAAAGCACAACCAAAACAAAAAGCCCAGCTCTGGTGACCTATCTCAATGAGCAGACACTAATGCCAAGTGGAATATTTGTTTTGTTCTCTTGCAGCCCACATTTAAGAAGCTTTCCTGTTGTCCTGTAACATGCCAGTTCAAGAGCTTTCATCTCGAGATTTTTCAAAAGCCTTTTGGAAATACACGAACAGTTCATCCTTACCCTTACTCTTAAAGCTTACTTTTTGAAAAATGCTAGGCTCCCCTGTATGCCATATTAATCCCTGCCTGCAAGAAATACACCAGAAAAACTGGCTGAAGAGTTGTGAGAAAACCCTTTTCAAAAGCTATTACATTTGCCGTCTCCTATTGCCAAGGAAACAAAGTTTGTTAATTCAAGGGTAGACCAGTTATGATTTTTATGTAGCTCTTCATGAATTACTGCACAAGTTTGCTGCTCCTGATGGAGGTGGGTCCTCCCCCTCCCCCTTTTTTTTTTCCTCCAACATTTGAATGTGAGAATCCACTTTATGGCTTTGCAGAAGTAACACTGTGGAATCTTTTGCGAACTTCATTATGGTTACACTGAGCATCCCTTTAGCTATTTGGATAAATTTTGAGAGCTTAGCTCATTAAGCCATTCTAGCAGGCTTTCCCCTTCTGGTACAGTTTAAGAAGTAGCTTCAATAAGTTAAGTCTCATTGCATTACCTGGTATGTTTTACCATTTAGTGACATTGCATACTGCTTTATCCTTAGGGCACTTCTCCAGTTTCAGAAATGCTCTTTTCTCACGACTATACTTTTTGGTCTTTCTAGAGCCTGACGGCTATTTAAAGGCTAAATTCTCATGCTGCCTGCGCTATCCTGCTCTTTCAGCTACTTTTAAACAACTCTCTCATTTATGCAGGGTTGGCTTCACCACCACTATCCCAGCCCCTCCATGCAATGAAGCGTTACTGCAATATAGCTATTGGTATGTGTCCACAGAACAATGATGAATTAAATGCCTTGTGGTCTCTAAGAGTTGTGTGACAATTACTGGTCCATCATTAAATATACGGACAGAATTACTTCGGCAGAGTTCATTTCTTCAACGTGGGCAGGGGGTATATAAACACTGTTGGTAAATAAGATGCACAAAGCTGCAATTCCCATCAGAGCAATTTACGAGGTCTAACAAGCCAAGTAGCAAGCTTGTCACCATCCTCAGATGACCAAAGGTACAACTGTGCTACAACACCGAGGGTAAGGCTTACACCCACAGAGACAGCTCTCCTTCTTTAGCACTAAAAGCTCTACCAACTTTCACCTTCTGTCCTTATTATTTCTACTATCCTTATCTTTTCACACAGGGAAAACCTACATTAGCTGGCAACACTATTAATGAGTAATAAACTATGCAAAATCCTGCCGCCACATTAATACAAGGCTTAGCACGGTAACTTCTTGTGTGCCTTTTTACTCCTCTTTCACTGTGACTCAGCCTTGTTTTGGTCCTGCACTAAATCCATCTGCCAGGGGACACCCAGCACTTCAAGCAGTTTTGGCACCTTGTCCTTTACCACTCTTGACTTCTCTCCACTCTAGCGCCACCACTTTCATGATCTTTAAGATTTACTTATTTTATATTTTTATTTTTTCCAGCAACAGGATCATCTCCTCTGGATCCGAAGAGGGAAAAAAAAAAAGATCCAAAAAAAGCACCATGCATGTTCCCAAGCCTCCATCATCACACTAACTTACTGTAGGCATATATTACAGTCCTTTTCAGTCTAAATTTGGGATACTTGCAGCCTGCAGAAAGCAGCTATCCAAAAAGCATTTTTTCCACAGCAACAAAACAAAGCCAAAAATATTTAAAGTTTCTACTACTAGCCAAACAAGTTACCACAACAGATTCCTCAGAAGTTTTTCCAGCAGACGATTTATTTGTAGAAGTCATAAAGGCCACGTAGATACACTAACCTTAAGGGATGGACATACGAATCAGCTACTACTACTGGGAGCAGCTCCTTCATAGAATTATTATGTTGCTGCCACCTTTAAGATAACATTTATCTCCATTAAAGAAAGGTTGGTTTTGCCTCTGCTATTTGAGACAAAGTGACATGCCACTAAACAAATCATATGATACATCACTTTGCCACCAAGGCCAGACACCGCTTGAAGTTCATAGCTACTGTCAAACAGCAGCTCATATAGATTAGTAAATAAGAGCAGGCATTCAGATGAGGAAGTGAACTGGTGCCTGCTTAGCTCCAGTACAATGTTTACAATGCTTCAAGCAGGGAAAGGCCATGCCTTGAAACGCTTCTGGACAACCAGTGGGGCCTCTTCAATGCTGAGGACTGGACATTTGCTTCCCTCAGTCCCATCTCAACTGAAGCTTAAAGCCTTTGGAAAGAGGGCCGAGAGGCAGCAGTCTCAGTGCCTACAGCATATCTGCCATCGATGCCCACACCGAAGCACCAGTCTCACGCTAAGGCAGCTCTGAACCTGCAGCAGTAATTCCTAGGTGGTAGTTCAGTACAGGTAGTTATAGCTCTCAACGAAAAAGGACATCTGAATCGGGAGCCTAGCATGATTAGCTCAGCTGCAGCTTACCCTAAGGGCCAAGAGCCTACTCATCTATAAAGGCTACAGATCATCACTGACTCAGCTGCGTCAGACCTGTTCTGTTCCTTCTACATACAGCTACTTCCCATGAGAGTTTAGTTTGCAGTGGTGCACAGTAATGTTCTGCAACGTTTGCAGTCAGATTATTTCCAGCAGTAGCATAAGAGTGTATCTGAAGAAAGGGAATTGGGAAGGACAGTATCAGTCCTCCAAGTGCTTTACTTCTAGCAACCTGCAAAAGTTTACATGTTAGACTAACTCCAGCTGGCCACTGATGAAGGCACAAATGCTTCCAAGAACCACATCTGTATGCCCAGCTCTCAGATTCCAGTGAACTTCCTTGGAAAGCCACCGCAATTCCCAGCCTGACCGCAGCACACCTCAGCTCACCATGAGTTTCTTTTCCCATACAATAAGCTGTGGCACACAGACCAGCTCTGAAAAGCCAGAAGCTAAATTACATTTTTATCTAACCCTCGCAGCTCCTAAGCTTCCCTTACTGCAGCACACAGGTGTGTAGAAGCTGAGAACCTCCTCCAGTCTGCAGTGAGACCCAGGGAAATGACTTTCCCCACAGAGGGAAATGATTGAGGAGGGCATCAAAGTATCACAAAACAAGAATGATACAGCACCATAACACAGCAGTTGTAACATGAGTTGCCATAAGCTCCTGCCCTTAGGGACTTGGTACTTCCAGAGTTAATTTTGGCAAATGCATGTTAAGTCTTCCCACTGCCGCCCGGTGCTCCACTACATTTCCCAACCAGCCTCCTGTGTTCCTGCCTTCCTCCCAGGACACCACTGGCTTCTCAGCACCTTCAAAAGCCTCTAACTTGAAGGACAGAGGGCAGTGTCTCCATTTGCAAGGGAGAAAATAGGTTGCTAGGAAGCAGTCATGCTAAGACCGTTTTTCCAAAAAAATAAATTACTTCAGTCCATTAAGAGCGACTTTTTTTTTTTTTTTTGGAAATAGAGTTAAAGAAAGCACAAGAAGTGGCCATGTCTGAAAACCTAATTAAGAATCATTCTAGAAGCGTTTCCAAAAAACAACCTGAGGTAGACAAGATTTTGAAAAAGAATTGCGCAAGTATGAAGTCTGCTAGCCTTCACAGGACATTTCAAATTGAAGTTCACTGTAGGCAGGCGAGCAAACACTGCTCAGAAAGAACTGAAACTTCTTACTGAGGAGCCCCACATGTTACCAACCATGTGCCTCATTTTGAAGTTATACTATGACTTAGCTCATTTAAGTTATGTGCACATTCAGGTCTGTACACTGTGTCAAGCAGGTTTGAAACCTAACTTCTACCATGGTATCTATGTTTAGTTTAATTCCTAGCTTCACTCTACTTCCAATATTTTAAAATACTGCTGTTTCCTTCTTTTCTGAAGCAAAGGAGTACTTAAAAACAGGCCTCTGTTTATACCAACAGGATCATGAATATCCTTCGTGTTTAGCATTCACAGCTTTAGCAGCACAACCTATAAACAATGCTTCCAGCTCACCTTCGGAACAAACCTGTTTACACTGAATGCTTAAGTGCACTTCTGTACCTTGCACCTGTAGACTCATACCAGCAGCAAACATGCAGGTCTTTCTCTAGCCTATCTAATAGCAAACCATTCTCAGTGTGCTACAGAGTTACTCCTGCTACAGGAGGCAGTTTTGCATGTGTATCCATTCCTACTGGAATCCTTCCCTCTCAGCAAAGCAGCATGAAATTATTTGGTGGTTTGGGGTTTTTTAATGGTGTTTTTTTGTTTTTTTTTTGAGGGGGGGAGCAAGGGTGGAAAAATATCTAATTTTACTGCTGTTTGTACACAGTTCAGAGCAGTTATCCAAGTAAAGGAATTGGGCAATGTTCTCAAACACTATACAGCCAGAGAACAGACTCAAACTAAATGCAAAGGAACAATTTTAGACAGGTACACAGCTGTCTGTCGAGACCAGAACCTAGTTTGATGCATGGTGCCTCATGCATGCGATTAACACAGCCTAGCTTTTGAGACAGCTTTCTTCCTTAGAACTCAAAGAAGCAGGTGCTTACTAAAACACTACCTTTTTGTTGAGCAACTATAATTAAAATAAGACATTAGCTGTCCAAAAAAAAAAAAATTTCACTTAGCAACTATTTTCAAATATTTCATTTCCTCACAGTAAAATTGCTGAAAAAAATCTTAAAGCTAGCTATTTTAAGATAATTTATTATTTTAAGCCATTTTGAGAAGTCTCAGATTCCTCCAAGTCAAAACCATGCTAGGCTTTCCTAGAAAAACGAAGCATTTCCTTGTGCATTGAGACTTCTCAGCTGCTCTTGCTTGACAAGACTTGGGTTCAAGGCAAGGCATTCAGTTAAACTTTATGGCCTGTATTATGCAGGTCAGCAAGTTGTGGTTTACTTGTTAACATGAGCATTATTAAAACACATCTTTGTATAATAAACCAAAGGTGACTCAGCATGACCATGAAACTCTAAATTCTGATCGTAAGTGGTAGATATCCAAGTCACAGGGCTAAACTCTAGGACCTAAACCCACAATAGCATGCCCAAAGGGAAAAACTGGAAGAGCAGGATATTATATGGTAGAGTGAACAGTCACTACAAGAAGACTTGCTCTAACTGTGTGAAAGCCAAAGCAATTGCCTGCTGTCACAGAGCCAAGCAGTCCCTTTCAAGTATAACAGTGCCTAAAGGTAACTACAGACAGCCCCAGGTATACCAAAAGAGATGTCTAACTGGAAGAGCCAGAACGTTTGACTGCAATGAATTCTTAAATCAGGTTTGCACAGTAGTCTCCCAGCTCTGAAGCATTTGACAGTCATGAATTACACTACCAAACGCCTGGACAAAAGACTCTCTACTTTCCAGGAAATGTACCTTGCGGGCATGAAAAGCCAGAATACATCCTCAGACTCAGCAACAAGAAGCCAGACTCTCCTCATTGTAAGGCTCAGGGGTTCTTGTTCAGAGATATCCTGAACAAATGCTAAAAGGCAATCTTGCTTCTTATGCCATTTGTCCAGCTTCAGAACAGTTACTGATTAGTATAGTAGGGAAGTTTATTCCCTCAGTCCTCCAAAACTGTCACACCACCCTCAAATTCCAGAAAGTAAAAACAACCAGAACGATCATGTGATAGTCAAAACATCAGAAAAACAAGAAAGCAGAATAGATTGGACTGGCACATGAAGATGTCCATGACTTTCAAGAGCAACCGCTTTCACTGTGTTCATGATATATACACTGAGACCTTGTTCAAGGTCTTGAACTCCTTGAACTCCTTTCTTTCACCCTGGCTGAGTATCTGGTATCTCATGGGAACAAATAAATAGTCTGAGGATAAACAAACAAACATACAGAGCACTGTACTTCATGGAAGGATATAAGTTGCTCCCTCCCCCATGTGAGGCTTCCAGATATTATTTATGTACACATAGTGTACAACAATTGTGAAAAATAAAAATAGGGATCAAATATATGTCTAGGTGTATAAGTATTTAGTATCTTGGCTTGCATAGCCCCATCCAATCAATGACACACAAAAACAGACCATACTACAATTACAAAGGTATATACAACACCAGTGTTTACCATTATAGCAGGAGATAGCATCTGAGACACCTGATTAGCTTTCAGTAACTATTTGTTGACCCATTTTTCAGGAAAACCCCTCTTCCATACAGTAAGCTGTTCATAAGTCAGCATTTTGCATACGGTTATTTGAGAGGTACTACTCAGCTATTTGGTCTGAGTAAAGTTATTTTTGCAGAGCCAGCAGAGGGAGTACAGACATCATTTTACTAATCAGCTGTAGAAGAGATACCTTGTGAGAAAGCACTAAGAGAACTGAGCCAGTAAACATAATGCAGTTAGTTTAAAGCAAGACAAGAACTTCCTCTGGCTTTCACAGACCCACATGTCAATGGCCAGCAGAGCTGGTGTTTTGTTTTCAATCCCCAACTAACACTGATGTCTCAAAGACTTGCATCTGACAGTGTCAGGAGCAACTCTAACAGTAATGACCAGTACCCTAAGTCTGATACCTTAACGTGTCAAAATACGTACCTACAGTTTCAGCTGGTCAACAGTATAGATTCTGCCATTTCTCATTTATGGAAGGTCTAAACCCTGCTGGTTTCATATCATAAAGAGCAGCACACTTGGATCTCAGAGCAGAAAAACTCAGACTTCAAGATGACTCTCTAGCAGAGCGGCCAGGAAGGCAGGGCACCTCTAGGGCTGGAACACAACAAGAGGCTCAGCCTTCCTGCTGGAGTTCCCAAAGGCACGCACCTAGCTGCAAATCTGGTTTTCCACATCCTCTGAAGCAAGAGCTCTGCTGCTCTATTTAGCATTTCCATTGATCAGCCTGCTGTGGAGTTGGCAATTATGACTGAATGGTGTTGACACAGCAGCTGCTGTGGAAATGGCTTGAAAGAGGAATAGGCTTTAAGAAGACAGATTGATAGCTTTTTGCCATCTCAGGAGCTCTAGGCCAATCTTAAGCATTCATCATATTTCATTGGGTGGTTTTATCTAACCTTCACTATTTATACGTTAGCATATGAAAAGCTCACATGAATCTGATGAATTGTTTAGTCTCAAAAGTTTATATAAAAAAAAGCAGCAAAACACTCTCCACCCCCAAAGAAAGTAAATTTCAGTCTTTTTAAACTTCTCATCAAGTTTAAGAAGCTTTGACAGCTTCAATCATTAGACTTTAATCACTACCTTACCCAAGAAGAAGAATGCCCCTAGAGAAATGGAATTGAGCGTTCACTTGTTTCAGGTTTTAAAAATAGAAAAGTAGTAGAAATTAGTAAATTAGATGGCTGCTTCTGTTCCCCATTTCCTACAGATGGGAAGTGTCCACTTCTCAGCTTCATTTTTCCTTTATAGATTTGTTAAATGAGTAAGTCAGAGTGGGCCAACTGGGTTCCTCTCTTACAGAACTTAAGGTTAAATACCGTACAGCTGACTCCAGTTCCTCTCCTGCATGGGTGAGGACCACGTCATAGTTTTGCTTTCAAAATTCAGGGCTCAAGCACCACTTCCTTTTTGCTCTCTCTATCCCATTCCCAGGATTGGGGTCAGGATGCACAGCACACTTTATGTAGCAGCACAAAAATCGCTGCCTCTTCTGTCACACGCAAGGTGATGTCCAAGGACCAAGACGCGTCCCAACCACCCTGATTATCCTCTCATTCCCCAAATTAATGCCATCTCTTGTGAAAGTGGAGAGCTTTGGCAGATGCAGAACAAGTTTGATTAGGAAGCTGATCAATACAGGACAAATGTAGGTTTCAGGCAGACTGGATCTATAACCACGCTCACTACACTGATAAGCTCATACCAGTGCCAGTTCAAAACAGGAGAGAGAGCTACGCAGAACCTGTTTAAGTCAAGCAAATGTGAAACTATACTCTCAGAAAAGCTGTTTTTCAAAAGACGTTACTGAATTTATGACTATGAAGTCAGACAGCTGGTATAAGCAATGTTAATGCCACAAATTCATGTTCACATAGCAATTTATTTGTTTAACATAATACAACAACTGTAGTTCAACTTGCAACTGGTGTCTCATTAAGCTCCGAAGTAATACCATCTTTAATAATATTTAGTACCTTAAAAAAGAGACACAAATTAGAAAAGGGAAGACTTGAAGGGACTGAAGACTATCTCACTGACAGCTGAGTGTACTTCACCTCAAGCTTCTGTATTACTCCTAAAACCCTAGTAGTAGCACATCTTGGTGTTTATAATACCCTTTACATTTGCATGACTCAGACTGGCCTTCTAATCAGTAACATACAACGTAATCCATTTATGAAATATATGGGGTACACAAAAAGCTCTGAAAAAAACTTAAAACATTGGTATGTATGGAGTACTTTTCTTCTTGGATAAGTATCTACAGCGAATTCCAGAGAATTTTACATTTTAAAATCACAGCAGCTATATTTAAGTATCTGTAGAGGTTTACTGTTATCTCAGTTTTTAACTTGAAATGCTTAACACCTTATATTTAGTATACTGCTGAACAACTACTGATTCCAGTATTAATCACTCTCTTAAATTTAGTACTTAATTAGTAATAGACAGCATTTAGCACATGAAAATTTTAGTTTTTAGAAGACAACTCTTAAGTTTTGCCCTTCGCCGTCCTACTTTCCTTTCACCAAAGGGAGAGATGCACTGATGTCTGTTATTTGAATTACACATGTTAAAAGTTTATGTTCTTACCACCATGTGTGAGATCCACCTGAACAAACGGTAACAATTCTATCTGAAGTATGAACCCCAGGCTGCTTTTTTTTTTTTTCCCTTTTAAATAGGAAATGGATAAATTAGAGCTGAATTTAATCTTTCAGCAGAAGCTATCTAGGACACAATCTAAAATAGTCACATGAATCTCATCTTGGAAGTGCTTATGTCTGCTCAGCAGCAAAAGAGGCCTGGAGTGACTGGTTTCAGTTGTTGAGGTGGTTATGTAAGGGGCAAGGATTGCGCTACCAATGTTAACGGCAGCCAGCTCGCTGAATTAGCATATCGAGCAGATACATTACCATGTAAAAGCAAGCACATGTGAGAGTAAGGATGTGGTTTCACAGTTAGTTTAGGAATATCTGAATGCAGGCTACTGCCAGAAGGTATAGCCCTGTGCCCTGGCGTGTGCTGGCTCTAATGCTCACCTGACCACAAGGTCAGGGAACAGACCTAGATGAGAATTAGTGACAAGAAGACAGAAGCAATGCATGCGGCTCCTTCTGAAGGTCAACATGCTGGTGGGGGCTGCCCCCTCCCAGGAGGGCAGCACAAACCTCAACAGCACAAGACAACCACAGAAGCTCTTCTCTTCACCCACATGCTCACCCTGGCCAAAAAAAAAAAAAAAAAAAAAAAGAGACTGCACTACTGCACTTTCTCTATAACACCCCACTGAAGACCAGTGGTAATCCAGGGTCCCCCCCCCCCCCCCCCAATCCTTCTGCTTTCCAGGAGGAGCACAGCCACCTTTCTCAGCTTCTCCTCACTTACCACCACAGACCCCTAAGTGGATTGCTGACCCTCTCCTGGCCTCTTGTTTGTCAGAGACATGCAAAACATGACACCATTTTGGATGCTGCCTGCGAGCACACTGAGGGCAATCACCTTTTTTCTGCGCCCACAGACCACACCCTGGCTAAGACAGCCCAAGGCAGGTTAGCCCTCACCAGCACACAAGCACTCTGCCAACTCAAACCCACTTGTCTGGCAAGATCAAAGAATGCTTTGGACTGGAAGGGACCTTAAAGGCCATCTAATTACGACCCCCCTGCCATGGGAAGGGACACCTCCCACCGGACCAGGCTGCCCAAAGCCCCATCCAGCCTGGCCTTGAACACCTCCAGGGATGGGGCATCCACAGCTTCTCTGGGCAACCCGTTCCAGTGCCTCACCACCCTATGAGCGAAGAATTTCCTCCTTACACCTAATCTCAATTTCCCCTCTTTTAGTTTAAAACCATTACCCTTTGTCCTATCACTACACTCACTGTGAACAGGCCCTCCCCAGCTTTCTTGTAGGTCCCCTTTAGGTATGGGATAGGATCGTGCCCAAGATGCCCGAAACCTTTCCCACAGACCTCCTCCCTAACCAGAGGGCCCTTGACCTGAACTGCCACATGGAGCAGCTGCACCCAAGGTGCAGGGCATCATGCGTGGCTTTGCTGAGCTTCTCAAGGCAGATGTGTTACACCACCAGGACAGTCTACTCCTTCAGATCTGCACTGCTCCACTGCAGCAAGGCAGGCACTTGACATGGGCATGGCCCAGGACAGCTCCAACTTTGTCTGCTTTCACCCAGGGGGATCTGGATTACCCAGCAGCCCTGCTGCTACTTCAGCCCCATACTGGACACACATCACCATTTCCAGCTATGCTGAACCACTGCAGGGAAGAAAAAAGCTTTACAGTAGTGTTTTTATTTTGTCAGCTCAATCGTGTTCAGGAGGCACCTTCGGCAACACCTATCAGAAGCTCAAAACAGGCCTATTTTATGACCAAATTACACTGTATTTACTTTGGGCAGTTCAAAGCATTTTGACCAAGATTAATAATATAGCTTTATTCTCCATATTCATTTCTTTAGCTTTATATTCAGCAATAGAATGAGAATATAAAACTGCAGGTCCATACAAATTCAGCAATTCAGTTTTTGGATTGATCAGTCCACCAATTAAAATGCTACTGCACTATCTCTACAGAAAACAAAAACTAATACCCTCCACCTATTGTATTGTTCCATCTGGTGAACTGATTTCCTGAGCTTTGAAGTAGCTAAAGTTCACACTGTAGCTTTAGGATGTCAAACTTCACATAGTCAGGACAATCCACACAACCTTTTCTGAGGAATTTTTGGAAGGTGGTTCTCGAAGCTGCTGTCCAGAGTCGGTAGTGCCATTACTGGATAATGGAAAGAAATCCACACAAACTGCTCACTCACAAGCAGATGACATCCATGCCACAGCTTTATACACTGTTATTTCATACTCAGATAACTTTATGCACTATTCAAATGGCTATGCACTATTTCAGAAGGCTCCTGTACACTGGTGTGTGCTTTGAGAAGCCATCTCCATTTTATGGGCAGCTCCACTACGAATGCTTCCACTAACAGAAACCAGACATAAAGAAAAAAAAAAAGCAATAGACCATGCTTCTCTCAAATTTTAGATAATTGAGAGTTTTACTATGAACTTCACTTTAGATGTATAGATTCAGTTCAGAAACGAGCCCCTATATCTGCAGTCACCATAGCGAGATGCACCTGCTATCAAAACACACTGCTGAAACAGGACTTCATGAAGACGTTGAGGCATTTCACTATGCAAAGCAAACTCATTGCAGGATGTGAAGCTGTCACAACTACATGGATTTCAGAGCTGAAGTAGGTGAACACAAGGTGAAGTGATCTGAGTTGTTAATAAAGCATAAGAAAGACAACTGGAATTAGTGTGTTACCAGTGGTGGAAAGCCTTCCCTACCCTCTCCAGCTGTCAGTCTCCATCTTCCCAAATATATATACATATGTATATATTTGAAAGCTGTTTGGCCCAGACACTGCTAGTCAGATTAAATTATTTTATGTTTCACACAAACTCACCAGGGTGAGGTTGCTAGATACTACACTGATTTAAGTAT
This sequence comes from Anser brachyrhynchus, assembly GCF_964034855.1. Lineage (NCBI taxonomy): Eukaryota > Metazoa > Chordata > Aves > Anseriformes > Anatidae > Anser > Anser brachyrhynchus. The sequence continues at coordinate 50,025,135 of NC_137694.1, read as the reverse complement.
TGATTTGCATTATCATCCATAGACTTCAAAGTTTTGTACCAGCTTCGTTCCCATGTGAAGGACAAAATTGGCAGACCCAAGCAATGTGAAACAATTTAAGCACAAAGTGACTCAACAGTAATACCAATAGCACCTATAGGGAAGTGAAAAAACTCCTGCTCAACGTGCATATTAAGCTTCTGCTTTAGACTCTACTGTATCTAAATAGCCAGGAGAGATGCGAAAATACCACCCTTTCTCAGATAACTTAAGGGCTAACCATACCTGCCATGTTTTCTACCCATTTCTTGCTTCTATCCACTCCATCTTATCTAAGCAAAGCTTCAGAAAGCAAGCCTGGGTGCACAGTATGACAAGCAGTTCCTCATTTCCTCTACAGCATCAGAAACCACCGAGGCATATAGCAAATGGGTTGCAATATTCTTTAATATTTTACCTAGGGCAATGATGTTTATGGATAGATCCAAAGAATCTTTTCTGGAAAGCCATTAGTTCATGGCTGGCACTCCAACTACTTTCCAACCTGCTATTGGAACAGTAACTTCAGGCCCTTTTATGTGAAAAGGTTACTACTTTCTAGCAAGCAGTTTCACCTGACAGCTACACAAGGAAGAACATTCGCACAGCAGCTATCCAAATACACTGCTTCCCTCCTGTGAGCCGTGCCTCTCACCTCATACCATGGGGAGCCTATTTTGTGCACTAGGATTGTCCAGCACACGAACTACTGGTGCAGTGAGCCAAAGGGTCAGTGTAGCACAAACAGCACAAATGAGAAGTATAGAGCAGCTCAGAACGGGGTGGAAACAAAGGCAGCCACGCGACCACCTCAGCCACCCCACCAAACTTTCTACTCATGGTGACAGGCTAAAGAGGAGAGAACAGAAATGGTTGTCTGACTGTCCTCACAGTCTCTGATTACGATGATCAACACAGCAGCTGGAAAAGGCCATGATACAAGGATGCTGTAGCTCCAGAATAATAAAAGAAAAAATAAAAGTAACCAATCATCTTAACAGAAATGATCAGCAAGTATTTTGTTTAGGACTTGACAGACTCATTTCTTGGAACACTTACCACGTAAGTGTTCTCTAAACTTCTGAAGAGTCACAGTGGCCATCCTCCTAACATTTTATTATATTCTACAGGGTTTCCTAAAAAAGTTTGCAGTAGCCACAAGACTTCTTAACTGCTAGTTGCTAAGCTCTTTACACCAATTAAGAGCAGAGCACTCTGGCTATTCCTTTTGATAGTAGAAAAATTCCATCGTGCACAGCTGATGTCTCTGATCTTCTACCTTTCACCAGAAGGAGGTATCAGTTGTTTTTAATTTGTTTCAAAGCCAGATACATATTGTGATTGGCTTTGCAGATGAAACTTATTTTATCATGCACTGTTGCTTTTCTTTTTGGTGGTGGTGAGTTTTGGTTGTGGGTGTTTTTTGTGGGTGTGTTTTTTGGTTTTACGTGTTGTTGGTTTTTTATTTATTTTTTATTTTTTTGAGAAATCTTATCGTGCAATACCCAAGAAGTCTTGATTTCATTAGAAATGCAGTTGCTCAGGAAGCCATAGTAGAAACCACAAGCAACACATTTGTTTGCATACATACAGCAGCAATCTTGAAAAAGCCATGCAGACAAGATAGTCAGTTATCAAATAATATGTTAAAAAGGCTGTGTGACCTTTTTATAAGGCACATCTATAACTCCAGGGTAAAGGGCATTCAATCTTTTTTCACTGGTACACATACTTTAAAGATGATCAAGATCACCTCGGACTCCGAACCTTAAAATAAATACCAAAATTTCAGTTTAAAGACATGAGAGTCAGAAAGAGAACACTGTGAATCCTAGGTTAAATCCCAGGAAGTTGGACGGCTGCTTAAAGTAACTGTAGCCTGCGTGTATTTTTATGTACAGTGCCTATCACCATATCGATAAACACTCTGATGGCAGGGGTAAGAACAGGAGCTGGCATGTTAGTACCTCAGTACCTCTGTTACAACCAATAAAAGAGTGGCTGAATCACCCTGTCTGCCCTGAGAAGGGGGTTGCCACTACCAACTAATTCAGAGCATGGTGCATCTCAGGCCTCTTCTTCATAGTCCAGACACTGTACACCAAGTGGTCAGAACCTAATAGTGTTGTATTCCCTACTGCCACCTTATCTTTCTGTGAATATAAGGGCACAAGTAAGGGTAGCAGATTACAAGCGATAGGCTCCACAGAAGTGCGTTTTGAGAACGTGATGTTTCCTGTGCTCATTGGGAACGAAGGCAGCATCCAGCTTGTACGCAATATTGAAAGACTGAGACACGTAGACCACTGAAGTTAACTGTAAGTGAAAGGTCATGCAAGAACTTACTTGGGTTTCTTTTCCACAGCAGAATGAAAAAAAAAAAAAGAAAATGCCATCAATAAACCAACATTACCCTCTTGTGCTGAGAAGACACCAATCATGCTTTTAATGGCGAAACGACCCAGACTTTGTGACCAGCAGCAAAGCTCATCAACCCTGTCATCCTCAAAATTTATCTACACGCTCCTTAACTGCGCACTGCAGTTGGCAACAGCACTAACAGAAGGGTGTATCTTCTTCCCTCAATCCATTCTCCCCCATGCATCCCCAAGACAGGGCAGATGTTATTTGTCTTGTAACATGTGCTTGCATCTTATCTATTATTGGAGAAAGAGAATTTGGATTTATTTTTAGAGCCATTTCTGGCTTTTTTTTTTTTCCTAAAAACACCTCCTACATTTTCTTTACATTTCTTCTCCCACCAGACCTTCGAAATACCAACCGAGAAAGCCTCATGCCTACTTTGCAATTCACCAAAATTAAACTAATAACACCTCCCGCTGTCATCTGTCATTTAGAATAAGATTTATAAGTGGCAGCAGAAATCACTTTCATAATGTTTACTGGAATATGAATAGCTTGAACAGGCAGATCCCTCAAATTTACTGTTCATATCAAACGAAACCTATCATGAAAGCTAGAAACTCATTTCTATAAACTGCATTTGAAAGCTTGATAGTTTAGAAATAAAATAGGAACTGGACGTTTCCATGTATTTGTGTTGAATCCACATTCAGTCTGGAAAGGTACAACAGTGGGTCTGTCTAATTTTCTGCCTGTTGATTTCATTGTACATGGTAGCTCCCAGAAATTCCTCCCATCTAGCATCCTTCTACACTAATTATCATTATTGCTTCTATCTTCTGGATGCATGCGCCCCCTTTCAGAGACGCTGGGCACATTTCTACTCTTTACAGGTGAATACGAACATTTGGTGGGGTTTTCATCAAGTCAGATCCTTACTTTTTATCGCTCTGCCGTACGATCAATGAACACGATCTTATCCACTATTTGGAGCCAAAGTTAGGGAAAAAGCAACATTAGTAACAAAATTAGTAATTTAATAGTACAGAAATCCAAACCTGAAGACCAGCCGTTTTCAGCTAGATTAGTAACTAATCATTAGCGCATGTGAGAAATACTCTTCCTCTACATAAATCATCATAGCTTCACTTCTTTTTTTTAAACAGTCAACAGTATTACTTTTGAAGAACAAGGAGCACAGCAGACAATCTGTTAACTTCTTAATGAGAAACAAAAATGGTATCTTCAAGAAAAACAGGTTGAATACAAAAAATAAACCTACTTGAGACTGCTGCCTGCACTACAGCAAGCTAGGAAGAAGAGCTAATCTTAGCTTTTTAGACAATACTGCAATACCTAGATTTTATCTAATTTTTAATTAAGATACTCAAAAAAAAAAAAAAAGATCACTATCTCCTCAACAGCAGCTTTTAACAAGTTTGGGTTTCTTCCTTATTATTCATTTTAGAAGAAGTTAGGAATACTTAAGAGCATAAATTTAAGAACATGATTACAATTTCATCGATCCTTTTGGAGGAAAGTAAGCATGTGTTTCTGTACCAAAATAACCTGCTATAGATTGAAGTAGTCTTCCTTATTCCTCAAAAATAAAATTTACATTGGTGTGCCCTCGGCTAATCACGGCTGCTCATTAATCTGCATTAGATAAAATTTTGCTAACTGAGAGCTGACTTTGAACACAGTATGCATCCTTGCTGCACTGGCATTATTTTCCCTTAAAAAATGGAAGAGAATGTATATTAAAATAAACAGTTCAAACACTGAAAGACATCACTGAGGTCACATTTCAGTGGTAAAGAATGCTCGGTGCCATTAATATTTAGTCTACCTTAATGGAAGAAATTTGAGTTAGAAGATACTTTAGGTTATCTTGTCCACCCTTATGTCAAAGGAGACTTGCTTGCTACAGCATGTTATTGATTGCTCTGCCAAGTCCATTTTGAACTCGTCAGTTAATATTGAGTTCCCAGCTCTAAAATCTTAAACATTGGCAAAGTCAAGTCTTCCAAAGCATCATTTTTTGATATTGCTTCATCGGATATATTTCTTTTCCTCCTTACTATCTTCATTTTATGACTGTTTCCATTTTATCATATTCTTCTCTGAACAATCTCAAGCAGTTTTGTTTTTTTTTTTAAAAAAAGAAGTAATTACTAGACCCTTATGACTGTGAGCTGCAAGATATTTACAAGCCTGTCCGCGCTTCCTGTTAAGCTTCCACAACACGGTTTAAAGGGTCACAACTCCAACAGCTGACAGAGGTTCTGTATTGCGGTCCATGAAAAGAGTCACTTTCTAAATGAGATTCCAGCATTAGGCAGCAGAGCATTTTAATTGGTAGAATCAGTCACAGATTATTAGTTGACTTCATACAGTGCAGGTGGGGATCCTTTGCTTATACCATTATCTGTATGCAACGCAAGTCTGTAAGGAACCAAGACCTGTAGTTGAACCCATGCTGAAGTGACACTCGTCTGGTCTGCGCCTGAAATTCCCAAACACGCCTGCTTAATATGCAGTACTGAGTCACTGCATGCATGCAGAGCACGGCCACGCTGACAGAAAAATTACTTTTGCCTTGTATCGTTTTAATTTCCCACATCACAAGCAGCGTTCTCTTTTGAAGGACCTGAACAAGTAACGTTGCAATTCAGCACCAAGGTAGCAATACCGACCGAAAAAACCTGCAAGCGCCTGCGTGTAACACAGGACCCTTGTTTTCTCCAAATAACCCAACCTGGGTGGGTTACCATAACGAACAGAGAGAACTGCAATACACGGAACAACCCAACAACGTTCTTCCAGAACAGAAATTTTACATTTAAGTGTACGAGCTTTTTTTTTTTTTCCTCTGACTGAATTCAGTGACCACTTTTTCCACTGACACGAAGAGAGTTTCCATTCATTATGCCATAAGTATTAAAGCTCTAGTACGTTGGAAGCTATTCCTGCCAACAGAGTCAATAGTTTAAAGATACACAAGTTTACTTCTGCTGGAATTCACTATTTGTGGTGTTTGGAACAAATCCTCGAAAAGCTCAAACAAACAGGGAAAAATAAAAATCCCATCCGCTACGGCCAGCGCTACCACCTTCTCATACATTATATGATGAGCCAAAGGTTGGCGAGTTACCTAGGCGAGCCCTTTTTAACCACCTAAAAATGCCGTTCCGACCCGAGCTCACTGGGATCCAGGAGCATTTAGGGGATGCGGCAGCTTTGGGCGCGCTGCGCCGCACTGCTCCCGCAGCAGGTAAGTGCGGACCGCAGATTGCTGGCGATGCCCGACACGTCTCCAGGCTCCCCCCGGCTCGGGACCCCGAGGGGGGACGGGCTGGGGGCCGTGCCCTGGATGCCCACCCGGCCCCTCGCCCCCGACCGGGCGCCGCCGCTGCCAACGCGCCCCCACGGCCGCGGCGCGGGGCGGGGGGGGGTCGCCGCCGGCTGCACCCCGAGGAGCGGAGCCGACCGCCCGCACGGACAGACCACTGCCGGGGGGGTCCCCGTGCCGGGGGTGCCGAAACGACACCGGAACGCTCTCGGTGTCGAGCATCCCCCTCTCCCCCGCGGAAAAAAAAATTCACGAAGTGAAGCGGAGCGGGCGCGTTTAGACGCGCGTTCAGACTCCCGATCCACAGCGCCCCGGCGGCTCCGCCAGCCGCATCCCGGCCCCGGTCGGCGGATGCCGGGCCCGCGGTGCCCAGCGGCCGGGGGGGTGATGCCGGTGCGGCTGCATCGGGGCCGCGCAGCACGCGGCGACCGGGGGGCGGCCCCGGGGGGCAGCGCTGCCGCCGCGCCGCAGCCCCGCATCCGCTGCCCTCAAGGTCACGGCGCGCCCCGGCTGGAGGTGCGCGCTCCGGTTACCGGCTGCGGCGGGAGGCTCGCAGGGAAGGAGGCTCGGAGGCGGCCCGCAGCCCCCCGCGGCGGAGCGGCCCCGCCGAGCGCCTGCACCTGCCGCCGCCGCGCCTGTGCGGAGCGGAGCGGGGCGGGAGGGAAGGAGCGGAGCGGAGCGGGGCGGGGCGGAGGCGCGGCGCCCCCCGCCGCCACCGCGCTTACCTCGGCGCCGCGGGGCCGCCCCCGCCGGCCGGGACGAGGCGAGGCGCCCGTGAACCTGCTGCTGCCGGCGGTGCCGCCGCTGCTGCCGGTGCCGCCGCCGCCGCCCGCCGAGCGCACAAGGTCCCCGCGCTCCCCGCCCTGCCCGCGGCCGCCCCCGCCCTGCGGCCGCGGGGGGAGGGGAAGGGGGCGGGGGGAGCGCGGAGCGGGGACCGAGCCGCGGCGGGGAGAGGGCGCCGGGGGAGGCGGGGGCGGAGGAAGGGGAAGGGGAAGGAAGGGGAGGGGGGGCGCGCACCGCCCGCCCCGCCCCCGTCGCCTCCTCACCGGCAGGAGCCGCGGGTCGCCTCCCGCCGGCCGCTCTCCTCTGCTCTGCTCCGCTCTCCTCTCTCTCTCTCTCCCCGGCCGCCCGCCTCCTGCCGCACGCCCCGGGCAGCGCCGCGGAGAGCCCCAGCCCCGCACCGCGACCGTTACGGGAGCCGGGCGCCGCCGGGCGGGGCGGGGCGGGGCGGGGCGGGGCGATGCGGTACTGTGCGGTGCGGTGCGACCGCCCCCCGGCCGCCCCCCTCCCTCCCCTCCCTCCCCTCCCTCCCCGCGCTCACCCGCCGCTGCCACCGCCCCCGCCCCGCCCCGCGGCCGCCGGTGCCCGCCGCCGGTCACGTGACGCGCGGGGAGGGGGGGGGGGGGGGGGCCCGCGGCGCGGCGCCTTCAACGGGGGGGGGGGGGGAGGAGGAGGAGGAGGCGGGGCGAGGTGCGGTGGCCACGCCCCCGCCGCGCCGCTACTGGCTGGCGGCGGGGTGACGCGCTTGTTTCCATGACGTCGCGGGGCGGGGCCGCGGCGTTCGATGGAGGCCGGCGGGCTCCGCGGGACGGTGACTTTGCCACCGGCGGCTCCCGCGGGGCGGGGCCGGGCGGCCGCGCGCGTCTGCGTGTGCGCGCCTGGCCGCGTGTGCGCGCCCGCCGGCCGCGCGCGGCGGGCCTGGGGGTGGCCCCGGCCCGGGAGGGCCGCTGGGGGTGGGGGGGGGGTGACCGCGCGAGGCGCCCTAGCGGCCCGCTGCTCGCCGCCCTGCCCGGCCGGAGGGGGCCGGGGCAGGACTGGGGGGGGACGGGGGAGAAAAAAAACAAGCGTGATTGCTTCAGTGCAGCACCCGCACCTCCCGACCCCCTCCACGCGTCAGGCAGCTGTAGTCCCGTCCCCTCTGACACAGCATCGCCGCTGGGCGCCTCACCGGGCCGAGTGCTGCCAGGCCCCGCCGCCGGCCGCGAATACCGCCGGCTCCCCGCCCGTCGTGCTGCCGGGGCAGCGAGGCAGAGGGACCCGCCTCACCCAGCGCTCCTTTCTGCAGCCCCCGGGTGCCGCGGAGCCGAGGGAGTTCAGGCGGCAGGGCGAAGTCAGTGCTGAGCAGCCCGCAGCGCCGGCAGAGAAATCAATAGCCCTAACGGCGTTGTTACCGTGCCTCGTCCTCCCCCTCTTCCCTACCTGAGTCCCTGCCACATCTCCCTCCTTGCTCAAGTGAGGCAGTCAGAGAGACCGTGAGCAGTAATTGGCTCCTGCCCGTTTGGGATGTTGCTAAAAATACCGCCTTACCTCCACATATCTAGAGGTCGATTGAAAAAATCAAAATACCGAGGTGAGCAACACTGCAGGCTGCTCTGCTGAGACTCGTTCTTGTGCTTCTCCCCAGGAGGAGACGAGGGCTCTGTGAGCGCACGCGAGCCGGATCCTCGTGCATTCTGCCCGCAGTTCAGCACCCTCCTCGGCACGGATCGCTGGCGCTCGGCGAGGCTTCCCCCGGCGCTTGGAGCTGCATTTCTCCATACAGCTTGACAAGAGGTGTTGTGCACAGATCTGTCATATCTGCCAGCTCTCGGGCAGACAAAATTAGCTTTGGTACAGCTAAGAAGGAGATGATGTGCTTAACGCATTGCAGTTTGGGTACGTGTCTGTACCTGCTTCCTTTTCTCTTCAGGGAAGCTAAGTAGCCTATGCTTCAGTTCTTCACCTACCAGATGGGAATAACTCCCCGTGGTTGTCTTTGAGGGAAGGAAGCGATGGTCAGAGGGATATATATCAACATTCATTTTTTTTGTGATGCTGTTGTAGTAGAATGCTCCGAGTGGACATATTTTTCATGGCACAAAATAATTATTTAATGTTCCTCATGTTATGATGTATGAGGACAATATAAAAACATAAACACATTGGTTGAAAGTAAGAAGAAATTTCTTCTGGCTCTGCAGAATCTTCTCCCCTGGAATTTCAAAATGTTTTTAAATTTGATCCTCAAGCTACAGTATTCTTCACGATTTTTTGTAAGTAAGTAGGCACTCGTCTTATTTCTAAAGGTTAAGGCATGTAATTGAGAAACAGAAAACATTTCATGTAATTTAGGTCACCAATCATATAAAGCAAGCAAAACCAAGATGCACAAAGGAATATTTCTGGAAATATTTCATTTAACTTTTGAGGAAACATTACCATTTCAGGAAAATTCAGCGTGGTTTGCAGGGAATTTGGAAAGGCCAGACTTGACAAATCAATGACAATAGCTCAACTCATTCTGTGACCAACCCTCCAACGATATCATACATTTTTACAGAGGCAGAAAATGTGTCATGGAGAATTTAAATGGGTTGCCTGAATCTGATCTAATTATTAGAGTTTTAACACAAAAAACGTGAACTGGTGTATTTGAATCGTTGCAATACTTGGTCAAATATGAGTATGGCAGACAAGGTCTGAGTGACCATCTTGCTGTTTTTTACAAACTAGGGGCCTTTGGGCAAAATTGCATAATGGGCTTGACCCAGAACAAGAAGATAAGAGAACACAGGGACTTTGTGCATGGATCTAAACTCAATTCGGTTTTGAAACCACTTTCCTGACCACCCTGCTAGAGCTGATCCTGTTCAAGCTGCGTCAATGCAGGAATGAGTGGAAGTCATTCACTCGGGTCTGCAGGTCTGGCTGCTCTCTGGGCCAGCTGGTGGTTGGCAGACGTCTGTCTGTCTGTCAGTCTGTTTGTGCCCTGTCTTGCTGCATGGCTGCTCCTCACGAACTGCCCCTGAGGCTGCGCTGCATCCTCCCAGCATTCCGCCTCGGAGCAGCCCCAGCAGCCTTTTGCCCAAAAGATGAGGCAACGATAACGTTAGCAAACAATTGCCCTTTCTTTCATCTTTTTGGTGGCACCATAGCCAAATTGCTCTACCATCAGCCGGTACAGCCTAGTAATGACCTTGTGAAACAAGAGCAAAGCACACAATTCATCCTGAAATCACCATTACCCCTCACTTAGGAAAGAGGCCTATCTGCTGACATTTGCGTGCTTATCAGCTCACAGTTCTTTCTCTTGACTATTCAGGAACTATGCATCATGGTTTTCCTGCTGCAAAAACATATAACTCAAAATACTTGAAGCTTTGTGCTCTATTCCATTTCCCTCACAACATTTCAGATATTTTTCTTTAAGTGGGTGATCAGGAGGGCAAAAGATAAAGCAAGTAAACAAAGGAATGTGAGAAGGAAGAGCTATTGCGCAAATCTCTTCTTCGTGTATCTGATATCTGAAATATATCAGAAAGTATAAACTGAACTTTATACATTAACTGTTTCTTCTTTACGTGTTCTTTCCAGGTGCTGCCACAACACAGCAGCATTATGGCCCCAGACCAGAGGGTGAAGAAAGACATCTTGAGAACAAAGGTGCAACATCTACATGCAAAGAATCAAAATAACAAAGCATAAAATCCTGCGATCTGGCCCATTAAAGGACTTGGACCAGGCATTAGAGAGAAGAAAAAAGAGAGCAGAGCAGGATAACCATGCTTTACACTACTATAAAGAGCAGAAAAGAACAAGTTTGGGACACCTTTCATGATAAAACATTTAAAAAAAAAAAAAAAAGAGGCATGGATATGATGAGACAGGGTGACCATGGCTGCCTCTTAGAAAGTGATAAATATCTGGTCGATGAATGTGTTCTGCAAATTATCTGCTAGCAGAGTGCAAAAATACATACAGTGACCACCCAGCCACCTCCACTCCCAGGACTTTCCTATATAGCGCTTCCCCAATTTGGAGTGTTCCTCCTTGCTTTCTCCCCAGTGGCAAAACACTTCTCACTTCGTGCTTGAATTCCTAAAGAATGGCAAAAGTCCTGAGTAAGGTGTATCCTGGAAGCATTTTGGTCCAATTGACTAGGAAGATTGGTTAAAAATCACACTGCTGTAACCCATCTCCCTGGAGCTATTAGCCATCACCTACCTCTGTGCCTGTCCTTGGTATGGATACGAATTTGTCAGGCAGCTCTCCTGTCATCTCATGACGCAAAACGTGGGAAGATCCATTGCTGTTAACAAGGTGCAAAAGTGCTTTTGGGGCGTTCATGGTATGTACAATGCCACTCTGAAACAGAAAACATTAGTTCCTTTGATTTTTCCTATTGTGGATGCTTTAAGATGTGTTGCTTTATAAGCCATGGTCTTATCTTTAAGAGCTTATGGTCAGCTGATGTTAGTTTGTGAGGCTCCATTGAGTTCACTGATGTTGTGGGCCCATTCCAATTCACGCTGACTGAGTATCTGTTTCATAAATTGCAATGTTGTGATATGCTGCTCTGTGATCAAATGACAAGTATTTTGTTTATTTTTCCCTTCCCGCTCCCCCCAAAGATAAGAAGCAACACTGGTAACCAAACTCTCTCTGAGGCTAACATCAACATCACTGACCAGTCTGAGTCACGCTCCTGACTCACAGAAATTAGTTTTAGGAAGAGTAAATATAGCCCCTCCTCTCTCTCATCAGTGCTGGGTAATTGTCTTGAGTAGAACAATAAATTGTCTCTTAGAAATGCTTCTTCAAAGTCCTTTGGATAAGAAAATAGATAATTCAGTTAAGCCTTGGGTTCCTTCAGCAAACATTAGCATTTCTGCCCCTTGGCGATTGTTCAAGATGGTTTTGAAACATTTAAGAGTCATTAGAGCTAATAGCTCCCATTCTGAATTTCCTTCAAGGAAGAGTATCAGAAAAAATGCACCACCTTATTCCCACTACCTTAATCAAGATTTAATCATTCAAGTGATAAACAATGACCGGAACATATTTGAATAAATTATTTGTTTTCTTTGTTGACCGGATACAGCTCTAAATCATCTTGGCTGTTTTTAAGATGCTAGCAAAAACATACCACCAGCCTAAAATGACATTTAAAAAAAATATTAATAATGACCTATCTTACGCATATAGTTTAAAACTTTGGACACAAGCCTTATGAGCCTTATTCGGAAATAATTGTTTCCAGACTATGAATTGCAGATCTAAAGATTATCTGCATCAAGATCTAAATTTGGATATTTGTGCAGAAGTGTGGATATGAGATATACATAGTATTAAACCCTTAATATTAATCATGCTACGTAGTAGTGTAAATTATAGTAAAATCATTACATAAGATGCTTATATTACTGCATAAAACCAGTACGCTTAGAGAATTAGATGATGGGCAATAACAATAGGAAAGTCTTGACTGGGGCATTGTCTCTATTATCAGGTAGTTCTACAGCTATGAAGGAAAAGGTGAGAAGGAACAAACTTTTGCAAATAATTTAGTGTTCCTTATTAGCTCATGAAACAGAGGAAAATTAAATGAGTTCTGTGATATTAGCTATATTTCTGTTATGTATTAGTAGAACAAAAATCGATAGCATTTTCCTCTAAATTCCCTTTTGTCAATTAGATAACATGGAAGCCTTGTATTGAACCACCAGGGTTTAAATACATCATGTTACGGACACATCTAGTAATAGGACCGCTGTAGGTTATTTTCAGTTTGCGACATGTTATGCAGCAGTAAAGGCAATTTGGTTTAGGGCAGAAGTGGATTAAAAGATACAAAAATGTTTTGTACATGGTAGCAGTCCAAACACTGACAGATTTATTATCTTCATTTCTGACTGGATTCAGTAAAAGTTGCACATGCTTACTAATTGCTAAAACTGACGCACCTAGGTTACTAAAAATACCTTGGATAACTGAAAGGGATTTAAAAATTAATCCCATAAAAGTCTTATTTATCTTTTGTGTTTATTTCAGCTTGATGTTAAACACAACCAAGTCCCTTTCACTGTGTGGTCAGCTCTCAGTGCTTTTCACATTCAAGGCCTCAAGTCCTAGCAGGGGTTTTGAATTGCAAGCCAACTGAGAGCAGTTCACTGGGGTACCCGTGGCTGATCTATGGGACTACATTTAGTAGTAAATGTATGACATGTCCTTGACAGCATATGTAACGGTCTTTCCTATTCTAGCACATTTGTGCATGTTTTGGCTCTATACATTGAATCTGATGTTATTTACTTACTCTTATGAATCAGTCTCTGCAGGAATGCTTGCTCTACAGGTAGCTGCAGAAACACTTGTAATGGAACTGGGGCATGGGAGATTTAAATCAAGCTCAGCTAGAGTCACCTCTCTCCATCATCTGCTCTGGATACAGAGTAGTAGAGGGGAAACTTTTGTTTTATAATGGAGGTGATCCACGTATTTATACTTGTCTGCTGAATGTGGGGCAAAATGCAAAGGTGAACCAATCAGGGGCTCAATCACATAGGGCAGTTTCAGAAACAGATGAGGTAGGTATTTGGGATTTTCTAGAGATCTTTCTGTAGGACATTCCCGGCCCTGTTCCATGAACCACACTCTTCCACCTCCTTTGATCCCTTACATAACTTGCTCTTCTTTTTTTTTTTCCTCTTCCTCTTCCTTTGCCTCTTTTCCTGTCATGTACTCCATCCTTCCCCCTTTTTTTTTCCCGTTTAAGTATTTTTTTTCCAAGTTACACGTTTCTCACAATTCCTGCCAAACAAAACAAAACAAACAAACAAACAAAAAAAACAGAACAAAACCCAAGGACATCACAGAGATCTTATGCATCAGATGATTAATTTGCGACATTTAGGCCAGTGTTATGTGGTATTTCTTCCCTTGTCAGTTGGGTGGGAATCGCATGTCCTCACATAGACATCTAAAATGGACACGTCTAGATTTGTACTAGTAACTGCAGATTCCTTTATAGTCAACAGTGAGAAGTTGCAACCTCCAGAAAGCACTATGTGCCAGTCTAAGTTTAACAGTTATTTTTCTTTTAATTCTTTTAATTTTCTTTTAATTCTTTTATTTTTCTTTTGATTTATTTTAATTAATTAATGAATATTTAATTAAAACAAAAGTGAATAGTTGAAATTTTAGTTTCTAACTCACAGAAGGTTAACAATGGTTAAGTGAGCTGAACCTCTCTTTCAGGCTGCATGGTTTTATGGATCCTCCTAATCTACCAGCCATTACTTTTAAGTGGTCAATGAACTGGACAACATATGCAGAAAAGACAAAAGAAAAAAAGAAAAAAAAAAAACAGCATTAGGAGGGACAGCTTTGTAAAATAATCGATTGCCAGTGATTTTTAATTAATGCAACTTTTGCTAGCAACTTTTAATAAAGCACTGAAACTTGAATTGAAGTGAATAGTCCTTATGAGGTAAATGACATGATCTTGAGTAATGACATGAATGAAGTATGTCTTGACATGAGTGTAGTATGTTTGATTCTTGTGGAGCTATCTGTGAGGAAAAGGATGTTCACACGTGGAAGGCTTGCAGGACACAGCTGCTGGCTTCAGTTCCATTGAGCTGGAAGGTTGTGATTCTGACTGATTTGGTTTAGACTGAACTCCCATGATATTGTATACTTTGTAGTTGGACCAGCCAGACATGGGAAGAAAATGAATGCGGGTCCCATACTGGACATAGTGTACGGGGTTTGTTAAGGATAAGATTTGTGATGTGATGTGGAAATGCCGACACTACCACAGCCTGTTTTGAAAATGGCTCTGGGACGTCAGTGACAGTGAGACATCATCTCTGATCCTTCTAATCACTGTATGTTTGTCTGCCTCCCAACTCTATGTGGTTTTATTGAAGTCTGTGGTGCTCTGCCAAAGTGCAGTGAAATACTAGCACTCAGAAAAGTGTCAAGAATCCCCTTCAAAAATAGATTTTTGTTCTTTTTTTTTTTTAAATAAATAAATGCAAAAATAAACACAAAGAGAACTTGCTTTAAAAGGAAATTATGATCTAAAAATATATCCAGCTAATGCTCCAAACCAGTATTACATTTAGGAAAAATAATAAAACTTTAAAAATGATAAACCAACAGTGAAGTGTCTGTAAATTTTGTTGGCATTAGAAAATCCATCTTGTTACCTAACACTTACGTGTTACTTTCCTCATTAATGCTCCTGGCCTCATACATATCACCATCCAATTTAATTGTTGCTAAGAAGACAAGTAAAAATGCATTTTAGAAAAAATTTAGCAGGGGTCTATATGAGGACATTATATGAGAACCATGTAAAACTTTGTTCTTTAAAAAACAAACAAACAAAAAAAAACAACTCAAGTGGAAAATAATGGACATAAAACATAAAAACATGAGAAATAAAAACATGAAAAGTTAATTAAGGCCTCTAAAAAAAAAAGAAAAAAAAACTAAAAAACAGGTATTGTTATACAGAGAAGGTGTTTTGTTTTATTTTTTGACCCCGGTCTTTTCCTCTTCTCTAAATTAGATAAAAAAGCTACATGAAACATTAAGTTGGCAGACAAGTAAAGCTAAGATAAAGTACCTCTCTTAAGCCCATAATGCCAGAAAATTCAGAAAGGGAGCTACATTACTCTTATCCCATAGTGCAACACTTTTGGTGTGTGGGGGTTTTCTTTGTTGACATAATACCGAGATAGGAAAGAACACAGCTCATTTTTAGCTTTTTCTCAAATTTTTTTTTGCTTTGTGGTTGAGGGGTAGGTGTTTTTAATAGCGTACTACAACAGTCCTATTTCCTCCTTCAGTGTGTTCCACCAATTCTTATATTTGTTTTTATGGTTGAGACTATACAAAAGTAAGTAAAATAATGTGAGAGGGAACAGTGAATATAATATAAATATCCTACCTATAATAGATGAGGATTCTTAATTTATTTTGCAAGTTCCAAATAGAAACGTGTATGTAGATTACGTTAAACTTGTGCATGCCTTTGCAGGTTTAGGACACAAATTGCCTAAAGGAACTCATGAAAAGGAAATATATTGCTTGCATTGTATGAGGGAGTTTCTGTATCTCAGTATAGTCATTGTTTTCCATTTGCAATATTAAAAAGCATTTGCCAGAACTCCAGCCTGTTCCCTTGAAAATTTAAACATGTGCACTTATTTTCCATTGTTATAAGACTAAGGAATGTTTTTTTCTTAATATATTTCAACTTTATTGCACTCCTGAAATACATCAGAGAAATATCTGATCTGAAGCTTCATAATGTGTGGCATTTTCAGCAGGGTTACAAGAATCAGCAAGTATTTTTGCAATAGAAATCACTGGGCAGGTCCAAATTATTTTGTTGTTCAGCCTTCCCAGATTTTACCTGTGGCAACCGTGAGGAAAGGACAAAGTACTGTGCTTATTGTTTACCTCTTTCAAGAGGTGATAGGAGGGAAGAAGAAAGAAAGGAAAAAAGTCAAAAAGGTCCCGGTTCCCCACATCCCTCCCACACAGTATATGTTGGCTTATTATAGTAGACATTTTTGAATTGCTCAGAGTAAGGAGAAATCAGAGAAGGAATTGATCTCAAACATAAGCCTCTGTAGGTATTCTTTCATGGGCTGGTGCAACTTACCCTTCTCCTGTTTTTCAGGGATGTCTTTAGGTGTACTGTACTGGTCTACAGGAATCAAGAACTATTTGAGCACAAAACCACAAATAATTAATCATATAAGATGCTTTCACCTGTATTCCCACTACCTGTGTTTTGAACCATCAGTGAAATAAGAGGTGCAACAAATCTAATTTTATCTAAATTATGATTTTTTTAATTATTTTTTAAGTGTTTAGGACAGATCTTGCATTTTTATACCATAATCTACATAAACATCAGTGACATGGTCTGTTTCCGCTTGGCTTTAGCCAAGGAGTTATTTATTTATTTATTTTTGAAACGTGACTCAGGAGGTTTCTCTATGTTTCTTATACAATACTTCTTCCTTCCTGGTAATGTCTATTTATTCTCTATTTTTGGATTGCTTTTCCATCGTTATCTCTAGATTATGAACAAATGTTCATAATACTGCAGCTGATGGCTGCAGGATATGTTTAATTAATACAGCCATTTTAGAACAGTTAAGATATTAAGATCCTATATACTATTTTTATTTATGTATTTAAATACAGGATGCATAATTTATAGCAGTTGGTGTTTCCGTTATATTCTTCTCCTATGGTATGATACATGCAATGCATTAATTGTTATTTATCTGATTGAAAAGACAAAATAATTTTGAAATATAATCAGGTTTGCTTGAGAAAGGACAAGTTTCATGTTTTTAAAATCAAGTGCAAGGAGTTAAAGGTGGTATTTGTGTAAATCGTGGAAGACATATTGAAGGTTCATGAGAATACAGATGAGTTAAAATAACATTCACTGATAATAACATTCACTGATAACATGACACTGATAAGACAATATGTTAACTTTTAAAAGTTAACTAAAAAGTGGCTACAAAGGGGATGGTCTTCTAATGGGCTGTCAATGCAACAACTTTTAGAAAATGTAATTCACTAAGTGCTGGGTAGTACTGGCTTAGTAGATGTCTAATAAAGCACTATTCATCCAGAATAAAGATGAAGAGTCAAGCTTCTAATAGTCTACAGAAAACAGCTGAGGTAAATATAACTGCATTTTATTCTTGTCTTATCTGATATTTGCTTTCCTTCATAGTTAATATTTATCCCAACAATGTGTTTAATATTGCTTTGAGAAATAGATGAAATCGTGAAAGAAAATGTATATCAGCAATGTATAAGATCAATTTGTTGTCTAAAATTTAAAATTCTGATTTCCTTAATAAAGTTTACAATCGTTGTTTTTAAAGATAAATCTAGTCTACAAAGAAATATTTATTATACTTTAGTACACTCCACGTTTCATACATTGTTCATTCATTAAATCTTATTCTACAAGATAATAACAGGGATATATATTTTATGAATATAGTTTAATATAATTGCTACTTCCTATTTAATGATAGTAATACCTTGCAATTAAACAATATGTTTTACCCATACAAAATGTTTCTATGCTATCTTATATCCTTTTATTTTTGTCCACTGAATTGCTGCCAATTCTTAGGTGAAACTATTTGCTTTTTCATCGCAATCTTTTGTGCTCTTATTCAATGCACATATATGTGTTCTCTTGAACTCTGGATGTTTGATGTCAGGCTTGTAGCTTTCAAAACATTTGATTTCTTGGGTGATTCTGTTGGAAAAAGCGAACACATAAGAAAAAATTGTGTTGCCTCTGAAGACTTGAATGGGAAATTGTCTTTCATAGCCATTAGAAACCTATGAGAATTATGCCTCTGCAGGATAACTATAAAAGAGATCTGCCAGATTGTTTGTGCTATTAGGAAATTGATGATAGGGAAAAATAAGAATTAAGAAAGCATAAAGCCCAAAATCTTTGAAATGTGAATCCAGTATCTATTTCAGGCATATAAGAGGAACAAACCATAGCCTTATCTACACTGAAAACTTCCTCTGCTGAAGGTCAGAAGGAAAGCTGCCTGTATGTCTATTTCACCATACCAACTGGCTTTTTTATAAATTTGTCATTCTTTCACTTGTCCCTATTCACATTCATTGTTTTTAGCAGCTGACAAGCAGTAACCAACACACGTGACAGCACAGCTTACCTGCTCCAGCATGGAATCCTGGCTAATGACTAAGCCAGGTTCTAAACTAAGTTTTTCTGCCTTTTGTTCATTTTTTACATCAAATACTGAATATTACATCCAGATTTTGGTAATGCAAGGCAGTACTTCAGCCAAATGGCCCCTATGAGTAAGGCAGAAACATTTTTTATTTTCTAGGGCAATTAATTAGACAACCACACTGTCACTCCCACACTTAAATTAATCTCCATATGTTCAGTTATCATAGGAAAAAATAAATTAAAGAAGAAGCTGAAGGAAAAGCTCATAACCACATCTTTGCAATATTTTTTCAGACACCTAAATTTCTGTCAGCATATTGGGAATTCATAGCCTCATTATTACATGCTTAACTAATCAGCACACATTATAATTTCCTCACAAATAATGTCCTTGTTGCTTTTCATCATATATTTAAAATAGAGAAAAGAAAAGAAAAAAAAAAGTCTTGTTCAAGAGACTTCAGTATTTATACTGAATGCAGTTTATGGCACTTACTGTTTACTGGTGAAATACTACTACCAGTTTAAACAGCCCTTCTCAAATAATTTGTTTTATGATACACTGTCTTGGATTAATTTAATTTCCTTGTTAATTAAAAAAAAAAAAACATACCTTCTCAGTCATTTTTCTGAACTGCCTAAGTTCTTGTATGACTTATTGGGAACCCTTTTAGATTACTTTTCTTAAGTTAAGTGTCTTGTCTGTTGAGTGGTCCCAGGTTGAAAAATAAAAAGAAAGAAAGCCACTGTTTGAATGACTGAGGTGCTTTTAACACTTGAAAAAATAGCAACTTGCAGACAGAGAAATGTGGAAATATATCCTTTCATAGCTGATGTATCTCTGGCCTGATACAGTTGTTTTCTGTTTAACATTCCAGTGCTTTAAGGCATTACAAATGTTCCCAGCTACCAGCTTCAGCCTTTGCCCCAGCATCTCAGTTGCAGGAGGTGCAGGCTGACAATGGACCTGGACATGCAAAGACTCCAATGCCCCAGCAGCAGTCCCCTCTTTTAGCCTGGTGAATGCCAGGTTTTTGGATGCTTACCACACAGTTCAGGCTGTGATAAGGATTATTTTTTTTTTCTCCTGACTTTTGGAAGGAGTATGACAAACGAATCCGTGACTTCTGTTTGCCGTGACTCTGTGTTGAGGCTGTTGAATCACGCTAGTACCATTCTCTGCTCTACAGCACTTCAAGGCATAGCAGGTACGCGAAACCCATAGACTTAGGATGTTGTTAACCTGTGTGATTCTACAAGCTCAGTAAACAAAAACAGATAAAGGAGGAAAGGGTGCAAGCCTTTATGTAAAGGACTGCTCGATATATCCTATCTGTCTGTGCCCTCCCTGTCTTTAAGGCTTCACTTTTAATTTATGCATTTTATTGAATCTCAGGATCTCATTGCTTACTTTGTTCTGAGCTTTCTTTCAGCCACTGCCCATGTGCCCTGCTCACTTTTTTTTTTTTTTTCCTGAGGTGGAAAGATGGAGTTTAATCAGATGTGTACAGAAGTAGAAGGCCTTTTTCCCTCCCTTTCTTCTTCTCTACCTGCTTTTCTCCCTTCTGCCCATCCTCCTACACTTCCTACTTTCTTTTGCTTCTTCTGTCCTTCTCTGTCCATGGAACCACTGGGGAACTCAGTGAGATTCCTGAATTCATTGGAACTACATAACTAGACATTATAAGAAATGTCCTTCAGTGTAAGGGCAAATAAAACAGGAGTTTAGTGGGAAAATTTCCATGGAAACAATAGTTCAGTGACAATGAAAAATATTTCTCACCACAATGTGCTAAAAATAACTTCACACATAATTTTACAAAATTGAACATTTTTTTATTGATAGCATGGGAGGCAAAACCATTGTATTTTTCATCTGGAGGATTATATGGTTCATTCTGAGTTTTGCATCCCTAATTCTTGAATAGGATACCTCTGTATTTGCAAACATGCTTTTTTAAACCTATTCTGAAATTATATATTCTTATTGATATGGATACAGGGATTACAAAGCAAAGTAAGATACCTTGTGTGCTTGGTTTTTAGCCACTTCCCAAATTTGTCTACATTGTTGCTATTTCACAGCCATACTAGGATCAATTCTCTGGGAAAAGAGCAAGCAGCTCTTGGATGTGCACATTCTTTACTTTTGCAGGAAAAGGGTGTCTTCTCCTACCTTTCCTACAATTTTGCAAGAAAGGTTGATTGGCAGTTTTCCTACAAGGTACAATAGAACAGCTAAATTGGATAAGCAGTGCTCCTTTGTGAGAACTGTCACTGCACCATATATGCTGCTTCCTCTATCTGCAGGCTTATGAAATTCCCTTTGGGATCCCCGTTTTATGTTAGTGTCTCCAATAGTCATATACGTCCCTGGGTTTTTGTTTGCTTGTTTTTGTGTGCATATCTGTGTGCATTGTTTTTTTTTTGTTTGTTCGTTTGTTTTTCCCTGCCTTTGTTTTTCAAGTGCAAATATGTGAACTCATATTTGTGATGATTTTGGTATTTAGGTATATGTAGTTGATTGATATTGTTGCTGTTAGAAGGTATATAATAAATACAAGTCAGCTGCAGACTACAACTCCATTTTTGTCTGTAATGGTTGTATAGTCATAAATTGTTTTCCCATGGTGTTCTACTCTTTTTGTGAACTAAAATTTCAGTGGAATTATCTGGATAGGTTTGTTTGTTTAGCTGACTGCAATATCATAGTCATAGAAGTAGGAGTTAGCTGATATGAAATTAAGTAGAACTGTACAGATTACTTGGTCAACAGATTTGTCCAGCAGGGTTTTGTGGTCTTCTGATGGAGATTGTCTGACAGACGGACTGAAAGGTTTGGAACAGAAGGAGCTAAAGTAAATATGTACAATTTTTCATTTTTGACAGCTTAGTTAAGGGGAAATTGTCTACATGAGCTGCTTGAAGGAAGAGGAAATATTCCTATCTTCTTGCTGACTGCTGGACCCTCAGGGCTTTCAAGATGAATAGGCTTAGGAGTCCTGTATTTAGATCTGCTGCTTATAAAGCAACCTCTGGCTATCTCTGTTTCCTCCTTTGAGTAAATGAAACTGTATGCTTGAAAAGGTCATGCAGAAGTGCAGTTGCTCATACTTATTGTGTATTTCTTTCTGAGAAAGGGTATGTCTAAATTATGGTGGCGGATGGAACTGGTTCCTACATACACACAGCTGGACCGTAGGTTTGACTCTTAGGACAAATGTTAGATAGTTGGTCTATATTCTATCAGTAATTTGAGTAACACTCGAACTGAAAAGTAGCACTTGGGTTCTGTCCAGATGATGGAGGTCTCAATGTGGAAGTTGGCAATGGCATCTCCTCATGATTACATGATAGTGTGCGAGGCTGAGCGCTTTATTAGTGGTTATGATGGTGAAAAATAATGATTATGTTCTTGGGCTGTCTTCTCTGGCAAGGACATATTCCTGAAGTCTGCTTGTGAATCATTCCCAAGAAGAAATATATCAGCAGGTTAAGTGCCTTAAGAAATGTCTTACAAAACTTTAAGAAAGTTGTCAGAATTCAAACATGCAAACACTTAAACATGAAAAATAGCCTTAGAGGTTTGGGGCCAATACACCCATACTGCATAGCCTCCTCCAGTCACAGGAGGGTAAAGCAAATCTAATGCTCCTTTGAACATGAAATTCAGTAAAAAATCAATTGATATGTAAAATGGGACATACAATAACAAAATAACAACAGCTTTGTCACATTGTAAAAAAAATCTAACGATAACTGTATGTTTCTTCAATGTTATATCCATCTGTGTGATACAACTTACTTTCAGATCAATGCCGGTTCAAGTTAAATATCTGTAACATACATATTTAATGGTGGGAAAGAAAAAGCCTAAAGCCTGGATCCAGAAGAAGAAAGTTGAGGAAGAACTCCCAAATGAAGGTTTGCCTGAGAGAACATATTGGAGGGGGAGGACATACTCCGTATTTACAACTTTGAGGCAGAATGAACACAATAGCTGAGATCACTGAATAGGACAAGTATAGAAGTGCAAAGAAAATGAAACTTGACTTAAATGGATTTTCTAGGTTAGGTAAGGACAGCGTGAAGCTTTGTTTGCTGTTCTTCACAGGGTTTGGTGGCTGACAAAATATATGGGGCCAGGACCCATCCACCTCAGCTGTGGAAAATGCCTCTGTTACGGGCCTGTTCTTGCAGAGCATATTGGACTTAAAACTAGTCTTAATATTCAGGTCTTGTTATATGAACATGTTTTAATTAGGCATCTATGTCTTGATTATGTGACTGCATCACTCTTTAATTTTTTTTTGCTTAGGAGTTTTGTGACATTTTTCTTTCTCCAGCTGCGGCCAGCTGGAGGAAACCCACCCCAAACTCTGTGTTGCTGGAATAACCCTCTTTAACTATCAACCTGATGGTGAAATCTCTCACCTGGTAGATGGAACACATGAATCTGTTTTCCTTCTGTAGGGGTTTTCAACCTGCAACTTCCTGGTGAAAGTCTGAGGATAATCAATAGGATGCTCTGGGTTGAATGAACTCTTGCAGTCTCTTCTGATGAAAAAAGAAGAAGAAGAAAAAAAAAAAAGGTCATTTTGTGGAAGCACAGTGAGAAAACATCCAAGATGCCATCAGCTTCAGTGAATACTTGAACATTCATTGTGACTCTTCTCTCAGGAGGTCTTCTTCTGCTTGGTCTATGTCAATTCTTTAACTCATCAGTTCTTCTCACCAAGAACATGAGATTTTCCTTGTTCCTTATTTCCCAGAAGTGGAACTGGCTTTCTTCTGTTCTTGTAAATAGGAGAGGATCTTTTATTATTTATTTATTTATAAGTATTCTACTAAGTAACTACTATTTGGGATGGGTTGGTCGTTTCAGTGCTGTTTATACAAATAGGTTTTCAGTTGCTTAATTCAAAAGCAAAATGAAACTGAGAGAAGATGCAGTCTGATATAAAGGAAAGATCTGTTAACTCTTCTCCAGTTTTGTAGCAGACGTTTCTCGTGTGAGACAGGTCAAACATTTCTAGAGATCTAAGTCTCATCTGCACAGGATAATGCTGCAAACCTGTCCCACTACTGCTAACAGTTGGTTTGCTGGTCAGGTGCTGTTCACTTAGAACCTTGGGGTAAACAAAGCAAGCAGCATCTTAAACATTGTTGTCTACGCAGGCCTAATCAACGCTGCTTAAAACATTAGAGGCCTTCTGTGCTCTGTTTATGCTATGGCTCCCAACTTTACTGATAGTAGGGGAGATGAGTCAGTCAAGATTTTAGGTATTGCCAGTGGTATACAGCCTTATATATATTTAAGACCGCTGCCAGAGTGCAGTGGGTCCACTCTGCTTCTCCTAGACTGAAGAAAAAAAAACTTAACGGTGTATTTCATTGTACCTTACATGACATAAAAATGTATTTGAACATAGAATGATAAGGACAGAAAGCTTGATGAAGGCCCTTGGCTATTTTGGTGACACATTGCCTGTCTATTTTGCTGTTTGCTTTGTTTTTGTCTTGCCTTTACTGAATATTTCATATTTTTAAATACCTATGTATCTGTTGATGTTATTTTAAGTTTTAGTTTCCTGTAAATTATTTCCATGCATTTCTAACTATATTTTGCCATAGAATTATCAGAGTGTAGACACGACTAGACTTCATTTTTGCTTGTTGAGTGATATTCTTGGGGAAACTCTCAGTTCATTTCAACTGGCATTTCTCTTCAAGTTTTAGTATAACATTCCTAAAAATGGAGATGCAGTCTACAGAGAAATTATTTGTCACTGACCTTTTCTGTTGCTATTCTGCCAAGTTCAAAGTACTGTAGACTTTTTTCCTTCCTTTTTTTTTTTAATAATTTTCTTCAAGTTGTATTTGTTGCTAACTTCCCACCACCATATATGGTGTCATTGTTTCACTTATTCTATGTATTTTTGTCTTCTGACTAGATTTAGTGGAGTGATTGAAAACAGAAAAGTTCTAAGCATGCTTTGTGGGATCCTAAAGTAGTATTTAATTTCTGGCAACATATTGTAGGTATTTTCTCAGCTGTGTTGTAAAAATACTTAATATGGATAGGAGGAAGGAAGAAGAGAAAGAGGCAAATCTTGCTCTCCCTTACATGGTTGTAGAAGACAGACAAGGGTGTGGAGAGAACAAAAACCATCCCTTTTACAGCTTGTGTGAAGGCTTTGGTAAGACCACAGGGTAGCTGTCAGTTTGCCCATCCTGGAACAGACTTGTTGGAAAACAATGGAAAAGAAGTGGGGAAAAAAAAGGTTGCTAGTAGGTCTAGATGAATGAATGGTGCACCTGTCAAAATTTGCACTGGTTCACTTCCCTTCTTACCTTATTGCCATGATGGTGTAACCCAGGAAGTTACTGTGAGGAGTGCAGAATTCTTCCACAAGAAATCCTCAAAGCATCACAGAAGGCTGAAGCTAGAATAACTGGTTTGCTCTTCCATGCTTTGCAAAATAAATAAATAGATAAATAAAATGAAACCTTGTTCAGCTATGGACAACATAAAACATGAAAAGAGTTCACGAAACAGAAAGCGTGAACAAAAACTGAGTAACTTAGTAAAGGTGCAGTGAGGTAGTGGGTTTTAAATAAGAGCTTGAAAGCAAAGAAAGATGCTTGGCTGACAATGAGTGGGAAGATTCCAAACATAGGAAATGACATTAAAGAATGCAAAAGTTGAAAGAGGCAGAAAGAGGCAGAAAGAAAGAAAGGAAGGAAGGAAGGAAGGAAGGAAGGAAGGAAGGAAGGAAGGAAGGAAGGAAGGAAGGAAGGAAGGAAGGAAGGAAGGGAAAGAAAAGAAAATTGAGTGTAGAGACACAAAGGGTCACTTCAAGTTTTCTAGTTCTATTTGACCTTTTTTTTTGTCTCCATCTCTTCAGTTATCTAACTTATTAGAGGATTTCTCTTCTCTTTTGAAACTATGTCGTAAACATTAATTTTTTCATATATGTGTTTAAATTCACTAGTCAGTGCCAATTTTATTCCTATTTTTTCCCCTATTATGATAGTGGAAGAGACCTTAAAAACACTTTTTTTCCATGTGTTCATGAAGCCAAAATGAACAAGATTGAGATCTGAGACTTGCTACTCAGCACCTGAATAGCAACTCCCTTTTAGCTGGAAAAAAATACATTGATCTGAGACTTGGCTTGGCGGGTTTTACATTTTCATTAAATATTGATACTTAAACATCATCTTTGTTTACACTGCATGCTGCTTCCTCTAGGTTTTAAACAAGGTGGGTTTTTTGCACATAGTGTTGAAGTCGGGAGTTCGTAACAGCTTTAATACTTATTGATGTGTGATAAGAGTATATCTGTGTGTATGTGAACAATACACATATATTCAGATATTGTGAATGATGCTTAAAAGCCGTGGGTTTTGTGATATCAGATTTCTGACTCCAGTGATCTCAGTGAATGCTTTCAATTAAATCAGTTATAGTCTGATAAATAATCTGTGCAAGTATCATGTTAGGTCTGGTCAACGGACTAAGGTGTTAATAGTAAACATTAAGGATATCAACATTTGAAGCTCATTTAATCTGCCTTATTCTGAATGTTTGCATTGAATTTGTTCTCTGGTGAAACATACTCTGGTGATTTAAATGAGAAAAATACTTGTGTGTGTAGTTCTTTAGGTCGATTTTCCTGTTTTCAGTAAATCAGTACCTTTTAATTTGTCTCAGGGTTTAGGGAGACACAGAAGGGATGCTGAGAAGGAACAACTTAAAGCTGCCTAGAGCTGAAATTTTGAAATATTGTGAGCATGAGCAAGACCTGCTTGCACGTTCACGTTCCCAAATCAGGGTCAGATCCTTCCTTGTGGTCATTACAACAGAGTGAGCGACACAAGGTTGCTGCTGGCTACTGCTGCTGCTTGGCTGGAAGCTCAGGGCTTGCACAATGGCACAACTGCCGGTCGGTTGGGTGGCTTGGAGCACTCCGGCAAGCAGGTCTTGCTGGAGGACAGCGGAAAGGGGAGGGGCTGCCTCCCTCTTACTTCCCCATTTCTTCTAATGAAATCACAAGAGAGAGAATTAAATCAGCACTTTTTCACTTCTCAGTGATATCGGTACCCTGCGAGTTCATGGGAATGGAAACTTCATGATACACGCCAAGTCAGCGATTCAGCAGGCGGTGGACGCAGCGCAGACATAAAGCCTACACTTTGCTCATCAGCCGAGGCTGAAGTGGTCCCAGCTGCCACGCAGAGGAGTGAGGGTGTGGGGTGGCACCAGACACATCTACTATGAAGGCAATGCCAGATGATACCAAAAAAGTATGATAGACACCATAGGGTGGCTCTGTCTTGCACCTTCCAGTAGCCACCTGCTCAGAACTCTTCTTGCTTCCACTCCTTGCCTAGGGTGATTTTGGCCCATCAAACACCACCTGTAGCACTGGAGGGAGACACCTATTCTACATTATGGCCATATCGCATATAACCACCTCTTATCTATGAACGGTCCTGGCAGATATCATCTGCTTGCTAAAAGGATGCTGTTTGAATCTGATTCAGTCTCATGTTACTGAGAATTATATAACCATAGCCTCTCTGCCATCCTCCTTTTCAGATGGCACTCAAGATTGCTGAGGCGCTGGTCCGGCATCTGTGTGCTTCTGGGCTGGATTTGCAGCAGCACCCTTGTGCTGTTATTGGTGACCCTCAAAACAGATGTAAAATAAACTAGGAAAAAGGGGCTAGAAACATAAGTGTGTCCAGGATAGAGAGATCTGAGCTAGAAATAGGCATTAAGCAAGCCTGATGAACTATTAGAATATTTTACCAAAGGAGATTGATTTTCTCTTTCATAGGGATACTAGAGTTCAGATAGAAGTTAGAGGCTTCAGGCAGAAACTAGCTGGATTAAAAACAATGGCCTAGATTATCACTGGAAATATATTTGTTTTGCAGGCAGAATCCATGCAATAATCTTCTTATAACTAGCTGCAAAGAATAGATAGGCATCAGAATAATTTAAAGAAAATAAACCTAAGTACAGATGCAAACTGGAAAAACAACCCTGAAGTCAGTGGAGCTATTCTGATGTAAGTTGGCATCGGTTAGCAGTGAATCAGAAGCAAATCGTATATACTGTTTCCAAAGAAAAGAAGGCATATGGAATATTAGTATATCAAACAAAGAGTAAAGGTGAGTTACTATCTCCAGCTCATTTTGTTTATCATGGTAATGACTGGCTATGGAGTGAGGCAATTATTTCATAATTTTCCATGAGCGAGTTTTTCCATTGTGCCTTTTATGCCCATACATAAAAATCGAGGGTGTAACGAGGAGCTGTAAAACAGACTCTGCAGCGGCCCAGGGTTGCCAGGTTCAGCTGCCGGGTGGATGGGTGAGCCTCCCACTGTGCAAGGCTGAGCCTCGCCTGCACTGCCCTCACTCCTGGAGGCATACGGGGACGCCGAGCTGCCAGTGGGTTCCTCCAGCCTCTGAATCAAAGCACGTGCTTTGGGATCCATCACCAGGGCCCCAGTCAGTTAATCAGTGCTAGGAGAAGCCCAGCGTTTGAATGCCAATAGTGTCAGTAAACAGACCTGAGAAAATGAAGGGAAAGGAAGAGGTCACGCTGAGTGAAGCCTTGGTTTTCTGTGCCAGGAAAAATGGGCAATAAATGAATTAACCTTCACAAGAGACGCAGAAAACCGGGCATCCAGACAAAGAGGGAATTGATTGTTGGGTCAGTCTTTCCACTGGACTAAATAACTGATGCAGTTAATGCCCTGCAGAGCACTACCATTATTTCCACTCGGTGTGTGTGTTTGAAGGGGGAAATGGAAAGGCAGGACGAGACCTGAAGTATCATACACTGAGCCAGCTATCTATTTTGTCCAACATCCTTTTGTGCCTACTTTGCTTGTTTGTTAGTCTTTCAGCACTTGGTTCATTAATTATGTCTTTTTGTTTATTTGTTTAACACTTCTGGGAGATATCTTTTGCCTGTTTCTTAAAATGAGCAGTTTCATGGTGAGCTAACCCTCTCTGACTGCCTGTAACATGCAGACTCAGCAGCTCAGCTTTTCTTCCTCTCATGCTTTCCTGAAACGTCTGACAGCAGCACTCATACCTCTGCAATGACGGGGTGAGAAGTTCTAGTTTCTCTTCAGCTGATTGGGGAAAAAAAAAAAGAAAAGAAAAAGAAAACTCCCCCCTCCCCCCACCCTTCCCCCCAGTATTAATGGTGAGTTAAAACATTTTTGTGTGCAGGTGAATTGTACCACCCTGACTGCAGTAAGGTATGGAAATTAATGTAGCAGCCCAACTGCTACTTTTCAGCAATAGGAAACTGGCTGATTAAACTGGATTTACACTGTCTCATATTGCCAAATTAAATAATGATAGGTTTGGGGAAAACAAATAAATCAGAGAATCTTTCAAATGTTGTAGCCAGCACACATTATTCCATGTTAGTTCTGGGGATCTAATATCTTATTAATTGCTTTTTTA
Source organism: Anser brachyrhynchus (assembly GCF_964034855.1). Classification (NCBI taxonomy): domain Eukaryota; kingdom Metazoa; phylum Chordata; class Aves; order Anseriformes; family Anatidae; genus Anser; species Anser brachyrhynchus. Next base: position 49,996,372 of record NC_137694.1, on the reverse strand, counting down.
TTTCTCTGGTCTCAGAGTTACATCGTAAGCCATGTATTGTGATAGCAAGGGGAATTCTGATTACTGTGTGCATTTCTGAAGAGATCATATCATTTTGTTTAGACTTCAGAGGAAAGAGTGGTCAGAAAAAAGTGCTGGAGTTAAAAGAATGTGAAAACTATATTTATAGCAGTTACATTTCACTGGCATAAACTCTTTCTAATTGATCTGTACTGGGGGGAGCATTACTCTCTTCTCTGGCATGATTTACTTGTCATCATAAAAGCTATGAAGAAAGAAATGAGACTAGATCTAATATAGATTAGTGAGTTTGAGTGGCCTCTTAAAGTCCAATATGCCTTTGTCTACAACAGTATACAATAAGTCATATTTAACCTAGGACAGTTTCTTGATTTTAATGAGATCTGTGATGTCTAACATCGGCCATAAATTCCACGAGTTATGGCCTTCACCAGGGCAGAATGGAGGAGGGGAGAGGAAACTGAGTTTCTATGTGGGAGGAACACCGTGAAAACAAGGCTGCATTGCATCCTGATAGGAAAAAGAAAATCAAGATACAAAGAACGCAGGAGTTTTAATAGCTTCTTTACTCTTGAGCTCTGGTGCTGGAGAAAATAGAGAAAACACACACTGACGGAGAATTCATTTTGCAGATGTGTGAACTCTTTTCTATAAAATGCTGTTTGATCAGTTTTGGCCACACCTTTCCTGTCTTCTAAAAAAAGCTAAAAATATAAATGAAGACTTGTGGTTAGAAACTGACAGCACTTACTCTGTTGCGTTGGTTACAGGCTGCAAGTATATAATGTCTGTTAGGGCATATGGATTTATGTTATTATCAACTCAAATGTTTTGTGAGGTTGTTTCTATGTACAGCACCAGAAACTGTTGTATAGATCAACAGAGGCATAAACAACCAATGTTTTAATGAATAACTGCTGATTTGGGTCAAAAAGGAGATTAAACTACTGGAATAATAACAAGTAGAGTTCTACATGCTGAAAATGAGAATAACATTTACCTCTTACTGTACTTTTATTGGAGAATTAATAGGATTTGGCCCTGCATTTTTAAGCAGAAAAGGGGACTAAAGATGCTTTACAATTGCAATCACAGAATGTAAACTGTATAGAATTGTCCCTGAATACTGTTAGTATCTGGGAGCTTATTTACCAGGAAGAGTCACTACATCTTTAGAGCATACTTGTACTTTTAGGCAGTAAGTATAATACAGCTGCTTACAAGCATTTCTCTACCTGAAAATAAAGACACCACCTTTAAATAACGGGGACAAGGAGCAATATAAGAAATAGAAATGTATCTTGAAATTTCTCTCTTAAAATGTAGTGTAGACTTAAATCTCTATACTAAGGCATGCATTCTTTAAAGCAGAATGAAATAAGTAATACAAGAGTATACCTGGATAACGTGGATGAGGTCCTCAAACTATGAGGAACCTAAGTTTTCTGGCACAAGTGCCTCACCATCTGTTTAGTGGTTAAGGCTGTATCTTGTAAGGAGGAATTTCAGCTCCCTCCATGGTGTATTACAGGAGTAAAAAGTAATGTAAAATTCAGAAAGTTTCCTGGAAACAGATGATATAACAATTCTTCAAACAATGTGCTGGTGATTTAGAAACAAATGGGGCAGGAGCTGGAATGGAAATGAGGAAACAGGACAAAATGTCACAGGCCGTTGTGGAAATCCTAATAGTATTCACAGATTGTTCTTATGCTCATTGAAGTCACTAACAACTTTGTTGGTTGTTCCCAGAAGGCTGAATAGAAGTGGTTTGGGTGTGTATGTACTGGGCTCGTCTCACAGAACTGTATTTCTACACTGGCTTTGATTTATGGGGGTTTGGCCTGAACAAAACCTCACTAGATCCTCAATATTTGCTTGCTAGCAGAGAAAACCCGATTGTCATGGCACCTTCAAGTGTACAACTACTAGAGCCAGGATGAAGGCATCTAGTCAACCTGTCAGTGGGGAGAGTAATATGGCACTCTGCTAGAACTATCCTCTCATTCTTAATGGGGACCAGCACAGTAAACAGAGGATAGGACCTCTCTCTGACAGCCTAAAAAGCATATTTTTGCAACAGGGCCTTAACCGCGCAACTTTGCATAACACTCATTGACTGAAATAGAAACAGGTTGAATTTATAGAGGAGTTGTCATTTGAAAAAAAAAGAAAAAAAAAAAAGGCTTCTTGCAGAAATCTGCACTGCTTCTAGAGCTCTTGGAAAATAGTACAAGCAACCCAATGAAAAAAATAACATCTTAAAATTATGTTAATTTTACAAAGTATCAATATGCTGTTAAAACGAGCTGTAAAAGATGGGCTAATGACAAAAAAGATATATTAGATGGCAGAATTAAAGCCAGGTGCTTGCTACATTAAGAACAATTGATATTTCATCATCATCTATACATTTATCAACATTTTGACTGAGATGGCATGTAATTTGCTCCTGAAAGTATTCTGCAGTCCTTGAGTCTTCTGAAGCCATTAAAACCAATTAGTAACAAAAGTCTAGAGATCAAAGATAGGCTGCCAAATAGCTGGGCATAGACTTTCAAATCCATAGGTATAGTAATACCGGATAAAAATCTTAATGTGTCCCTGCAGTTGTATTCCATGGCAAGCATCAGGTCTGGCAATGATTACATTGTAATTGCAGGGCTTTTTTTGTTTGTTTGTTTGGCTTATTTGTTTGTTTGTTTGTTTGTTTGTTTTTCCGAATAAAATCTATGCCTTTAATACACATTACAGTTCAGTAAAAGTATATTTTTTATTTAAAAAAAAAGTGGCAAGAGTTTTTTGTTTTTGTTTTAAGACAATTCAGATATTCCTGATACTCCTCACATAAAATGGGCATGGTTAAGAAAAGTCTGTCTACTGAATCTCACTCCGGTATATATAAGCACGCAGGCTTCATGTCTATAGAATGTACAGTACTAAAGACAAGAAACACATTTGGCAGACAGGAGTTATCTGAAAGAGGTTGCAGACTGCATAATGCTAGTAAAGTAAGCTTGCACTGTTTATGTCCACACCATATGGCCTATGTATAAACAGTAGTTCAATACTTGTCTTGTTCTTAGCCAGCATTCTCTTCTCTGATTCTCATGCTGATTTCCTTGTTTATTTTTTTCTGTTAACATCATTAATATTGTCCGTGCTAGACAGGTGTGAGCACTAGAGTTTCATATAAAGCTATAATTCCCATTTCTGATTTTCTTCTTTCTTTCTCCAGTGATCGGCATTTTGAGCTATTAAGAAATGTCAACTACTCTTAAATACGCAAACAGAAATTCCTCAGCCCACTTAATAGCTGATTTCATTGGAACTGTGCCAAAAGGGAATCTGACCACTCCTGCTTAAAGTACAAGTCCAGAGGAACAAAGAAATGTTGTGATAAGTTATCACTTGGCTGGGTTAACAGCGAGTGATCGGATGTTAAGTGGTCAACAGGAAAGGTCAACAAAACCATTCTCTGATTGACACTGTAACTACAGGGGGTAGATGGACACTGGTTTCACCAAATCATGTTTGCTTTCATCGCTTCCAGCTTGGTTGATGATATCTGTTGCTAGCCAATGGAATAATAAAATCCTATTACTGATGAAATTACCTTCTCCCTTACCCATGCCTAAGAACAGTTGGTTTTATTTGCTAACTCCATCCTGTTTCATATCAGCTAGTTAAGATATGCAACCAGAAACTCTTTCCTATTACATGTGTGTCCCTAGCTTTACATGAACCTGAACTGTCTCTGCTCATGCTGGTAAAAGCAGGAATATTGCAAGTACCAGAAAGGTGGAAAACTGTGCCTTAAACCTTATGCATGCATACTTATTTTCATAGTTACATATATATTTTGGCATATATAAGAAGACATATCAGCCTGACATTAAAATGTATGCAGCAACTTCAATCCGTTGAGGGTTGAACATGAGCTAACAGTGTGCCCTGGCTGCAAGGAGGACCAGCAGCATCCTGGGTTGTGCTAACAGAAGTATGGACAGTAGATCAATAGACTGATTATCCCCCTTCACTTGAGACTCATGAGACCACATCTAGATATTGCATCCAGTTTGGGGCCTCCCAGTACAAGAAAAACATCAGTGAATTAAGCAAGAACAGCAGAGCAGTGCCAAGTTATTTGGGGCTGGTACACTTGTCTTGTGAGAGGAGACTGAGAGACTGAGTCTGCTTCAGCCTGGGAAAAAGAAGGTTTCAGGGGGACCTAATAGCTGCCCTCCACGCTCATGCTGTCCAGTACCTATAAGGTATGAAGAAGGGTAGACAAGAAACCGTGGGGACAAACTGAAACAAGAGGGGCTCCTACCTGATAAATACTTTCTCCATATACCATACCATAAGGACAGTCAAGCAGTGGCTGGCCAGAGAAGTTGTAGTTTCCATGCTTAGAGCTTTCCAAGACGCAGGTGGATAAGGCTCTGAGCAATCTGGTCTGATCTTAAAGCTGTCTCTGGTTTAAGAGAGAAATTGGACTAAAGACTTCCTGAGGTCCTTTCCAACTTGAATTGTTCTGTGATTTTGTGATTTTATGACTCTCTGTGGATGAACATACTTACTGTCTTGAGCTTTAAATTCAGGCCTATTTAAGCAAAAGAAAAATGGGAGACTCTTCTGCTATTATTTGTGCTATAGCTGTGATTATGAAGCTAAAAAAAAAGTGCATTTCAATTAAAGTTAATTTTGGAAAATCTCATCCTTACAAACCAGATCCCATTTTCTTAAGGATTTCTTGAGAGTTCAGCAGATGTGATATGGAGCAAATGCACATTTACTGCATGTGCATAAAAGACTTTGTATGAGAACAGACTAATTGCATAAGTATGCACAGAGAACTTTCATGAATATTATATGTGATGTGTTAAATTTCCTGATATTTACTAGTAGTTGGGAAACATAAAATTAGAGAGGCAAAGACTGGTGTGGTTGTTTTACCTTGCTAGGCAGCTGAACTCCACCACAACCACTCCCTCACTCCCCTTCCTCAGAAGAGGAGGGGAAGAAGAAAGAAAAAAACAATTCACAGGTTAGATAAGGATAATTTAATTAAAGGATAAATAATTATTGAGGTAAAATTATTATTAAGGGAAAATTAAATAATTTAACTAAAGTGAAAAGAAAAGGAGGAGGGGGGTACCAAGCAAAATCTGTGTGGAAGCACAGACAGAGAGGAAAGAAATTACTCCCTTCTTCCCACCAAGGAGTGATGCTTGACCACATCTCTGATCTCACAGGTCTGAAGCAGGACCTCAATACACATAGCTGTTGTTTGGGAGGACAGAGGTTTTCATACTGAGAACCCAGCCCTCCCTGCTCCTTCCCTTTTAATACCTTTTATTGTTGAGTGTGACACCACATGGTATGGGATATCCCTTTGGCTGGTTTAGGTATGTGTCCCCTCTCAACCTCTTGCCCACCCCCAGCCTGCTGACTTTTGGCAGGGTTGGAGGGAGTCCTGATGCTGTGCCATCACTGCTTAGCAGTAGACAAAACACTTGTATGATACTTATGCTGTTCTAGCTACAAGTGCAGAGCACAGCACTGTATGGGTTGCAGCAGGGAAAGTTAACTCCATCTCAGCCAGACCCAGTACAACTGGTAAAACAGCAAAGTTACTGTTCTCTTTACCAAACATGAACTTTTTATTTATTTATTTATTTATTTATTTATTTGTATTTCACTGGAGCTAGTCTGGAACTCCCTGTTCATAGCAGAAGAATTATACCAATCTGGACATGTAATTTTGGAATAAAATAAGGTGTCTTGAAGAGTGATGTTCTGGAATCAATGAATGCACAGAAGATATTCAACGTTGCTTAATTTTCATTTGCTCATGACCTTCTTCATGGCTCCCAGACTCCAAAACCTTCTAAGAGCCCTTCTGATTTACTTGTGTTACCACTTCAATCACAGATCGCTCTGGCAACTGAGAAATGTAAGGCATATAAGCATGTGGAATGCCCCAATTTTCTTAGGAAAAAAGCAACAACCAAACCAAAAACTAACCTTACTCATTTGTACCTTTTTTATTTTTTCTCTTGGAGGAAATTTCTCTCTGATCAAGCATCTATATTTATGTGGTAGTTGCACTACTGAGAAAAGTAAGAGTAACATTAAGAGTAACGTAAAGAGTAAACGCTCAAGGTTGCACAATGAATTTGTGGCATAGTGAGATAGTTCAGACCGCTTGGCCCCCAAGTCTGTTTTCAGTTTAGCTGTGAAGACTCTGGACTCACAGGTTGTGAATTCTCTGTTTCTATACTATAAAAAAAATCTTTAACTAAATCTGTTGTTTTAATAGAAAAGGTTTCAATTCCATTATTTTATAAAGTCAAAATGCATAGATTGAATCTGCAATAGAAATTTCCTTGCTGATCAAACCATATTCATTTTTAGAACTTGTGCTAATCATTCATAGGTTTTCATTTGTTATAGCCCTACCATGAAAACATTGCTTTTAAATTACTCTAGTTCTGGATGAGAATCATACCTATTTATGCTTAGTATTACAATATTATGTGCACTTGAAGGAGAAATGGTGCCTCATTCTATATAGAAACGCATAGAAATGATTGTTTTGCCTATAAAGAGTTTTCATGATTAACTAGATGTCTATTTATCATAGACACACATGATATCTAGAGTTGAATTTAGGGTTTTTAATCCATTCCTTAGATGTGGATTTACATTAGAGTACTTTGGGTTCATACATGCTAACTTCTGGTTTCAAAACTCATTGAAAAAAAACCTTTTCACCTCTCACCCTCTTAAAGCTATATCTAAAAGAATTTACCCATTGTAGCATGGAGTCATTTAATTCCTCTTTCAGCTGTCCACGTTAGGGGTTGATAACCTGACAACTTTTCTGCATTCCTGTCCATCGTACTTTCATCAAGGAAACAGAAGATAGTATGCATGTTGACCATTTCTTTTCCACCTGTAATATGGAGATCCTCTTCTTCCCAAACGGTTGGCCTGCTGAGATTAAGTAAACCCTAGTTTGTAGTTGAGTTTCTACTTCTCGTTACTGCTGATCTATAACACCTTCGATTTTGTTGTCCTGTGAATTGCTACATTGTCATGGAATGGGTTTTCTTCTATCTGCCTCAGGAAGTATTTGCTCCTATTCTTTTAAACCCAATCATTAAAGCACAGCTCAGAATAATCTAATTATCTTGTCAAGAGTCACTTGTTGAGCTCTGTGCTACTCTACTGATGTGACTACTGGCATCTAAGCAAGGTAGTAGGTAAATGCTTACTTAATATGTTTTTACAGTGCAGTAGAGTTTCTCTACTGATATATGTCATGTCATTCAATATTCAAAGCATTCAAAAAAATGTGATCTTTTCTTTCCCAGCTTGAAGAATGACTGCTACCCAAACCGAATAGAAATGTAACAAAATTGCATTTGTTACAGCATTTTGTGGCTTCTTCCTTAAAAATGAATAAAGTTGTTATGGAGAACTATGCAGAAGATTTTCACCATGTCCTTTTAAATGTGCATTCAGTGCAACCTAAGTTCATGGTTACAATTGCATGTACAAACTGATTGATTAGATTAACCACTTATGCAAATGAGTGTTTGGACAAAATAACACTTAAAATTTAGAAGCTTTTTTTATGTATATGCACTTTTTCACCACAGGATACCTTTTGTTGTCATGATTTTGTTGCTTTTGATTCTTTTGTTCAAAGTAAAGATAATTTCTAGTAGAAACATATTGTGTTTAAGAGCACTGAAAGTAGCAGAAATGATTAGAATGACTGGAGATGACTTTGATCTCCTTGGGGAGCCTTTGCTTGAGTGGAAAACTATACATCGAAGATGAACTCCCAGTGTGACAGAGTAGATAAAAGCACTGATACAGGTCTTAACTGTAGAAACAAAGCTTATGAGCATGAAGACTCTATCATCTCTGTGTTTATGAAGGCAACCTCTACTGAAAGTGTGTCTATTTCACGTGTCAAGAGTTCAATAAAAGTACTGAAAACTGAGAATGGGTGAAAGGATTAGAAGAAAGAGAAATATGGTAATAAAACAGTCTTCAGTCTAGCAGATGCGTTGTCTACATTTAAAGTAGAACAAATTCAATCTTGAATTATTTTATTATTTTATTTTTTTTATAATAAAAAATGTTATAAGGTAATTAGATATGAGAATCATTTATCAAGGTGGATTCTTCATCAGAAATGTTTAAATATTCTATAGATTTTTAAAATATTTTTTATTTTTGAAACAACATACTGTAATTCAAGTAGGAATCATTTGGGGAAAGTCCAGTAGCCTACTGGTGATCAGAGATATCGGTCATTACAGTTAGCTGACTGATGTGTCATTTCTACTCTGCATACCTTCTAATTATACAAAGGAGATATGTGGGGACAGAGAGGGATTTTAATCCTATTCCTAGCTCTATCTCAGCTCACAGGGGTAATGAAATGGAAGACTAAGTGAGAAGAGACATCAGAAGCTAATTAGTGTTACTGTAAAAGCAAAGGCAATTGTAAATATTTCATCATGGGTCTGAGTGACATTGGATGTGTTTTCTTAGAAGTGTCATTCTTGAAAATGAATGACTGGGATATTCAACTTTTCTTAGAACAACAAGAACAACAAATCTTCCTAGCCTTCTTCTTTCAAAAAGAAATTTGAAAACAAGCCATGGTTTCACCCTGAAGGCTCAGAAAGAGAGGGAAAGAAGAATGCAAATATATAATTAAAAAATAATACAGCATGATTTTTGGAGAGAGAACTGATTCATAAATTTCGTGTGTGAGGCTGCCAACAACACCCTTAAGTAATACATTGACCCAGGTACTCCAGGCATTACTATCTGTGCTTCACTTTTGGAGAATATGGAAAACAGCAGAGGTGACACAGCTCAGATTGCATGAGGAGGACATCTCTGTGGCTCAACACATAGTGTTTAGTCCTGAAATCACTTAAGATTTCTGATTTCTTTTTAGTGCCTGGGGAAGGGCATTAAATTGCCAATAATAATAATAATAATAACAATAATAATAATAAACCATTTTGAGGCTACAAGTAGCTGATAATAGTGAGAGGAAAATGATGAATGCTAATAGAAGAATGAGATTCCTTCAGTTTATGCACTCCTTATTTCCTTCCACTACATCCTGTCCTTCTTAATACTGATGATTTTAACTAGGACTTGCAACGTTCATTAAGTTTGACTAGGTCCACAATTGTTCATTGTCTGTTTGCTTCTTGTGCTTCAACTTAGTCTCATAAATTAAAGCAGGGGCTTGCATAAAGGGCTCATAAATTAAAGCAAAGGCTTCATAACAATTTTTAGTAATTTTGCAACAAGTCAGTTGTTAGGAAAGTGGGCTTTTCATAAAGTCCAATAAAGTCCTTTCATCTCCTCAGATAAGTGGGATTTCTAGAGACTTAAATGGTCTATGCACACTTAATTAACAATCAGAGGAATTAATGATGAGATCCAAACTACAACTACTTTATTTGGTCCTTTGCTATTGCTGCTAGAGAAAATATTCCTTATCATAAACCACTGAGGTGGCAATACACTGAATTTTGATGCTGCATGATTCTTAATAATAATCTTGGTTCATCTTATTTTTTTTCTTTTTCTTCATTACCTTTGAATATTAAAATTAAAATTTGAAGTTAAAAAAATAAAATTTATTTATTTATTGTAGGAAGAAATGCAAATTTAATTTGATTCTACTTTGTTAAGCTGTTAATTTTGTAAGCTGTTAATTTCTGAATATATTTCTGAATGTTTTGGAGTTGTTCATGTGTGCTTTTTGGAGTAATCTTTTTTTTTTTTTTTTTTTTTTTTCCAGGATTGTCTTTTTGTTGTGGATAAACTCTACTTTGGTATATTCAGTTAGTTGCTCAAAGCTAAGAAAGTCTGAGATATTAAAAAAAATATTTTGTACAACTATTTATGTAAATAATTCTATTATAAAATAATCATTATTTATTAACTGCAAACCAGTTTATACTCCAACAGGAAAAGTGTGATCTCTAAAAAGAAGACTGGTTGGCAGATAGATGATAGCCTGGGACCTGTAAATATGTAATATAAATATGAGTTAGTCTAAGTGATTCAATGAAATTCTTTGAAAGACAGAGTACAATATCCTTAAAATATATTATATCACAAAGTACCTCCTTAGTCAGTCAAGCTTGTGAAACAGCTGGCAGAAGAGAAGCAGTGAACCTACACAGAGTGGTGATTATATGATATTCCAGTTTGCTCCAAGGTCAGGTCCCTGGCCTCATGTCCAGTCACACCAAACTCTGCAAGCAGTGTAAGGCAGCTAGGAATCTGCTCTTAGTACAATCAAATCTCTGTTATTAGAGATTTATAATCCATTCCCCTTACAGCCAAGCAATGTTAAATTAGGAATAGACAGCTTCTACAGCACGTGTTCCCATGATTCTGCCTAAGGAAACTATTTTAATTGGAGAGTTGGGTTATGAAGAAAACTGAGACACAGCCTTATGCACTCTTCTGATTCTAGACAGGCAGAGGTGTCTTTCTGGGTCTGTTGCCTCTGAGAGCCTATGGAGCCTTGGGCAAACATTTATTTCAGAGATGTTAATCCCCAAATGGTCTGAGACTGAGGGAGACCAAAAAGGATATTTAGAGGCCATTCCTGTGTAAGCCAAAAATCTGAGTTGTGGCCCTTGGGAATGTCCAAACATGGACATTTCTTATCAGTGAAGCAGTGAAGGCAAGGTGCCAGGGGAGAGCTCTGGAGAAGTCAGTGTGCCTTTCGTAACACAAGGAGTGTTAAAAAGTGTCTGTTCTGCTGGTGTCTGGCTTTCCCTGGAAAAGATGCCATTAATACTTCTTATTGCTGGTTCTCCTGCTCTTTCAAGTTTGCAGCCACAGTTGATGATCACGCTCTGACTCTTCCTTGTTAGTAGCAGCTGCAGACCTGACTTTCTACAACTTGAATAACAATTTTACTGTGCCTGACTCTATTATAATGGACAACTTATTCTTTCACCTGTATCTAAAATTTACGTTGGTTGTTGTGCCACTGAAGATCCAGACTCTGGGGTTCTAAGCATTTCTATTCCAATTAAGAAACCAGTCAGCAACCCCCCCCCCCCCCCCCCCCCGTATGCTTTACTTCTTGCTATTGCTTTTCCAGCCTTTTACCAGTGAAGTTCACAATTTTTTGAAGTTCATAAAAAGCAGAAATTGAATGCTGTTGATACTAACTGACCTTAACCCTCTAATGTTGCTTCACGCCTCCATTTCTATGCTTGTCTCCACATAATTTAAATTAAAGGTCTGTGCTGATTATTGGTGTCCAACAAAGATCACCTCTTCCTCTATTCACATTGTAAAGGTTAGACTAATAACTTCATAGCAGAGAGAGAATTTAGATAGATGTGTGGGAAGAATTGGTTCAGAGTTAGTTTCTCTGGAGAGAAAAACATTTCCTCATATCCTATTCTGCATAAAATACATGTTTTAAGATGTTCCCTGAGGCAGGACCTCACTTCATCATACATATTGTTCCTAGGAATAACTGATTGACCCATTAATTGTGATTATGCTGACTGCATGAAACATGTAAAAGGACTATGAGAGATGCCCTTGCTTAATGTTGTATGTAAATATAAATGTATGTTGTATGTAAGTAACATATATAAATGTACTTTGTATGTAAATATAAAAATGGCAGCTTTTTAATCTAGAATACACTTGAATTTCTATCCAGAAAAGTCAGAGTTTGGTTTTGAAATGTGTATTTCTATCCTGTACAGGTTAGAAAAGATTGGTGAGTTTTGAGAGAGAAAGAGAGAGGGAGGGAGGGAAAGAGGGATGGAGAGAAAGAGAGAGAGAAGATCTTCACTTCACTTTATGGAAAACTAACATCTGTAAAATTTCTCAGTGTGGATATGAAGCTATTCCAAAGCATCAATTTCTGCTCAATTAGAATAAGTGTCCAGAAAATTATTGCAAATAAGGCTGTGTAACAATCTTGTTCATGTTGTTCATGTATCATTTCTTGATAAAGTAACACTAAACATTTGTAAAGTATGTTATTTACATTCCGATTTTTAGTTTATTTATTTTTGTTAAAAAATATTAATTCTCATCTGCCAACTGGATTATAATTGCTTTTTTTCTTGTATCTTTGTTAGAAAGTAAGTCAGCATTCACAAAGAAGTAAAGCCATATCTCAACTGAAATATTTGTAAAACCCTTGAGTGGATTAATTATCCCACCACATTCAACTCAGTTGACTGAGGTGAAGTAAATGGAAAATTATGCTTTTATATCTGGAATGTTTAAAGAAGCAGAAATTTAAACTCTTGGGTTTATTTGTGTTTGACTCATGCTTAGAACTTGCCACTGTAATTGAACATGTAATAGCCATGGAGTGTGCTAGCTGACTTCTGTGCATTGGTGTTATAATAAGCACTGCTCTGCTCTGTGGCCAAATTCTCTTTGTCAATAGAATATTTAAAAGCTTTGACTGAAAAACTGTAATAACTTTAATGTTGGAAAAAATTTAGTAAGATGCTGGTTATAGACAGCTTCATATTTCCTGGCAAGTAAGTAAAGCAGGTTGAAATATTTTTACATGAACAATTTTCCTCTTGGAAAATGTGGTTTTGCTGAAATAAGAACCGTCTGTGAGAAAATGTCAATTTTAATGTGTACTTTTTACTTTTCAGTTGGGGTAATCAAAACAAAGTCCCCTTCATTTCAAGGTGACAGTTTGAAATAAAGATACTTTTCAGTTCCAAATAATTATTTGAATTAAAAAAGAAAGCAAGCAAGGAAAAAAAAAAAAAAGCAAGCAAGAAAGAACTCAAATTACCCAGGAACTCTTGTTCCAATCACAGGTGTGGTAATTTTTCAGTGTGACAATTTTATTTTGACACTTCCCATTGTTTTTTGTCCTACTTTTTTTGATACTCCAATTTTTCATCCTGCTTTGAAGTAGAAATTAATTTTGCATGGAGCAAAATTTTGCTTCCCAGGTAGATCTACAAGAAACCAATCAGTGAATAGTTTCAATAGGAATAAGGGAGTAATATTTTATAAATCTATATATATCTAAAACAGATTCATGTCTATCTCAAGCTGTTTTCAAACAGCTCATAAGAAAATGATACCATTATCAGATGTAGAGCTCCTCAGAGTACCTTTATAAACAACATAAGACGTGAATCTGTTTTAGATTTTCCTTTGGGTTGCATAAACAAGAATTTCAGCAACCATCTTTTCTGAATCACTTTAGAAACCTTCCTCAGGTCTGTCACTAAAGTTCATGAAAACAGGGGACATTTTTTTCCGAGTGAAAAGGATGTAAAGACCTTACCAACACTTTACTTTTCCCAATGGACATCATCCTGTATGACCAATGCCTTTTGGCCCAATTGCTTTTTCTTATTCCATGAAATTATATGCATGTTACCATGTGTAGTAAAGGATCTAACAATCTGAAAAATCGTACCTGAAGTGTCATCCCCCTTTGATTTCCACTCATCTGAGTAAGTGCCTTCTTTGGTTCACTCCCCAACCACTCTCTTTGCTGTCTTCTATTAACGACGATATATTCAACAAATATGATATAAACCGTGCTTGAAGAACACCACAGATGATCAGTGAAATTATTATTATAACTACAGATTATCAAGAGTTCTGTAAGAAATAAAGTATTCTCTGAACATAGCTTTATTTAGTCTGTATTTACTCTGTTTGCTCCTATCTAGGCTTCAATACCCACCTTACAAAAATACGAGATTATTCTTTACTTGAGCTTTTATGTTCTGAGACTCCAGATCTGCTGAAGAACATATCTCTAAAAATTATTATTTTTTTCACATAGGTTGGAAAGATTAGCTAGAAAAATTTGGGAATTACACTAATTATGTTATTGATTATGATTTTGACTGCAACAGATTGGCACCGTTTCAAGGAAATAACATCTATCAAATATCTTTTCCAACACAGAAGTCATGCTAGGAACAGTATCAGTTAGCCTGGAATATACCCAGTGATGTGGAGTATTGGATGTTACTGAAGAAGACAATAAATTTGTCTTTGTTTCTGGAGGCCATACAGTTAAAAAGAAGTATAGCACTATAAACAGCTTGTTCCAGAACAAGAATTTTCATTGCAGAAGATATGTGTTTTTCTCACTCTATCCTGATTCATTCTGAGGGGAGACTTTACAGTATCATCTAAAAAGATTGCTATTAGGCATAAATAACAAGGAACCGCTTCCTTAATCATATCATAAAAGTCAACAGTTTGATTAGCCAACATGTGTTTAACAGAATGAATCAGAGAGTAAGGCAGTTACTTGCAGATAGAAATGCTCTTAAGAAAGGAATTTGAGAACAGCTTGTGGGACTTAAATTAAATGTCTTACACACACATACATGCTTATGCTTCTTAGATATATCTCAAGATTCAGGATGTAATCAATGGAAAACAGACAGTTTTTCCTAAGTGTTATTCGATGGAAGTAGATAAACCCAGTTGGGCGAGGAAAGGAAACTAAACATGTGGATATCAGTGCATAACTGGAAAACAATTAGCATTGCTGTCTCTCAATAATAACATTTGTATCTCCACAGATGTATAATGCTCTACTGAGTTTGCGGATGTTTGTTTCAGTCCCATCACAATTAATGGCGGTCTTGTGTTTAAATTTGTTGTCTCAGACTGGGACAGCCAGAAGACTGCTTGAGAACAGATCTCTGAGGAGCACAGGAAATGAGACATACAACACACTTCTTTCTGAGACCTTACTAATGAACCATATATCTGCTATGACTTTGTGAGGATTTTATGATACTGCTAGCCAACAAAAAGTGTTCTGCCTCTTATACCATTGGAATTCTTCGATGTGCCCTAATACACCATCACCAGTGCTTGAAGAGGGAAGGAAACAGAAATTTGGCTTTTAGTTGACTTGGGTGCTCTCTTCCATGGTTTCCAAGAAGAGTCAAAGTTCAAGGGGGAGAAGTTTTCTAATTTTCTTTTTCTATAAATCTTAAAGAAACAATCCATGTGAAGTAAACCTCATCTATCAAACAGGAGCTCTAAATCCAGTAGTACAAAGCTGACATTTGTTTTGCTGTCGCGTGGATGGCAATAGTCAACAAGCAGTTAAACCTATTTGAGAAGAAAAAACATAGTTCTCTGCCATAATGCAGTAGGCTATTATCCAATTAAAAATGGTCTGATAAAAACACTTTTTAACATTTGTTACATTTTTTGCCTGTTTGTGATGCAGCCAAAGAATTTCTATCATTTTTTTTTCTGAATGCAACTAAGATGTAACTAACTGTTGCCATACCAATAACTAGGAAGAAAAAGAACCACCTCCACATGGACTACCCACACAGATCTGATGGGCACAGTTTGTGAAATGCCTTGGGAATAAAATGGTGTGGTGACTGATGGTATGCACACGGCTGCTGCAGTAGGATCTGGCCTTAGGCTTACATGGTGTGTGTGTGTATAATGTGCATATGGTGTAAACTGTTAATCACTGAGACACTGTATCTGTTCATGTTCCAAATTGCATCTCCCATTTAAGTTACTGGCTATTTTTTTTTTCTCAGTATGTCAAACTGTACCTGTGTCAGAGAAGCTGTGGGCCTGAGTCTGGCTATAGCTCTCTAATATAACAGCACAACACATATAATCCTCGCAGCAGATAAGTAAATGAGATTTTTCTTATTTCCTTTGCACTAACTTGAAGACACATTTGCCTATATATCATCTTGCATTCTTTGATGTCTGTGTGTCAGCGATGCTTGTTTACTGATTCTAGATGTTGAGACACATATACATGGTGAAGTAGGCCATGCAATATCGCTGTAACTTAAACATATTTTCATTTTTATATGATCACTAAATTTCCCATTAAAGCCACACTTCTTTCCACCTCCCTTTCATTCTCATCTTCTTGGTAGTTATACTGTGAGCATCTTGGAATAGTATTCAACTAGTTCTGGATGATTGCAGTGGGCTTAACATATCATGGAAACTAGTACATACATATATTTTAAAAAAGGATAAGAGTCTGAAGAAGTTTCTGAGCTACTCATTTCCCATTTATGTTATACAACAGTAAATAAAACAAATAAATCTCTACATTTCATGAAAAACATTCAGTAGGAAAGAGAGAACAGAATATATAGTTTCCTAAATCTTTAGACACTCAAAGATATTGAATTTGCTATTCAATTATTGTTGTCTTGTAATGCCAATTTTGTGATAAGAATTACTGTCATGAATTATTATAGACATTGAACCCCCATAACTGAAAAATAAAAATAGGCCAGTTCAAATCAAAACAAATTTTGCACGAGAAGAGTGAAATTTTGCACGAGGAGAAATTCTGATTTCTGCAGAATTAAAAAAATAAATAAAAAATCTTATGCTGCTTCATTTTCATATCAGTCCAAGAAAAGAAAATGCTTAATCTGAAATAAAATGACATTTAGTTGTGGGCTATTTAAGGCTTTTAACATTTCTTTCCTTATTTTAATCTAATGTGTTTTTTCTTTTTATTATTTTGAAAGTGTAGAAATTAAAGATTTTAGACTTACCAGAATGAAAATTTTAAAAATGTTTAGACATTCAAAAAATTCCATTTATTTTTTCAGCCAACATTTTTCATCAGATCTTACCCATATTAGTAGACAGCTTTTGCCATGTCTTTTTTCCTCACTTGAAAAAAAAAAAAAAAAAAAAGTAAATTCACTGGTCATCAAAAACATGTATCCCCAATGGAGCCATGCTTTTATATACACTTCGGTGTCTGCAACATTTCATAAACCATGTTCCAAAATAAGCAGTCATTTTAAATTCATATATAATGCACTCTTTATTGAATTCAAATCTTTATCACCCACAAATTTATCTTCTTCCTTAAGAGTACAGGGATTTTTTGCAGTGCTTTGTTCATAACAGGAATATTTTCACTTACGTTTGCTAATGAAATTGTCTTCTAAGATAGTTGATAAGAAAATATTGAATGTTTAGGATGGGTCTGTCTGTTTACATTCTTGTCTTTCATCTCCTCATTTCCTACTTGCTCTGTTTCCTTCTGTGAGAATGCAAACAAATTTGCTGCTCAAATAGCTTTAGGCTGGGACAGGTTCTTGTCCATCTTTGCAAGTTGCACACCATCTCTTATATTTTTCCAGTGTCTTCTTTATCATTTCATGAAAAGGGACAGAACTGGTATCTGATTAAAGATTTACATGTGAATGTGTAAAAAATATAGGATATGGCATATGGCAGTACAAGAAATTCCTAGATTCCAAGTCCAGAAGGGATGTTCTAGTATGACTAATATCACAGACATCATAGGATTTACCCACTTAGATCCACAGTGGCTCCAGCAACTTGTGGTGAAGAAAACTGCACAGGGCATCCTGTGTCTGATTTGGTAAAACTTCCTCTAAAACATCCATTCAAATGAGTCAGATATTTCTATGGCAAATCTATCAGACTCGGGCATTTTTTTCTGAGGTCATGAACTTTGAAGGATTTTTTCCTTGTGGCTGCCCTTCTGGGAAATAAAAGCAGTATTTAGCTAAGAATATAGCTCTACTATAGGACAGACATACCACTTTGACTGATTTCAGTGGAGATTCCAAAGAGGTACCTGAGGATTAAATGAGTCCTCCAATAATTTCTTGTGAGGAATTTTAGATTAACTTTAACCTTAACTTTAACCTGTGCTACTGTATTTTTTTTTATTTTTTTTTCCAGAAAGTAACCTCAACTATAATCCTAAGTTGCAGTTGAAAGTCCCAGAGCAGAACCCTTGATAGTAGCAGATAAAGCAGCAGAAAGGCATCAGTTTCTTTTGTTACTTGATATAGTGGTCACAGATACATGCATAGCAACTCTCTGCTAAGGTTAAGGGGAAAATAATTTTAAATGTAGCTTCTCTATCTCCTAACTGCTATGCTTGCATAAAGGGTAGCTATGGTTTTCCTTAGATGATGAAATTTCAGCTCAGCTGGAGCTAGCATTTTGCATCTCTGCAAGGCCTTCTAAGTTATGCAGACATGGACACTAGGGACCTGGAGCTAAGGAAACCTCATCCCACATTATACTGGAATGAAT
This sequence comes from Anser brachyrhynchus, assembly GCF_964034855.1. NCBI lineage: Eukaryota > Metazoa > Chordata > Aves > Anseriformes > Anatidae > Anser > Anser brachyrhynchus. The sequence goes on along the minus strand of NC_137694.1, from coordinate 49,978,204 downwards.
CAGGATCACTGAATGCACTACCTCTTCTATTTTCTGCAACACAGATGGCTACATAATATGTGTGTCTGTTCTCCTAATGGTGTGCACAATTGTGTTGGTTGGTCTACAGTCTAATCTTAAACAAACTTTGCACAGTTAATACAAAATATCTTTTCAGTTATGATAACAGGACATTATTGCCAACACATAAGTATTTCCCTTCAAAAAAGTGAACTTCATAATGGGTTCAGGGTTTTGCAAATGATCCCTCAAGTTCCAGTCTTGGTGTTGTTTAATGTACTTTAATACTCCTTCATACTGACTTTCTGTTTACTTAATAGAAAGCTATTTAGCTTTTAGAACTTTACAGGTTTTGGCACACTGAAAGAAACCAACCAGCTTTATTAAATTCATGACTGAAGGAAATCACTGTAAGCCTAATAAGATTTATGTGTTTCCATTCAATGTCATCAGGGAGTCAGATTAAATCAGGGCTGAAGGTCTCAGCTGCATTCAAACTCTTGATCAAGCTACTAATGCTCCAGTTTGAAAAGTATGACAAGATGATTAGATGATTTAAATAGCCCTGTGTTTTTGAGATGGCTGATATCACTAAAGCAATTATTTTTGCAGTTGAATTTTAGATTTCTTATAGTCATATTAATAAAATGTGGTTTGTCAAGTTTTTCAGTAAGGTGGTTTAATAAAAAGAATAATTAATTTTGTTTCTTTTGCTTAACACAGTTACCTGTTATACAAGTTGTCTATTAACTAAAAGCATAATACCTGGTACTTATATAAAGCTATCTTCAAAGCATATGACTGTCCCACATGATACCCTTGCTTCTAAATTGGAGAGGCATGGATTTAGTGGATGGACTGCTCAGTGGGTAAGGAATTGGCTGGATGATCACACTCAAAGTGTTGAAGTCAACGGCTCAATGTCCAGGTGGATATCAATAATGTGTGGTGGCCCTCAGGGATCAGTGCTGTTTAACATCTTTGTTGGTTACATGGACAGTGACATTGAGTGCAGTCTCAGCAAGTTTGCCGATGACACCAAGCTGTGTGGTGTGGTCAACACACTGGAGGGAAGGGATGTCATCCAGACAGACTTAGACAGGCTTGAGATGTGGGCCTGTGCGAACCTCTTGAGGTTCAACAAGGCCAAGTGCAAGGTCTTACATCAGTGTCAGGACAGTCCCAAGTACAAATACAGGCTGGGGGGTGAATGGATTGAGAGCAGCCCTGAGGAGAAGGGCCTGGGGGTGTTAGTTGACAAGAAGCTCAACATGAGCAAGCAATGTGCACTGGCAGACCAGAAAGCCAACCGTGTCCTGGGCTGCATCAAAAGAAACATGGTCAACAGGTTGAGGGAGGTGATTCTCCCCATCTACTCTGCTCTCATGAAACTCTACCTGAAGTATTGTGTTCAGCCCTGGGGCCCCAATCCCAAGAAGTACACGGACCTGTTAGAACGAGTCCAGAGGAGGGCCACAAAGATGATCAGGGGCATGGCGCACCTCTCCTGTAAAGAGAAACTAAGGGAGCTGGTGTTGTTCAGCCTGGAGAAGAGAAGGCTTAGAGGAGACCTTACAGCGGTATTCCAGTACCTAAAGGGGGCCTATGGGAAAACTGGAGAGGGAGTGTTTGTCAGGGAGTGTAGTGATAGGACAAGGAGAAATGATTTGAAACTAAAAGACAGTAGATATAGATTAGAAAATAAGAAATTCTTTACTAAGAGGGTGGTGAAGCATTGGAGCAGGTTGCCCAGAGAAGCTTTGGATGCCCTATCTCTGGAGGTGTTCAAGGCCAGGCTGGATGGGGCTTTGGGCAACCTGATCTAGTGGGAGGTTGGATGACATCCCAGGATTTCCACATCTGTACTGATCTAGAGCAGCCTGGTATTCATTAGCTTTATGTCTTGTCCCGTAAGTGAATCTAAAATAGATCTAAAAAGCAGGAGTCATTTGTCATAGAATGATTAAGGTTGGAAAAGACTTCCAAGATCATCTGGCCCAACCATACCCCTACCACCAATATTACCCACTAAACCATGTCTCTGAGTACCACTTCCAACCTTTCATTAAACATCCCCAGGGACGGTGACTCCACCTGGGCAACTCATTCCAATGCCTAATCACTCTTTCTGAGAAGAAATTTCTCCGAATTTCCAACCTGGTCTCCTGGTGCAACTTGAGGCCATTCTCTCTTGTCCTATCACTAGTTATCTGTAAGAAGAGGCCAACTCTCAGCTCCACACACCTTCCTTTCAGGTAGTTGTAGAGAGCAATGAGGTCTACCCTGAGCCTCCTTTTCTCCAGACTAAACAACCCCAGCTCCCTCAGCCGATCCTTATAGGACTTGTATTCCAAGCCCTTCACCAGCTTCGTAGCCCTTCTCTGGACACACTCCAGGGCCTTGATGTCTTTCTTGCACTGAGGGGACCAAACCTGAACACAGTACTTGAGGTGCGGCCTCACCAGAGCAGAAAACAGAACGATCACCTCCCTGGTCCTGCTGGCCACACTATTGTGTGCCATCAATCAGCACCCCCAGATCCTTTTCCTCTTCACAGCTTTCCAGCCACTCTGCCCCAAGCCTGTAGTGTTGCATGGGGTTGTTGTGGACAAAGTGCAGGACCCGGCACTTAGCCATGTTGAACCTCATCCCATTGGCCTCTGCCCATCGATCCAAACTGTCCAGGTTCCTCTGCAGGGCCTTCTTATCTTCCGGCAGATCGACACTTCCCCCCAACTTGGTGTCGTCTGCAAACTTACTGAGGGTGAACTCAATTCACTCATCCAAATCATCAATAAAGATATTAAAGAGGATGGGCCCCAACACCAACCTCTGGGGAACACCACTGGTGACTGGTCGCCAGCTGGATTTCACTTCATTCACCACCACTCTCTGGGTCCGGCCGTCCAGACAGTTTTTAACCCAGCAAAGGGTATACCTGTCCAAGCCATGGGCTGCAAGTTTCTCCAGGAGAATACTATGAGAAACCTTGTCAAAGACTTTGCTGAAGTCTAGGTAGACTACGTCAACAGCCTTTCCCTCATTCACCAGTCTGGGGTCACCTGGTCATAGAAGGAGATGAGGTTGGTCAGGCAGGACTTGCCTTTCATGAACCCATGCTGGCTGGGCCTTGTTGTCTTGCACATGCTGTGTGGTTGCACTCAAGGTGATCTGTTCCGTAACCTTCCCTGGCACCAAGGTCAGGCTGACAGGTCTGTAGTTCCCCTGGTCTTCCTTACAACCCTTCTTATAGATGGGCGTCACATTAGCAAGTCTCCAGTCATCCGGGATCTTTCTGGATGACCATGACTGATGATAGATGATGGAAAGCGGCCCAGCAATCACATCTGCCAACTCCCTCAGCACCCTCGGGTGGATTCCATCTGGCCCCATGGACTTGTGACAGTCCAGGTGGAGCAGCAGGTCTCTAACTGTTTCCACCTGAACTGTGGGAGTTTCTTCTGCTCCCCATCCCAGGCTTCCAGTTCAGAAGGTTGAGTGCCCTGAGGATAACTGGTCTGACTATTAAAAAGAAACATAGAGAACGCATTGAGAATCTGAGCCTTTTCCTTATCCTCAGTTGTCATTTTCCCCACCACTTCCAGTAATGGATGGAAATGATTTTAAAGGATTTAACTTGCACTTAGTGTTTGGAAGAATTATTTTATACTATTTGAAAATAAAGTTGGTAAACTTTCATGAAGAAAGTTCCAAAGGCTGCCCATGAAGCTCTACAAACTGACTCCTCCATGTCTCATTCCAATGGGAAGCTACTTCCCAGCTTATTCATCCTGAGTAGAGGGAACCCTTCCACTCTGCCAGGCTATACGGATGTGGTTGGTAAGGAATATCACAGACTGACTTTTCACTGGGGTAGATAAAGTACATGGGAGAGACTTAAGACTACTAGATTAGGAGACATCATTGTTGATAATGCCATGGAATTGTCTGAACTGTAATCACACCGCACCCTGATAGCCTGGAAGATAAGTATTTTCCCTTTGGTCTTAGCAAAGTGATAGGTGAGAACTCTGCTTATAATATTTCAGGTCACTGAAAGCTCTTTTCCCCGTAATGAACACTTAAAAAAATAATGATGTGCAGATGGACAAACTAATTCTTCAACACCTGTCACTCGGGGCTGGGTAGTCAAGGATCCTCTAATGAAGCAAAATGTTGTGGTCTGTTATAAACCATCAGTCTCATTCTCTGCTGGTACTTGCTAATTAGGTGTGGCTGTATAATGCTATCCATTTATTGTACTTTGAAAACATTACTATATAGTGATAAAAGGTTTCCATTGTTTACCCCAATTAGTTAAATGCAATGGCAGTCCTTAATAGAAGTGTCCTGTCCAGTTTCAAACTCTGTGGGAGCACAGGTTGATTTGATTAATGTGGGCTGTAAAAATTCCAAATAATGCAATGATTTAAGCAAGAAAACACAAACACTTTGCATGCTGGATGCAGTTGAGTGAGTACTGACTGATGAATTGCAGCATCCTAGCAATAATTTCTATATGATTCAGGAGTTTTAATTGCAGAAGTGTCCTAAAATATGCAAAAATGCCCTTTAGGAATGCAAGCTTACAGGAATGATTTATTCTAAATGTAGGGAGCAAATTTATATATATATATATACATACATATATATATAAACATGCACACATATATACAAATAGCAAATGCTCATCATAGCTGAAAAAGTGGCAACGATAATGGTACTTGTGTTCAAAGAAAACTCTTTCCTTTTTGTGATTAAATCAATAGGGGAATATTTTGCAAAGCCTTTGAATGAACTGATGGAGCTTTCCAACATTGCTGTAGGAAATGACCACAAAACAAAATGCTTATGCACCTATTTTGTTACAGGCTGTGAAATGTCATGTTGTCTCGTTAATGATGAAAGCTTGGTATGGGAACAATACTTCTCCATACATGAATTTTCTATTAACACAAATGCCTTCGCTCAAGCAGCACTCTTTGCTAAGGCTCTGCAGTGACTGGCCAAGCTCACAGAAGTGAGATAAGACAACTTCTGAGTGGCAGATGTCAGCAGCGTAGGCAGCTGTGTGATGTGTGACTGACATGGAAAGAGCAGGCTGGCTGCCAAGACCTCTAAGCAGTGATCTGCTTGAGGTATGTGTGAAACACTGAATGTTTTCAGTTACAGGTCTGCTCTGACCTGCTTTGTGCACACATATGGAATGTGTCTGCAAGTACCAGAGATAAAGCTGGAGCAATATGAGACTGAGAAGCACATGTGCATCCATAGCACTGAGCCCCCTTGGATAACTTGAATGGACTCCAAAGTGAGAGGAACTCATGTCTGCTGTGATAAAAGTGCCAAATGATTAAGGACTAGACTGATAACTGACAGCACAAAGGGGTAAGGTGGATTCTGACTTACTCATAGTTAGACCTCTCTTCTCCATAAGCATGACAACTCAATGATTGTCATGAATAAAGAGGAATTAGAGGCTGTCAGTGGCAGTCCTCAGTTTATTTCTCTTCAGATTCACACACGGTCTCAGTGGTCAAGAGTTTTCCAAATGCTAACTGTTAATGTACAGAGAGAGAGGAAACTGCTGTGGCTTAATAAACACAGTGACACAGATTTTAATGCTGCCAGGCCTGAGCTTATCTCTAGGACTTGCAAAAAGTACTGAGTGGTATACATACTTCCAAGGTGTGAAGAACAAGAGATGCTGTGTGATCCCGTCATAGAATCACAGGGACCTTAAAATAGGATCCCCCTTGAAAGGGACCTTAAAGACCATCTAACTCCACCCCCCCTGCCATAGGCAAGGATACTATGCACTAGATCAGGTTGCTCAGGGCCTCATCTAACCTGGTCTTGAACACCTCCAGAGATGGGGTTCTCAGGGATCACTATTCTGCCTTCTGACTCCTTGAGTGTTTGAGTTTTAAAACTTTAATGTCTCTACATGTTGCTTTTGTGTGTGTAGTACCAACAGCAATGGGTGACGTGTCTTTTTTAATAAGTTACCGTGTTTGTCTACGCAATATAATATCTGTATGAGACCGCTCTGCATTTTTTTTTTCCTGCTATGGAAGAACAAAGATCATTATTTGCTGGAACATGTTGGGCTACTGTTAGTGTAATACATATATTAATAGTCTTATCTCCACATCCAGACAACTTTATTATTCCTTGTTTTTACCGTAATGTAGAGATAAGACACCTTTATACCTGCACCATAAAATAATAATAATAATAATAATAAAAAGAACAGAATCTTTGCCTAACAGTGTTCACCTCCTTCCAGAGGCATTGCTGCATGGTCCATGTTGAGCAACCTCTGCAGATTAGCATGGAGATGCTTGTAAAAGCTGCACTCGTACTGTAATAAAAGTGGCTTGCTGCTTTTGGGGGTTCACCATCTAATGTTTCTGAAAACATTTCATTTTTTCTGACAATGACAATTTTTCTGTGCAATCTGCCAGTTATTATACCTCACCTTTTGGAATAAGCGTGAGGGTGGGGAGATGCTGCAACTCTTTTCTGTGCTAAAAGAAGGGTGAGAGGTAAGTGGAAGAAGAGAATTGCTATTGTTTCTATAATGTGTGTGGGAAAAAAAAAAAGAGACATATGCTCTGAAAAAAGTTGAAATCTCATTAATTTGAACTAGCATGACAATGAGGACATTGTAACCCCATCACCTACATCTTTCATACAGAGTCAGTAGAACATCAAGGATAGAAAAAATCCTATATCTCTTTGCTTAATCATGCCTTCCTGCAGCTCTGAATGCAAACCAGAACCGTTAACATCCAAAGCAATTCTTTCCTGTCAAATGCCGTCGGAATGAGTTCTTGCAGAGAAGCTTCCTCATTCTACAGAAAGGGGAGTGTTACTGGCTACTTGGAGACAAAGCTGCAGCTGCTTAGTGACTGTAAATCAGTCCCATCTTGTTAATGTCAGTATTAATGTCAGTAAAGATATGCTAATTTATGCTTGCTGAAGTACTCAAACCTGCAAACGGGCACCTGGTTAAATACCTACGTTTAACCTGCTGAAATTGCTCAGAAGCAATTAAATCAGCAACTGCTCCATTAGGTGGGAAAGGAGCAGTGTTACCCACTTGCACTCCTTTCAGGACCTGAGGCAGTGGGGTTTTGGGGGGTGCCTTCACAACCTCCCCTCCCACTAAAGCCTCTGATGGAAATATGAAGGCAGGGGACCATAGATACGACAACATGCTCTAGGAGTAGCTGAAGAAAGAAATTAAATGCTTGCTGAGATCTCATCCTGCTGATTGGTGACATGATCCATACTTCCCTTCTATTGTCTTCCCAGTCCTTACCTCACTTTTACCTTCTTGACATGCTATATCCCCTTTGTTTCTTTCCTTCAGCATTTCCATTTATTTTCTTTTATTATTACTACAGATGGAAGGAAGCAAGGAAGGAAGGCAGGCAGGCAGGCAGGAAGGAAGGCAGGAAAGAAAAACGTGATGTTTGCTATTGCTGCTGACTGTGCTTGCATAATACACACTTTTCCTCTCTTTTTTATTTTCTGCTTGAACTGTAAACTCTGAGCACTCCATTTAGCTAGACACTATACAAATAATGGGGACCCAATCTTATTTTGTCCTCAGGCATTATCATAATAAGAAAAACATTTAAATTTAGTGCACTATCATAAAGATGTGCCTTTTCGTAATGAGAGATAGTCTTTGGTAGTTCCTACTGATAAGAACAAAGCAAAGGAACACCAGAATACTTACTATAAATAATATTTCAGCAAAATCCTGCTATTTCATTGCCTCCTGCAAGCTGCCAACCAACTCTCTTCATTATAAAGTGTACTTGTTTAACAAAAGCTTAAATATTATAATGAAATTGAGTGAAAAGAATTATTCCAATGCAGTAAGTTATGACCTTAATGGACTGATGATCCAAGTGATAAACTAATATTGAATAATCAGGTTAAAGTTTAAAAAGACATATGACATTAAGAAACGCTTAAAACAAAACAAAACAATTCTGAAAATTTAGAAAGTAACTTTTCTTTAAATGGGTGGAGAAATGTCAGAGAATATTTTGATTGTTTGATGGCCAAGTTTCCTGTCTATGTTAGCAGTTACAGTCTTGTTCTCTCCATTGTGAATTGTCTGTGGAAAGTTTTAGATTGGACAGGATCAAGAAAACATTTAGAAATGCTATTGTAGTCATTCAGATGGAAAGAGAATATGAGCATCAATGATTTTTACAACATGCAACAACCGAAATCGATGTGACTCTGCTATCTTCCTTTCTTAAATGGCGGTATGAAACATCTCACCTAACTGTAAACAACCACATTGTAGACAACTCTGAACAAAACATGTTACTCATTTTATAGTCAAGGGAAGGAAGTGTCCTATTTTACTTATTTCCTCTCAGATGAGATAAATTGCACTCTGCAAGTGCTTGTTTCTCCCTCTTGACTCAAAAGATCATCTAGACTGAAAGCTCAGTTTAGGATGTTTACAGTATAGATATCTACATTTTGGCAACCGAGTCCTTTTCTTGGTGTTGGGTCTGTAAATGTGTTCAGAAAATGCACCTTCAGAAAGGCTTCATTGAACACATGCCCATCCATGGCTCCTACCGCACATCCCAGGCTTGGTCATGGCTTCTGAGTTTGAGGCAAGTTTGAAAAATGCTGTGAGTAGGAAGGACAATCAGACTGGGGTGTTCAGCAGAGGAAGGAGCAAGGCAAGGATGGAAAATCTAGTGAAATGGGCTTATTGCTTTTGCCACCTCACTCCTCTTGGCTATCCTTGCCACACCACAGGCTCTGACACCTCTTTTGGCTGCCACAGGCAGTATGACTTCCAGGCCTCTGGCACAGTGAAGTGACGCATGGAGCCTGTGGCCTTTCTACTTCTTTTGCTGATCACTTCTTCTGGTCACTGTTATGTGAGCTGGCTTTGGCTCAAAGACTTCAGGTGTTCTCAGGGATAAGTCCTCTTTCCTTGGTCATCTGTCCAGCTGCATGTTTTAGTTGCCAGTTATTTGAAAAGCTGTCATAAGTACTCACCAGTACAAGATAGTGCAGGCAAGTGTTTTCCTCTTTCAGTAATGAAGGGGACAAAATACTGTGAAGGAATTTGCTTCCCTTTGGAAACTAAAATCTATTTACAGGTCTTCCTGCCATTTAAATAACTAATATCAGAGTGGTGGGTCATGGCTCAGGGGGTTATAGGAACAGCAAATTCTGGCTACCACTTGCTCCTTGAGAAAAGTAAATCTTTCATGTTGTTTCTCTTTTTTATTTAAAAAAAAAAAAAGTGTCTGAATCTTGTATAATGATGACCATTTGGAATTTTATCCTTTTTTTGAAGTAGCAGTAGACCACTCAAACACAACGCAGGAGAGGAAGTACTACTAATCTGTGTGTGTGTGTAACACAAAACATCTACGGTAATTTCTGTGAGAGTAAAATTGGTCAAATTCACTGAATCATCTCAGCAAAAGATTAGATGAAAAGGGCCAAAATATTTTTCTTCAATATGTAAAGACATCTAATTTTTAGTCTGAGTGTTTTGTGTGTGTGTGTGTTTATTTTTTTAAGATTCGCAAAACATAAAATGAAAAAAAAAATGTTTGGTTTCTGAACCAATCTTTTTCAACAAACCTAAATGGCTATTATTCATAAAAGTGTACTCAGAAAAAGTAGAGACAGATGAAACTCTTTTTATTTTTTTTTTTTTCCTGAGCTCCTTGGAGACCAGTGAAGCCACTATTAGCTTACTTTAATACTGAGCTGAAGTAAGGCTCTGCCTACCCACATAGTATAGCTGTATTTAACTAAACATATTTCTATTACTCTACGTTGGATACGATCAATTATTTTGCACCTATGGTTTTCTGTGGCATACCATTATATCACATCAGCCTTTTGTTTGACATCAAACCGATGTAATGTGATACATGAGGAGTTTTATCAGAGCTGTTTTAATTAAGCAAGATATTTTATTCACTTTGTGAATATTTGCTTTGGGTTGCCTGTAGAAGACCATAAAGTACAAGCACCTAAATGCTTCTAGTGAAACGTCAAATGGGGTATCCTGCACTCTGCTGATTAATTACATAATATTTAGATCATTTAGCTAATCTGTTGAATGCATATCACATAGTTAATGAAAGATTTCAATGCTCCAGGCAGACTTTAAGAAATGAATCATCATGTGCAGTACACAGTCTTTATTACTCATTGCAGTAATGCAGCATCCAAAGGTACCAAGCTTGAGCTGGGAGAGGTGCAAAAGGCATTGTTACCCTGCAAAAAATTGGCTTGCTGTCTATTTTCTTCTTACTTGAGGAGTCACACAAGGCAGGGTATATAGATACTCTGGCTTCTTCGTGGGGCAGAGACTGGTCTCAGATGTACTGTTGAGAAAAGTGTCTTTTCATCTCATCCATTTTTCTCTGGAAAGCGCTGCAGCCTTTAGGAACCAAGGTGTCCCCCTTGCACTGCTGTTCCTGGTAAAACTTTAAGGAGGCAAAAAGAATTATAATTCTTGCCCAAGCAGAAAAAAACTTCTGGAATGTGCTAGATTTTTTTCCTTCTTCCCATATGCAGCACTGTACAATGATTAGTTAACAAAGGTTGAAAAGTCGTTGTTATCATCACCACCTTATTGTCATGGCTTGGGTAGTACATTCCATTTTTTTTTTCCCCAGCCAATTATCAGCGATTAAAGGTATCAGTTAACTTGTAAAATGACTGTGAGGATTTTTCCATAATTCTGAAGGCCAAAGGTTTATTGAGTTTCTCTGGGATCATTGGAGAGAAAGAATTGCTCTTTTATTTGCTTATTTGTTTCTAAGGAAAAGATATGGAAACGTGAAGTGGAAGCTTCACTGGACTCCAGCTCCACGTTGTTCCGTGATCATGCTCACTAGGTCTGAGCTGGAAGTCAGGTTTGTAGCAAAACTTGTTGTGAGGGCTCAACAGACAAGAAGGTTAAAAACAAATTAGAAATGGTAGGGTAGAAAGGCATATGGGCTGACAAGTCAAAAATTAGATCCATTTAGTTACAGACTGATTTAGTTGATAGGGCAACTCCTTGCTCACTGATTGGCCACACAAAGGAATGACACAAATGGCATGATGCAGATTGCAAATAAATGCAAATGATAGAATCTTTCTCCTGGGATGCAGCCAGGAGACTCCAGAGACACATGCCTCTCAGCATCTCTTTCACTGCTCTGCACTGTTATCAAAGCCCAGGAGCACTGGCGGTCATCCTGCCCTCGACTCCCTTGGTGGGAGGAACTGCGAGTGCTCTCTCTATCTGACTTAGCCAAAGTCAGCTGGGATAGCTAAGATCCATCTACTCCTGTTTTTTTTTTTTTTTTTTTTAAACTCATTCTGGCTGAAGTAGATTAAGGACCATTTGCACTATCCCTCTGTCTGCAAACCCTCCAGCAGAGGTGGGAACAAACAGCTGAGGTAGAAGTGATAATGTCTTATCTGCTCCAGCCTCTTTCAAAGTGAATATCTGTTCAAAGCCTATGGGGTATGTAGCAAAAAAGCAGCATACATCTCCTCCTCTTCCTGTATGTGGTCAGGACCCGAGTTTCGTATCTCATCTGAAAGATAACACATCCAGGAGCATCCTGGGAGAGCAATTTAGTACTGAGTCAGAGGGAAGAGAATGAGTCACTGCAGCTCTTAGATTTTTCTTGGAAGTTTCTCACTAAAGCATTGACCCAGCCTGACACTGTTTAGTAGATGACATCAGAGAGACTAGAGTTTATGTTAAATTCAACACGGAAAAAGGCTAGGATCCCAGGAAACCAGTTTCAAAAGAGTGGTTAATTCTTTGTGGGGCTGTTAAAAAGTACTTAATTGAGGTATTTTCATCATGCACTTATAGTAAAAGAAAAGCAACCCCCTCCCCCCAAAAAATCAGAAGACTCTCTAACCAGAAATCTTGAGCTGTTAAGTAGTAGATACAGCATGTGTTACATTACAGACTGTTCCTTCCCTTATCGATGGTACACAAAGTGAACTCGTTATAATTGGATTGTATTTGGCTAGAAAAAGCTCCAGTCCTTTTTCTTTCTTTCTCTCTTTATTTGTTTTTTCTTTCTCTCTTAATTTGTTTTTTCTTTCTCTCTCCCTCTTCCACTCTTTCACTCTTGCTCTTTCTTTTGCTCTTTCTATTTCTTTCTCTCTTTCATCATTGAAGGAAAGCTACCTGATTTTTGCAGTGAAGTTGCCTGCAATCCTGTGAAGGATCCCCTCATCAACAGAAAGGCATCAATGGCAGTGCCAGGTTGTCCTCGTGGAGTGGTGCTCTGATGACTATCAGTGAATTGGCAATGATTAGTGACTCACTGTTGCTCATTCTTAATCCAGCCCTGCTTGTACTGCCTTGTGGGAAGCAAATCGGAGCACATGCACAGGAAGAAGTCTCAGAGTTATTTTGCTGGCAGCCTTCCAGAAACCTCCTTTGCACTGTAACTGCCTGTCTGCTACCCACTAAGTTTGCCATCCGGCTGAAGATTTTCTTCTTTTCTGCTGCTGCAGACTTGAAGCCACATGACACAGACAACCATACATGTGCAGAAGCTGTGTTTGCTGTGTCTTGCCCTCAGTGTGCTACTCCATGACTGTTCAAAATGCAGACCTGGCTAGAACGTAGTATGGTTCCAGTCTGGCCCATGTGCCTTGGATCACGCGAGTTCAATACAGCAGGACTTAAACGGCCTGTGGACCAGAATTTCCCCCACCAGCTATCACTCTCACATGGGACTGAGAACAGGGGACTGTAGAAGGACAGGCCAGGAAGTTGAGGGGAGTTAGTTGCAGAAGCTGAACTTTTAAGAACCTGAGCTGGTGAAGCTGGAAATAAACTAGCCAGTGGAGGTATCAGAAAGTCAATGTGGCTGTCTCAGCTCTCTCAAAATGCTATAGATTCTGTTCCTTTGTTACTAACCCTTCTGCCTCTGTTGCACCAATATATTTCCTGCACAGAACTGGCTAGAGACCATACAGTTGACTTGTCTGTTTCGTATAATCCCAGGAATACATAAGCAGCAGTGGAAAAAATCATTTTTTTCTTTAAAAAACAACAACAAAACATGACTGTTTCATGGCCAGTTCCAGACCTCAGTAAAAGCTAAGCTTCCCATACAATCATATGCACACAATGTTTAAGCACAAGGATTAAGCACATGAAATTCAAGATAAAATGAATCCCAATATATTTTCAATGAACTGTTCTTTAGGAGCTGTAAGGAAAAACTAGGTACCTATACAAATGACAGTCTTTTTAGTTTAGCCAACATATTTAGAGCAATAATTCTCAGAATCTAAACTAAAGGCAAAGACATGCTTAGCAGCTATATGCTCAACAGCACTATTGCTGGAAAGGAAGAAGGTTTCTGATACCTGGAAGAATTTATAAAATAAGGCAATTATGTTCTACAATCACTTAGTAAGAGGAGTAGGTCTGTTAGGGTCTCTAGTCTTTGACTTTGTTTTTCATGCCAAACATATTTTGTCACATTTGTTCTCATTGCTTTGAGCTGTTTCTGGCATACTGTATAAGTTCTGCTTACTGCAGCTATACATCTTGAAAAAACATGAAGTTGTTTATATGCAATGTTTTGATGGATGGAATGAAAGCTGGCATTTAAAGGCACATTTTGAATGTTTGCATCCAGAGTTCTTGGCACACTGGTGCATCCTGAAAAAAAGAAAAAAAAAAAAGGAAAAAAAGAAAAAAAGTTCTGCTTCAATAACATGAAAACCTCAGTTGTATTTAATGGGTGGCTCCAGATGAGGTGGCATCCACACAGCCACCTGCCTGCCAGGCACTCTGTCCAAGTGTCCAGGTGTGTACTAGATAGGGTAGAGTGTCCTCTTTGAATTGCAAGACACCTTTCTATGCCCGAGAAACAAATCTGTTATTCTAAGGATGAAGGGATACCTCTCAGAAGACTTTTGGACACATCTCTAGTGTCTTTAGGTTTTGACTGTCTTGGTTTCCCAGAGTTAAAAGGGCTCCCTGGCCCTCTGTCCTTTCTCTTACTGAAATCCTTGTCCACATATCCTTTAGGCAAAAGACAACTGGGATATGCTTTTTTATGCATACTAATTTCTCAAGCTTTTGTACTTCTGTTTCAGGAGAAAAAAGGACCGTTTGAATTTTCTGTCATCTGAGGGAGATAACATAGGAATGGGTTGTGTGATTTGCAGTACACATGGTCTTTTTGGTCTATGTGACATTGCATGTGACTCCAAGGACTATTCCTTGTGCACGGGCACATTTCTGGTTAACATATCTTATACTTCTGCTCTGTGAAACCAGCAGCTGGTCAGCAAGCCACAGACCAAGCTGATCAGCAGTGGCACAGTGTGTCAGAGTGGAATGGAGACCTTGGCTTTGTGCTGCATAACTGGGACACAGCAGATTTCATCACCAGGCAGGAGTCGGCTGCCAGTCTGGCACGTTGTGTGAGGTGTGATGGGTCTGCAGAAGGCTAACACTGCTTACTCTTGGTATCTGCTCAATGGTTCTTCATTAGCAGCTGCAGTGACTTAGAAACCTCCAGTTTCTGCTTTTGACATCACTTGCAGGTCACTGTTTCCTAGCACCAGTCTACGCCAACAAGCAAAGTCCCAAGGACGTGCTGTGTCTGCACTCCTCACGTTTGTTAGGGCAGGCTGTCCTGCTGCAATTGAAATCAAGGGCCAAAACGCCCATTGAAGTTAATGAGAACATGGGTGAGCCCACTTCCCATATGGTGCCTGTCAAACACGTGCTTAAGAAACATCTGATATATTTTTATTGTCATCATGTGTTTGGTATAAAGATTAAGACTTGCTAAAGCTTGTGAGTTCTGAGACTGTAGGCAGCAAGAAATTCCCAAGTTTTGTATAAATATCCAGCTTTATTCTTTTGTGAGAGAACCACATGCCAGCGTGAGGACTCATATGATTCTGGGTGCAAGTTAGAAAAGCCATCTGCTTTAAGGTATGCTTAATGCGCTCTGTGGCAAACTGTGGCTCCTGTCAGTGAAACATTTGTTTACATAAACCTACAACTTCGGGTCACTTTAAATTTCAGATGCATAATTAAGATATTTAGGATAATTAAGGCTGACCTTTACCATTTTTTGCATTTCTGTGTTTTTTTGTGCAACTTTTTGATATCTGCTGTCTTAGTCAATGTGAAGCTGAACTATAATGCTATCACCTTTGTAGTAAAAGCATTATAATAATAATGCTGCTATAACAACAACAACAAAAAAATCATTCGAATGATATTTGATCCTGATAGATATTCTCCACAGATTAATGTCTCATTAGGTGGTTCATTTCAATTTAAATAGGTCCCTGAACTTTAGGTAGATGACCAAAATTTTAATATGACATTACAGTGGACAAGATTTATCTGTTACGAAACAAGCTTACTGTTTTATGTCACCTTGACTTTGAGCAAATGTATCATATTATAACTGAAATTGTTCAGAGTACAATGGAGCATAAAAGAAAAATGATTCTGAACCAGGTACAGGCACAAGTTGACTTTCATGCTTCCTAAGGACAGAGACTAAAGGAAAGTGTGAACCATTGCTGTTGTAGGTTTGCTTTTACTCCACAGAATTGTTTGGGGAGCCCTCCAAGACTTAGTGGAATGGACTGGACATAAATTGCAGATGGCATAGCAAAGATGCAAAAAAAAACCCCAAAAAGATACCATCCCACAACTTCTTTCTATTGTGGTTAATTCTTGACAGTGTCATCATAAGACAGGCCATTTTTTATCTTCTTTTGTTAGCAGTAACAGGATTTTTTTTTCTTTTTCTTTTTTTCATAATTTCTATACTTCCTATATCAATGATATTTTGCATATCGGTTTGTGAGTAATAAAAAGCTGATACAGAACAGGAATAGAACTACATAGCAGCTATGTTGTTTATAGGAAACCAAAGTGAATTTAATATAATTTATTCTACTCAGGATAAAAATCAATATCTATTTTGAATAGATAAGAAGGTCTCTTGAGCAGACAAAAATCTTCATTTACTTCTACTGCACCCACAGTGATTTCCCACTCTGCTGCCTGAAGCTTATTCTTCGCAGTTAATAATAAACATCATTGACTAAATGATGACTGCAGTTCCTCTGCTGGAATCACAAACGTTCACTTATGTTTTAGCCAGCGCTGTTCTCCCCTCAGTGCATTCATTCACAGCACACTCTGCATTACTACAGGCTCTGTTTGTTCATGGGCTTCAACCACAGTCAAACTCACTTAAAGTAGAACTGTTAACATTTTCCAAATAGTTGTGAAACACCTAATAAACCTGTATGTTCTCCTTGCGCTTCAGTTAGTCATTGCCTATTTACCATAGGGAAAAAAAAGAAGGACTTTGACCTCTAGAATAGAATTTCAGGGGCGATCTCATCCAGAACGTCTGAAAAATGTGTCACCTCAAGCCACTAACCAATTTAACCTTTACTGTGTTTCATACTTAACAGAGAAAACAATTTCCTCTAACTGTATCCTAAGGGTACTGAGGAGATACTGATATCACTTACACTGTATTCTGGCAGATAAGGTTTCAATTTCATCTTTGGCATTCAAAGAGTCGAGTCTAATGATACTATATAAAAGTGGTGATCTCTTCTGCATTGATTTCCAAAATGCTAATTTGGTAATGCAAAAGGTGAGTGGTGATAAGCTTCTAAAAATGGTTAATTTATCTCCTGTAAGTTTAAAAAACATTGGCTTGGCTTCCTAATAAATAGGTGACTGAGTTAACTCCTGGAGAGTTAACCAAAATAGTTGTTTGTAATCTGAGAAAGTCTGAAGGTTGTTTGAAAGACTTGTACATTATATTTTTTGAAATGGATTCGAACAAGCTCATAATGTGCTGTAAGTTTGTCCTCCAAATAGTATAAAATACCTGTAAATCCTGAAATACCATTTGAAGTGTTTCTCCAGGATATGATTACAAAGCATCCTTCATCCATTTTAAAAGTTAATGTTAATCAAGGCTTAACTATGAGTGAGAGAAAAACACATCTGAATAATTAAGCTAGATAGCTTGTGTCCTGCTTCCATACGACCAAAAATATGCCTCCTCCTGGATTATTTTCTACTTTCTTGTAATCTAAGAAATGGTTTACTATACAGGCAATACAGTTTCCATGGTAAATACAATACCAAAAAAAAAATAATCCTTTCAGTTACAAATTTATTTATCTTCCTGGCATTGCTAGTCACATACCAGCCATGTAACATAATATAATGACATTCGTAGCTGTAGACCTGGAGTTGCTGGAGGAGGCCATGCAATGGTTGTGTAATGCCTTGCGTGCAGTCCTATGAGGCTGTGCCTACTTGTATTGAGTCTGCACACTCGAAATACTGTACGTTATGTTTCTGCTTCAAGTAACTAATTAATGAAGGCTGAAATAATTAATGATGAATGTAACAGAAGTACAGTGTGGGGACCGAGGTTAACAAGTTTATCTTATTCCTTACCATTCATTATCTGTGCATCTCTGATATTAATTGCGTAAACTGTGAAAACAAGAATTGAATAACTTAACACCTATGAGTCCCGCAATATTTCAATTATACTTTTGCCAATGTGAAAGGTGTGCAGTAAATCATCAATCAGACTACTGAAGTGAGAGTGTAGCAGGTAACACCGGAAGATTCACTCCCCAGGGACAATGGTATTGTTACAACTCCCTATTATTAAGCAGCAATACTATTGGAAGTACAGCAAAATAATTGTTTTATTTCAACCTGGCTGCTGATGTCATTCCTGTCAAAACAAATGTGAAAAAAATCCACTTGGGATGCAGACTTCAGCATGACTTCAGCTCATGCTTAAGTCATGATGAAAGGTGCCCAGGATATCTTCAAAAATACTTAACAACTCAGTGAACAAGGTTCAGAACCTGCAGGAATCATTCTCATCTCCTCTTCTAACAAAAATTAAAGAAAAACAAATCTTTCTTGTTATTAAAAACAAATATCCTAAGAGCATCTGGACTTTCCAAATGTTTAGCATGTGGATGACTCACCAACTTTATGCTAAGATACCATGCTGTTATTTCAAAACCAAAATATCAGCTTTGACATTTTTATATGTCGCACAGAGATCCGTAGTCTTTCTCATTATTATATATCATTTCAGTTTTTAAAAGTCTAGAAAGCATTAAGCACGATGCTGATTTTGAATTAAGGAAGGTCTTGTACAAAAAAGATATTTTCTCTGACAAACTCTGTCTGTTTGTCAAAAAGAATTGTATTTAAAAATACATTTGTCTTTTCTTTTTTGGACAGGCTCTCATATTAGCTGAATTGTACTTGTTGTAGAATTTGGAATAGGAGGAAAAAAGTTATCCATTTTTTTTCCCCAGCTAGCTCAGGACTTAGAACTGACCAATCAAGATGGTCTTTCCAGGAATTCTCTGTTCACTGGATCTTGCTAGAAGACTATTGAAAGTGTAGCTTTTCTACCACTTCTTGTGAAGAGGCTTTGACTGCTCAGGAACATCATTTATAATGGGTGTGGGAGGGAAGAGATGTATGTACTTTTATCTTTTATGTAATTGCAGATATCCTTGCTAATATTTTTTTACCAATGTAAGTGATTTAAAGGAGCAGATTGTTTTTTATTATTTATTTATTTATTTATTTATTTAATAATTTTGTGGGGAGGGTGGTGGTGCTTGTATAGAACTTGAAGTATAAAAAACATTCTTAAGAATTTGCAACTGTAAAACTTCATTTTGGCTTATGTGACTACATATAATTTTCATGCACAATGAATATACACTTAAGTCCTCATTGTGGTCATGCAAGTTGTTACTTCGAATAAAATAGACCATGATTCTTAGCTTGAGTGGCCAATACTAAGAAAGAGAAAGTAATCTAAGCCAAGGAAGGAAAAGCGTGTTCCCATGTCACATCTGTTATGTTGATAAACAAATCAAGAATAAACTCGCTATTTTTGTTCCAGTGATACATGGAGTTTCAGATTGTACTGGGTCTGGCTGAGACGGAGTTAACTTTCCCTGCTGTAACCCATACAGTGCTGTGCTCTGCACTTGTAGCTAGAAGAGCATTGGTATCACACCAGTGTTTTGTCTACTGCTGAGCAGTGATGGTACAGCATCAGGACTCCCTCCAGCCCTGCCAAAAGTCAGCAGGCTGGGGGTGGGCAAGAGGTTGAGAGGGGACACATACCTAAACCAGCCAAAGGGATATCCCGTACTATGTGGTGTCACACTCAACAATAAAAGGTGGAAAAAGGGATGGAGAGGGGAGGGGTCCCAAACAACAGCTACGCGTATTGAGGTCCTTCTTCAGGGATGTGGTCAAGCATCACTCCTTGGTGGGAAGAAGGGAGTAATTTCTTTCCTTTCTCTCTGTGCTTCCACAAGGCCTTTTTTTTTTTTTTCTTCTTTTTCTTTTCTTTCTTCTTCTGTTATTTTATTTAAATTAAATTATTTAATTTTCCCTTAAAAATAATTTTAATATATAATAATTTTAATATATTATAATAATAATAATAATAATAATAGTCCCCAAAGATTTCCAGACCTTCCAGCACAGGGTGGTCTTTTGGTTGGTGTGATAGAAAGAGCAGGACTGAAGTATCTTCTGTAACAGCATCTGAGAATCATTTGGTTAACTCACCATAGACTGATATCTAGATGATCTCAAAATCAAGAAAAAAACAGGTATATAAAACTTCCTTCTCTCCAAATTTTAGTGCTAAAGTTGTGTTAGAAAATATGTATGTACATACCAAGTCCAGAGAGAATGACTTTCAGTGTACAGAGACCTATATCATGAATACAGGAATTAAGGCCTCAGTGTATATGCTATGTGAAATCAGACCCTCTGGACTTGTGATATACTGCTTTTCATGATAAATTGGAGTCTTTTTTAACCATGTAGGTTTATTAATTTCCCTTGGTTCTCTCAACAGAAGGAAGACTACTTTCTACTGTGGGTGTATTTATATCTAGCACAGGTATAAAATGGTTTCTGTTTTATTAAAAGATATGATTAGAGCAGTATGACCCAAGAGTACAGAATCTGTCAAGCAGCTGCTAAATTAAATTTCTCTAAAGTCCTTGCTCTTACACACCTGAACATAGTTGTCCACAGGCCTGAAAAAATCAGACATAGATAGGAGGAGAGACCAGCATCCTCTCAAAAGGCTGCACCAGTCTCTGATTGCGTCCTTTCAAAGCAAGCTAGAACTTTTAGCTACACTTTAATGCAATGCATGGGCTGGACATGTCAATATAATCATAGTGACTTCATAATCCCCCTATATGCGTCCATTGCTATTTTCTTTGGATCTTTATATAAGATAATTGAATAGTCTCTCTCCTGGGGAACAATCTTCATTTCCTGAGGCCTAAAAATCCCTTTGCCTTCCTTACTCTTATTCCTGTTACCCATTGCAGTCCATTAGGTATACAGTTCCTTCTCAGTAGCTAATGAGACTTAAATAAACATACTGAGAGACGAACACGGCCTCTACAGTTTAATAAATGATGCTGATTCTGGTCTCAATTACACTGGTGTAAATCTGGAACAACACCACTGCTTACAGTTGTATTGCTCTAGATTTATATCAGAGCTGTATTTAGACCATAGATTTTAGTTTTTTAACCTGCTGGGACTTTATTACTGTGATTAAAGCCATTTTAAAAACCAACATATAAAGATAACAGATGAAGTTGTGTTCCTATTTTTTGCCATATCTCTGCATACTGCAACTCTAGCTCTATTTTTTATCTATTTTAAAACCGTACTTTTCCAATAGTTAAGGAACTGATAACATTTTACTGATAACTGATAAGATAACATTGCATATTATAATTAGAAGACCAATATTTCTTTTCTTACAGAAAGCCCTTTAACTCTGCCCTTGAATTTTTGTACTTTTGTCTGCAAATAATGTGTAGCCCAAGTTTTTAAACATACTTTGCTGTCTTGTTCTTAATTAAAATGAAGTGATTTGAAAGATGGAAGAAACACAATGCATCTTAAACTAGTCAGAGGAACAAAGCACCGTTTTGTTCTATAAAGCAAGTAGTGCCAGAGATAGCATGATCACATTGCCAATGTTATAATGAACAGGTTGTTCAGAATCTGCCAAAAATCAAAGGTGAGTCAATGGAAAAAAAGACATTAAGAGGAGAGACACAGACAGTCAGCTCTCAGACAACACAAACATTTGAGTCAAGCAGCTTTCTACCACGTTTTTCCTTTTAGGTCAAAATAATAGTAAACAACAATATTCTTTTTACAGAAACTGAGTAGCCTTCCTATTTCCTAGTTCAGATAAACTATGAGTAAAAATAAATATACACAGTTTAGAGAAGAATATCTATGTGCTTTAATTCTGATGTGGAGGTGTTAAAATTTGCATTAAGCGTCATGATATTAACCTTGGTTGAAGCTGATTCAGCTCAATAATTTTTCTAGAAAGTGCTAGAATTTGTTGAAAAAGTGAAATCTGAAGGACATCGAGGTGCTCAAGCGAGTCCAGAGAAGGGCAACGAAGCTGGTGAGGGGTCTGGAGAGCAAGTCTTAACGAGCAGTGGCTGAGGGAGCTGGGATTGTTCAGCCTGGAAAAGAGAAGGCTCAGGGGAGACCTTATCGCACTCTACAGGTACCTTAAAGAAGGCTGTAGTGAGGTGGGGGTTGGTCTATTCTCCCACGTGCCTGGTGACAGGACGAGGGGGAATGGGCTAAAGTTGTGCCAGGGGAGGTTTAGGTTGGATATTAGGAAGAACTTCTTTACTGAAAGGGTTGTTAGGCATTGGAATGGGCTGCCCAGGGAAGTGGTTGAGTCACCATCCCTGGAGGTCTTTAAACAATGTTTAGATTTAGAGCTTAGTGATATGGTTTAGTGGAGGACTTGGTAGTGTTAGGTCAGAGGTTGGACTCAGTGATCTTGGAGGTCTCTTCCAACCTAGACGATTCTGTGATTCTATGTTGAAAAGTTATGAGGAAGCATAACTCTCTGGTTGTATGAGTCTTGAGAACATAAAAATGAAGTTATTCTAAGTTGATGTTGGATAAAAGTAATTGCCATTCTTGATGAAGGGATTATCTTCAGTAGTGCTGAGGACAGGAATCCATACATATTGTAATAGTTACCCGCATCTTCCTGTTATAATAAGAAGAAAATGTGTGTGGGAAGGGGGAGGGGGAAGAAGATTAAAAAACCTGTGCAACAGAAGCCATTTGAAAGACAAGATTTGCCAACTATCGTTACCATAGTTACCTTGCATTATAATTATAGAAGAAAGATCTGTGATAGTCTAATTTAACCATGTGTGGGAAGTATCAGTGATTGGATGATGACCCCTGTTCTATGAAATTAAGAAAAGATGTGGCCTCTCTTAGCACATCAGACTCATGGAAATGAATTAACAGTCTCATTAAAAAAGTCAACCTATCAGTGTAATAATGATGAATTATGTTTATTTCAAGACATCTGGTCACATTTCCTAGAGAACTATGACTGATTTATTTTTTTTTTAATTTAAATTTTTATTTTTTAAGAAGAGAAAAGAATAACTGAATGTTTTAGTGTTAATTTTCAAACCCATTGTCATGTCATGTATTATAAAATTGTTGATGCAAACTCCTGCCAAAGAATTAAAGTACACTGAAAAATCTAGACTAACTTTAAGGACTGAATACTCATCTGTTTGTTAAAGTTATATATGCAGGCCTCCATGGATCTTCGTTCTTCCTGTTTGTGAACTGATCTTTCCTGAGACATGCATGATCATCTTCCTACAGCTAATCACTTTGGATACTTCTTCAACACGTTCATCTTGGGAAAAAAAAAGGGGGTGTGTGTGAAGAGATTTCAGAATAATCTTCACAGATTAAGAAAGCACACATTCTCCATCTGATTTTCCTTGCAATTCACACTGGCTCACACCTGGTGTGGGACTTGGACGACACACAAGTTCCAGGATGTTGCAACTAAATCCTTCATTGAATTCTCATGCTGATACAAACCATGGACTACTTGTAGATCATTTGCTTTGCCATTGTTCTACCGTTTCTCCTGGAGACACCCATACAGAGGACTGCACAAGGTGAAGATACATGCTAACTCATCTGCTTAGTAAGTGCTCGTAGAAATCTAGAAATCCAATGATGTGAATGTCTTGAACTTCCCCTTGTGTGC
Organism: Anser brachyrhynchus; assembly: GCF_964034855.1. NCBI lineage: Eukaryota > Metazoa > Chordata > Aves > Anseriformes > Anatidae > Anser > Anser brachyrhynchus. Next base: position 49,954,976 of record NC_137694.1, on the reverse strand, counting down.
CTAGAGAAGAATTTGTAGTATCAATTCTGTAATCCTTGCTAACAGGTTAGTTTCCTAGTTGACCTTTTTGTCCTTTTGGAAACTTCCTCCTACCTTTCATTATGAAGAGCCTACAGCCGAGTAAATTTTACAAGTGTACTTATATGAGAGGGGGACTGTTTTGTGGTCTGATTGCTATTGAGTCACAGCTGCACAGACACTATAAGATACTGTGCATATATTTACACTGTGGTCAAACAACAGATCTTACTATAAAATGGCTAATTTGGGACCTGCTAGCATCATAGTCATGGGAGTTTAAGCTAGTTGCCTTCAAGTTTATTTGTTTCTTGGACAGATTTTACAGCCTCCTTTAAGCTTTTGGTGGCCTCTTCTACCATTGAGATTAGGACATGAAATAAAGTTTAAAATTACGCTAGGTGTGTCTGCAAGGGTTGGAACACATCCCTTTTTAAACATAAAACACTCTGTGCTGTGTTGTGACTCATGCTTAACTTTCTGTCAGCTTGGCATTTTTCTATGGCAACACCATTACATTTTTATTAGATCTCCTTGTTTCCCATAGCTTTTTCCTGAGAAAAATCAACCTGGATGTTCTCCAGTTTTTCTACCCAGACTACCCATTTTTCTATCACCCAAATCATGGCATACCTGTGAAGCATGGAAACTCTATAGTTTTGTTTATTACAAAAAGAAGAGTCACTTTGTTTACATGAGGTGACTCAGAAATCTTGGCTTTCTGCTATTTAGGCCACTTCTGCTTCCTGCTTGTTTGGTTTTTAGAGTCTCATCATGGCTGCAGAGGATGGGTCATCACATCAATAGTTTTGCCCCCTCCCTATTCTTCTGAGTTTCTGTTTCATTCCCTTATAATTCTAGACTGGTTTCCAAATTTCATTTAGTTCTACATGAAAGATGCCTTGAAATATAACTAAAAACATCCCTATACTGAAATAGCTTTCTTTTCAATTCACTAAATTTTTACGTGTTTCCTCTCAAGTCAGAGAAAAACCCTTAGTCCTTTTGACATGTGTTACTTGTTTTCTTCTCTACCACTGACCCAGAGATATCAATTGTTCGCATAGTCCTAGTTGTGAGACAGATTTTTAGTTAGTGTAAACTGGAGTAACTCCCTTGATTTTGCTAAACTATGCCAGCCTACACATACTGATAATCTGACCTGTAACCAATTTGTTCTCTACTGAATATTCAATTTTCCTACACCTAGTATGAAGGATGAAAGTGGGAAGGAAATAATAAAATAGTCTTTTTTTTTTTTTCTCTGTAAAACTATTCTTATTCTACTCACATACTGACATGCATGTCAAAGAAGCCAGTAAATCTTAAGTGTATGTTTCAGGTCAGCATTTTCATCTTTTTTCTTCCTGGTGAAGGAATTAATTATAAATGTGCAATACTTCGTGGGAGCAAAAAAATATATTGATAGATTTTTTTTTTCCTTTTTCTCCGTAACATGATTAAAACAATTCAGAGAAGCAAACCATAACAACCTCACTATACTTTCTGAGTCTTATCCTGTCTTTACAGAGTGGCATTTATTGCCTGGGGAGAAGTTTAACTAAGGACTGGAACGACCCAAATTTTCCATATTTGTTGCATGACCATGGAGTATGCAGAATCTTTAAAGCCATCTGATACTTTTTCTGCACTTTTCTGTGAAGCCTAACATCATGAATATGTGAAAAAGATCTGTTAATTAATTTTCAGTGGGGGACACTAATGTTGCACATGCATGAATGACTGAATTTAAGCCTGTTAAGCCATTTCTTCAGGTATCAGCCTTGACTGGATATAGAGGGTGAGGGAACATTTCTCATTCTGATTACGCTCCATTTTACAGTACAGAAGTGTTAAGTATCACAGATTCTTCCGTGTTAAGAAAACAGTGTAAGGCTGTTAAGATGTAACTATGAATTGTCTTCATTTTGAAGCAGATTTTTCTTTTTGCTTCCACAGCAGTAATGCCTTAATGAAAATGAATAAACAGTTCTGGCTGTAAAGCCAGATGCTAAATTGTTTCACAAGCAAATTGTTTGCTTATGCAAGTGAGATAATAGGCCCTTAAACTCATTCTGCACATATACACAGTGCCTAGTATTAACATACTAACATAGGCTAAACTCTGTGGTTGCAACTATTTGGACATGTGGAGGTATATGCACAAAGAATCTTGCTGATTTAGTTGTGGTCTAAAAGCTCACACTGAAGACTCCAGCCTCACAGAGCTTTCTGATTTTAAGAATAAAAATTTAATTTTTTATATGAATCTTTTCAAAACGCATATTCAGGATTTAATATAGCAATGCTGAAATGGGTAAGAAAAGCTTCTTACCTCAGTAGTTCATTGCTTCACTCTATGGGAATTATTATTAAACAAGTTTTTGCAAGACCTGAAACTTTTCTATGGGGAAGGTAACAGGGTCCAATTTTTGAAGAAACAAATGTTCTTTGAAGTGAGCCAATGTCAAACATTGAACACCTGGAATCTTTTTTCTTTTTTTTTTTTTTTCCCCACTTCTATGTCTTCTGTTTCACTCCTACATCTGCAGATTTGAATATTCAAGCACAAGCTGAGAGTAGGAGTACATTATTTTGGGCTACTGGTATTTAGTTTGAAACTGTCAATCAGTCTACAGTGAGTGTACAGTGAAGAACAAATACTGCCAAACTCTGAAAAAAACACTCATTACTCTTGATATGAAACAAATTTATACTGAATAATATTAAATTAAATGTTAGTAGTTCACAAATTGTATATTAAATGTTGGTACATGTTGACTTCCTCACAGGGCTCTGAAGTAGTGAAAGCAAAAGTGCCCACATGGTGCTTAAGTAAAAATGGCTTCCCATGAATTCATTTTTCTTATGTTTTTCTCCACGTCAGTAACAATTTTTCTTCACTGAATTAAAAGAATGAAATTTTCTTTTGTCTTCTATCTATCCTTCACACAAATGGATTTAGACTTAATACTACAAAGCTGCACAACATAGTACCTCTAATAATGTAGGGCAGGAACATTTGAACGTTCTCAGTCAACTGAATTAACCGAACCTTCAGAAACTGCTGAAAGAAAACAGGACAAATTCGCCCATATCCAGTTGTCTATGTAAATGTGGTCTCTGGAAGAAAGGAAAATAATATGAAAAAATGTATAGGATACCTGGAAATAAATTAGATTTTCCAAAGCAATGGTGATAAGATATTTATACAAAAAAAACTTCAGAATTAAAAATCGAGGTGCAATGTCATTGTCAAATTAATGAGTATTAGATAGAATATTATCTTATCGATTTTTTTCCAACTAAAAGGTTTTTCAGAATAAAGATTAAAAGTCACAGTGAGTTCAGCTCAGCTGTTGTCTGAAGCTTGGTCTGAGGAGCATCTATGTGGTGCCATGTTGATGTAGTGGCCATCTGTTTGGCTGTTTTTGTGCCACTGTGGTGGTATAGCTGGTAAGAAAACAAGCTGAACTGCTGAGAAATGAGTGGAAAGCTTTTATGCTGGAAAATACTAATTTATAAATATATATATATATAAAAACAAACCATAAAATGAATTTCATTTGAGAAAAAGAGGTTTGCTAAAAGCACAACTCATATGCAGTGTGTGAAATTTCTATTCAGAAAAAAAGACAGAGTCACAGAGTCAATATAGACCTTATTGGGATCACAGAGTACCATAGCACCTTGTTTACCTGGCTACTGTTCTGAGAAACCCTGTGTCTTGAAAAAACACTGTACAATGCAGATTTCTTGGCACATTTTTCAGAACCAGTTTTTACTTTATATTTTTCTTGTAAACTTTGAGAAAACATCTTTTTATTATTATTATTTTTTTTCCCAATCCTTGATTGATTGTTTATGTGTGATGTTCAATAATTTTCTACTAAGTATTTCTTAAGATTATGATTCAAGCAACTTTAACAAGTAATTAACATCTATTGCCTTGGTACATTTGTTAGTAATACATGAAACAGAACACCCTTTTACATGTGTTTGAATGTGCAGTATATTTTTTTTTCTTTCAAAAGTAAGGTTAATCTTGACTTATATCTAAGATTAAAGCCTTAACTTGTTTTAAGTACATATATATATATATAAAGTGTTAATGCCTAATGACCCCTAAAGTACTTTGTTCAGAAAATACAATTTGCTATAATTTACTGAATTACTTCTTGCAGCGTTAGTAAAGAAAATCATTCCATGGTAATCAGTAGGACTCAGACAATGTTGTAACATCAATCTGAAAAGTTCAAGCAGGTCTTATAAGAGCAAAGTTAATAATGCACACTCTGGTATACACCATTCCTGTTATGGACGATAATATTGCTAATTATGCAGTGAACTCTGTAAGAAGCAACCACTCAGAAAACCTAAGAAAAGCCCCTTGCAGAACAAAAGTAATTGCTAGCAAAGAAGGTAGAGCAGAACTATCAATATAAGTGTAACCAAGAGGCGGTCTATGGATTTCTGTGGCACAGTGTGAAGTTGTGGAAATTCTGCTCTCAGAGGTTGTTTCATGAAGGTTATTTTCTTGTACAGATCCTTTTCTTGTTCAATTACTACTGGGCATGTGCCCAAGACAAGATTGTATCTAGGCAAGTTGATCTTGTAGAACTATGTCTGTGAATATGGTATTTTCATAAGAATAATTACACATACAATCTACTGAGATTCATGCTGTTGTTCTAACACCTTTAACCAAAACAGCTGAACAGAAAAATAGCTAAATACTTATTTAAAGTTTTATTTTAACTTATTTGTAGGATTTCAATTTTTACACTTCTCAGTATAATTTTAAATGGTGCCAGCGAACCTACACATGGGCTTGATATTAAGGTTGACACAGAATTTCTACTCATGTAAGGGCCACTTCTGAAAGTAGTCATCAAACTTTCACTGAACATCTATTGGGGCATCCAAAATGAACAAATACAATTTGATCTTTCAGAACTGCTTAGTATCTGAATCTTCTGTTGGCCTTACTTCAACATCCCTGATATGTGCTGACATCACGAGGTACTTTTGGCTCCAAGCTACCATCAACTAAATTATGCATCAGCACAATCATAATAAATCGACAGTACTCTGTTGGTACAAATACAGGATCACCTTAAATACTGAACAGAAGCACTTCATTTTTTACTTGCAGTTTATTTTGCAAATTTTTTGACCTTTGCCTTCTGCAGTGTCTGGAGAGTATAAGCTGCTCTGTTGATTGTGATACCATTTTGAGCATTGCACTGCTGCTTAGTGCTGAGTCATGCAAAAGAAGCAAATTGATGCAATCTTTTTCAGACCTGTCTCTTGACAGCCATATACTTCAGGAGGAGGTGCAGGTTGTTCACATTTTTTGAGAAGTCAGAGAATTTAGCTTTCTTTATTTTGAAGGAAAGGGTCATTCCCATTTCCACTTGCATTTTAAAATGACTTTCTCACTAGCATTACAGTATTTCACTGCTAGGCTTTGATCTAGAACTGTGGTAAATGGCAAGAAGCTTTAGTACTATTTCTGGGAAATACAACGAATATTGTCGCATCTTAAGAAACCCTAACAGCATGGCTTCAATATAACTGATGCTGAAGATAGGGAAAGTACCAGTGACCAAATAGTGCCCTTCCATATTTCCAAGTATTATATTTTATAAAGCAATTGGATTTGCCTATATGTATGGGAAGCAGAATTTTCCCCTGACTTAAAAATATTGTGTAAAAAGTCTGAAAACACAGGACTTATAGAAAATATTTTTTTCTTTGCCTGATGGTTCTGATAGAGGCCAGGAAAGCAGTGACTATTTGCTGTCACAATTTGGTAGTCTGTGTGAAATGAGAGAGTGAGTGCTGCCAGTTACATTTTCTGACTAATCCAATGCCTGTTCAGCTATGGCAGTTGAGAATGCATCTGAATAATGAAATATTTCCCATGCTTGAAATCAAGCAGGTGGTTTAGTACCTTGATGAGTCAGGTGTCATAACAGAAAACACTATAACTTACTGCTTGTTGGCATGTCTGTAAGTAGGCTCAGCCAAGAGGCCAAGAAAGGAACGGACTTCTCAGCCCAGGAAGCTTGTTGGCAGCATAATATGGGAGCTTACCCTGTCACTGCCTAGGCTGTGCTGGGAGATTAATGGTTATTTTATTCTGACTACATTCAAGTAGGAGACTACGCTACAGCCTCTTGAAGAATGGCTAAAAGTCTGTGTGTGCCTCTCTGTATAAATGCACAAATATATATAGTATGCATATATATATACATATAAATGTGCACAACACATATATAAAGCTAGATGTAAATGACTCAGCTACTGCTGAGATTCATATGTCAAACAAACAAACACATAATTTCATTGGCCTTTCTCTGCAACTTACTGCTGTCACACTTCAATTAACTTCTTCACACAACTAAAATGAAGAAAGAATTAATAAAAATGAGAAAGACTAAATAAAAAGTAATGAATAAAAACCTTGTGTCAGAGCAGATGTTTTTCTAGATTTTTTTGTCATTATGAAGTTTCTGCATGATAGGGTTGTGTGTGAAGAACATCTGAAGAATCTTTCAATTACTATGCTTAAAAGAAATTGGAAAATATTGTTTTTCTGGTTAACAAGGACTGAGTTTTCAATGTCTGTTTTGTTTATGTATCTCAAAGTATGCACATAGATATATAGGAGTTTAAAGTCCTTTCCCGAGGTCTTCAAATCCAGTGTATTCCTCCTCTTCAAGCAGAGGCTTAACTCACAGTTCAGATAAAGAGTGTCAATATTCGTACTCTCTAGGAGAAATCATTTATCTTGATTTGGTGGCTGAGCCAGCTGTTGTGCACACGAACAAAGGCAGGGGTTCTTCACAACACGTCTGAAAGTTGTGTCTTAGCCAGTGCTTCAGGGCTTTCAGCAGATACTGGCCCAGCTACAGTATATATCCAAGATCCTTCAACCAACCTAAAATGTCAGAATTATCCTCCTGTGATTTTCTCCAGTCTTGCTGCATTTGAGGACTCCTGTGTTAGGTTTCCATGTGAGAGAGCAGCCCTCACCCTGCTGGCAGCGTGAATGCTTTCTGGCACCCCAGCACCTGTCACTGGCTGGGCAGCTGCCAAGGGCTGCTAACCAAAGCCTGGAGAGGTATACTCAAAAACTAGGGCTTCAAAGTTGTAAGTATGACTTGGCAGTAAGAGTTGTCTCAAAAAATTCCACTGCTTAGGGAGAGGCAACAACTGGACTGTGATGGGTAAGTCCCCAGCTGTCCCCTCCTCCTTCGGGATCCCTTTCCATCAGCAGAAGCCCAAAATCTGTGGCCTTTAGTAGCATGGGAAACAACACTCAGCTTTCTTCAGCAGCACTGGGAAAGGACTCTGTTAGCTTTCTTCAGCATGAGTTACTGTACATCAGGCTCTGTGCTTCTCTGACCTATGCTAGCTGTTGTGCCCTCAGGTCAGCCAAGGCAGCAGAGCTGTTTGCACAGCTTCGAGTAATTTTTGTCTTGCTTACCACCAGGATAAGGACAAGACCCATGCATTTGGAGGTTGAGCAACAAAGAGATTAAACAATTAATAAAATTAGTGGTAACTGTCTGGTCACAGCATAATCATGTTTTCAGATGTGCATGTTTTAGCCTTCCATTTGTCCTGTTCAGTGTCTGTGAGAGCAATATGTGCTGGTCAGCAAGGTGAGGTTTTAAGACTAAAGTAAAATTGTACTTTCATGAGCCTTGGCAAGAAAGGCAATCACTTTTCCTTGGTCTTTGTCTAATAGTCATAGAGATTGCAAGTTCATAAGTGCAGTGAATTGTCTTAATGTGTTTGATATACACTTAAATTGTAATAACAAATCAAGTATCGTACATTCATTTCATGTGTTTTATATTAAAAACAAACAAACAAAACAACAAAACTTGGTCGCTATACTGAATAGACTGAAAAATGTCTCGTATGGCAAGATAATACTTTCAAATGTGGTTAGTATGTTGGGTGTTCAGCCGAGATAGTCAGACAAAGCCTAGTTCTCTGAAAGCATGAACCTTTCAAGCCTCTTTTCTGAAAACTGGACAGCTTTGAGATGCTCCATGTTCAGCAGCAGAAGTCTAGATGGCTCAAGTTATCAGTTTTTTTTTGTTTTTTTTTTTAAGATGAGGCAAAGTGACAACCTGCTTTTCAAAGCAGAACATGGTTTTTACTTTCAAAGATTCATAAAATAACCCTGGATCCCCAGATCTCCATCTCACTTCTGTTGTGCTTATGATCACTGAATAGCTAAACATATGCCCTGAGTGTAACCGCGGAAAGCAGTGAGTTTCTTTCAAGTTGTCAAGAATTTGAATCTTTTGAACTATTTTACCTTCAGCTCTGTGCTTCTACCTCCTCAATTGACCTTGATGTTATGAAATTGATGTTATTTTACATTATTTAAAAGCCATCTAAATTTAATTTCACAAAGCTACAACAAATAAGACTGTAAGCAAAGAGAAACTCATATTTGTACTATTACACTAATAGGCTTAATAACAATAATCCACCAACATCTGCAATCATAAAATAAAAACTTCATTATCATTTCAATACAGTTAATACAAATCCTCAGGTTCGCCAGTACACCAGCTGTGTCCTGGTGCTCAACAACACAAAACAACAATTCACGCAAAATTACCAGTCTTTGTTACTGACTCTTTTCCTTGGCTCCAGTCCCAAAATATTCCTGCTGTTCAGGTCTTTTGTTTCCTCTCACTGGAAGTCTTTCATTTCCTCAGAGAATACAAAAGATCATCCCCAAGGATGCCTTCAGTAGTAGCCTTCTCACCTCCAACATCATGCCTCCAGCCTTTTATTCCTCACAGTTAAGAGCCCTCGAGGCTTGGTTAATAGCCTCTACTGATTTGGACCATGTGCTTCTTTCTCTGGTGCTGCTGGCATTGCTTGAGACATGCCCACAGTGATCTCTAGCACCTTTAACTGACTTGGAAGCTTAGAGTATTAGAAAAAATGATCATATAAGAATAATATTTACTGACGTCTTTCCTTAAGGATTGTAAAATGCTCAAAAATAAACTGACATTTAATGCTTCCCTTTAAATTAGGGTGGTACTTTCAGTGTTGGATATTCTATTAAGCTAGAGACTTGAGGCCTTAACCAGGAATAAGACCTGACTGTGTTGGGCGCTGTATAAGCTTTTTTGGTGGGAAATATCCTTTGCCAGAAGGAGTTTGAAAATCAAAGGCAGAACAGAGGCAGGAGACTAAGAAGGAGAGAGAGGTTCAGGACAAAATATTTCTCTCCTGGATTTGAGCCAGTAATTCAGAAATAGTCCCATTGCACTGGACCTACTGGTTCAATCATTGACAGCAGCTTTCCAGCACACAATTCATTAGAGAGGTGACAATGATCAGAAAGATCATGGTGCTATCACCCATGTCCCTTACAGGCAGCTTCTCATCTCTGCCAAGTAGCCAGCCATAAAAAGGACAGTTTATGTTTCAGACTCCTGGGCTGCCCTTGCATTTCTTCTCTGTCTCACTCAGCTGGCCATCTTGCCATTCCTGCTGTGGTTACAGAAGAGCTTGTGCGTTTGCTGACTGAGATAATGGATATCTTCCCAGCAGTTCTTGTGGGAGGGAAGGGAGGGGAAAGGATGTAAAAAGTTTGCCTGTCAGTTGACTGCATCTGTTATTCCCCAAAGCCTACTGAGAGTACAAAAAGAGGAATGAACATCTCAGATAATGCCCTATTATGTAGCAGACCACAGATCTTGCAAGCTGCCATTAAGATGAGATTCAGGACTGGTAGGCAACAGAGCAGTCTAAAATAATTATCCATTATGAGAAGGTTGGCACCTTTCCTGAAAGCATTCTGCACTGTACCTTGGTAGAAAGAGAATACAAGCTGTCTTAGCCCAGTGTGCTACCTGCACGCTCTTTTTATATTAGGAAGCTCCAGTGTTTGAATGGCCCCTGGTATTCTGGCAAATAAAAAAGCATCCAAATGAATGGATGGCATGTGTCTTTTAAGAACACAGCTTTCCCAGGTGACAGGATACATACCTCTTTACATAGATCATTCAGTCACTTGCAAGTAGAGACACTCAGGACACTCCAGTGGTCCAGTGGTGGAGCATGAGCATCTGTAAACAGTTTGCTCACTGGGCAGGTGAAAAGATTTGAGATGTAAAAAATTTAGAGGTGTTTTACCTCACTGGAAAGTAAACATCATCATGTTTTGGTATTGTTTTTAAAGTTAACATCAGAATTGTGTTTGGACAAAAAATGTGTCTTTAAAATGGGCAAAACACTTGACTTTTGAACTTGTGAACTTGTGAAGTGAGGGGAGCCAAGTGCTATTACTGCAGTCAGCTCCTGCTTTTCTAGACAAATCACTTCCTCAATGCTATATCTCTTTCTGTCATTCCCTATGTTGTTTATTTGTATTGTGGACTACTTTCAGCAGATGTTGCCTAATAAGAGTCTGTGCAATGCTGAAAATTTTCAGACCTTACTCCATGTTCATTTTCATAGATTCATAGAATCATTAAAGTTGGAAGAGATCTTCAAGATCATCTGGTCCTGTTTTCAGATCTTAAGAGACTTATATGGAATAGGTTAAAGGCAGACTCTGTACAATGTTTTAGTGCCATGGAACAAAGTTGGATATGTCTACCTGGAAAGGGCACTCCAGTCCAAATACTGTTGACACTCTGAAAAATCTAGAAACTTGTGAATTCAGGTTTTAAGATCGAGCTTTGCAACTACTGGGACATTTTTTGTTGATGTATATAGAGAACTTTTCATTTTAGCTTAAAGTTCACATTTTCAAACTTGTGATCGTTTACCACAATGCCCAATATTATAAAACTTTTATTCTAGGATTTACTGTCAAAATTTGTATTCGAAAAATAAAGTCCAGGAGAAGACCAACCCCAAAACAGGTCTGTATTTATTATGTGACAAATATGGTATTTTTCATTTTGTGTAGAACCCTAACTAAAACTTGTCTAAGTAAGCTAATTTTATTTCAGTAACAATGACTTTAAGAAATGAAAGAAAAAATTTCTTTCATTTTGATTTGAGTTTATTTCATTTTGAGTCAGAGCAAATCATTTGGTGAACGGCTTTATGACTAGTCCATTCTGCTACAGTTGCTATGTCTAAAGGTCAATCTCTTTACCCCCTAATACAGATTTTTTTTTGTTTGCATTGTTGATTCAGTCTTTCCTTCCTGAGTCAGATGTAACAATCTCCCTTTGACCTTCTCTGTAGGTGTTGTAGACTAAATTTGGCACAAGATATTAAGAGGGAATGCGCAGGCTTTCAACTTTAACTATGGATAAAGTAGGAGTAAGAGAAAAACACTCCAGCATCAGCATAGGAACATGAAAACATCGCACAGGAGTGAGATCCTTTCTTGAGCTCTTTGGGAATAAAGACTCTTAGGAATATAGTACATCTACTAACTCATTACTTAGGCAGAGATTAGCTCTTTGAAGTACCATATCTTTGAGAATCTCTATATAGACTACAGAGAGAGTTGATGGATGACATTTCTGATGTCAGCCTGTCATGTTGACTCTCAACAAGCTTGATATTCCCCCCCCCCCCTTTTTCTTCCCCCCACAATTTCTTTTGTATAATAGCAATAAGACAGTAAGCAGAGTGTTTCCAGTCAATACTGCATTTCTCACACAGTGGAAATAACTTGGCCATCATTTGTGTCCTCAGAGTTCTTCTCTTAAAGACCAAAATAATTCCTTAGATCATGGACAGTCACTGTCCCATCACTTCATCAAATCATATGATCTAGTGGAATGAAATAATTTTCTGACAAACAGTGCCCATGTTCCAGATAATGACTTTCAAAAATGAACCTAAACCTGTAGTTCAAGTAGGGTGGGTTAAGCAGTGTAACCCTACCAGAAATAAATATTTTTGTGTGTGTGTGTGTGTGTGTGTGGTTTCATTATGAGAAATATGTTTTTAAAGTATTAGTTTAGGGCTCAGGACATTGAAATCCAACAAAAGACTTCCATGTCCTGCAAAGCAATGCCGAGGTGCACACAGCGCACAGCTTTGAGTGTGGTAGCAGTTAGGATTCTGATGTAGTGACTTGCTAGACATGGGATACCAAATTGTCTTCATATTCATTCACATTCAAGTATTCATTTATATTCAAATCTTCAAGCACAAAGATTTAGGTGCCATTTAGCTGCCAGAGTGCACTTTGGACCTTTGATGCCTGAGTCAGGGTGGCAGGTAAAAGCCTCCATTCATTCAGTGAGTGCCCAGTGGCTAGCATCCTCTCCAGCTTTAGATTTTGAAGGACGTATGACTGTGTGGTTATTTAACTCTTAGAGAAGGTTCATTTTTTAACAGTAAATCGTATTGTAAATTTTCTGGAAGACACTTTTATGCATCTCTTAACATTTCTTCATATCTTTAGGTGAAATATCTGGATGAATGTTGTCAGGTATTTTAAATTATTGTGGCTCTACTGTGATTTTTACACTGACCTATGTATATTGGGAACATGGATATGTGTACAAGTCCCTTCCCTTTGCTACAGGAAGGCATGCCTTTTCTTTGAGGTCATGGGTTCTACAAGATGAGGGAAAAGATTGCAACACATCTGTCATAGCTCACTATGTGCTTGCCAGAGCCTTCTGCCAGTGTGAGACCATCTCAGTATGATACTATCAGATAATCTGTCGTTATTTTCAACTTGTTTCTTAACTACTTCATGGAGCTACTGCAGGTTGTGCAGTTTGCAAATACATTTCAGAGGAGATGGTAAATTTGTATGATCACTGTAGGAGAACAGCCCCAAATGTTTTACACAGTGTTTCCCTGATGCTACAACCTGCATTCCTCTGAACACTACTGGAGCCTCCTTCCATCACCTCTCACAGTGTCCTTCCCATTCTTCTTCTACCTGATGGCCAAAGATGTAGGGAAGGTAAACAGAGAAAGTTTATCCCATGTCTGGTTTCAACAATGTATTGTTTATCTACTTCTTATAGAAGTCAACATTGATCTTCAGATACACGGGCAGATCACACTTCTGTAGTCCATATCAGCCTCAGCACAACTAGAAACACACCTCCATATTTCTGTAAGTGACCTGTCTCTCAACCCATCTATGGAAGAGGACGTCTTTGTCTCTGGAGCATTCTTGTAAGTAAAACCTGATGATACTGAGTTCCTGAGTTAAATAAATGCAAAAGTGGTGGCTACTGAATAGGAAATATATATATATATATATATATATATCTCCAGGAATTTGATCCAAAAGAACCACTGTATGTGAGAATCACCCACTTCTGATCAGTAACACTCACACGCTCACACTTTTCTGTTTTGCATATGCCATAAGGATAGTCTAGAAAGGATATTCTTTACAAGCAATGTAGTGTTTGAAAAAAATTTTGCTAACATCAATATTTGAAGAACATGACTTATAACTCCAGCCCATTCAACATTCCTTATTTTAAAATCGTCCTACATGAAAGAACTAGTGGATCTTTATGCTCAAACATTTGCACACAGTTATCTGACTTTAAAAAGATGAACATAATTCATTATTACTTTATTTCACTAGCTATGCACAACCCCTGAGCATATTTTTTGTCTATATATTCAAGTCTAGCTTACTTAGAGATGTTGCTTTATTTTTAATGGGATTATAGGGTTATCTATTCTATTTACTGTCCCAACAAATATAGGTGAGTATATACACAAAATAATAATAATAATAATAATAATAATAAATAATAATAATACAAGATTCTCCATCGCTGAATAAAGGATTTTTCAAACTCTGGGCCTGTAAATTGTGAAAACTGATACCATGTGAAGAGGAAGGCCTTTTTTAAAGAACGCTTGGGAAAACTTGCACATTTGAACTGCCAAAAGTAGCTGTATGTTCTATAGTCATTAGTTCCTGTTCCAGTCCTAGGTGGGCTACAATGTTTTCTGAATAGTGTTCTGTAAAAATAGCTTTTTTTTTTTTTTTTTTCCCTGAAATTCTGCAGGAATATCAAGATTTTCCACAACATTTCCGTGGCTGAACTGTACATCAATGTTTCTGACAAAAAACAAATGTTAAGCTGACAGTCCATTGGTATTTGTGTTAGAACTGGTCTGTGTTCCCTTGGACAAGGCATTGCTAGACACTGAAAAAAGACAGAAACCACTTTCAAATTTGCTTGCCTGTGATGTGATTATTCCCATTCTAAGTAACATTTAGCAGGTACTTTGTGTGCATGAGAATAGTAGAAAATAGAAATAAAGAGATTACATTAGACATTCCATGGAACAAAGACTAATTTTTTACTCTATTTTTGCTACCTTTAAGGAGTCCTTGTTCATGATTGTGATTTATGGTCAACAGGAAGTTTATTAGTAAAAAGTAAATATTATTTTGCGTCTTGGTGTTAAATCTTGTTCAGTCAGGAAAGACTTGAAAGGTACAAGAAAGATTCAGCTTCCGTCTTGGCTTTTCTCCAAGAGAGGGTCCAAAGTCTGGTATTTTCTTTAGTCTCCTCCCATTATAAAAGTTCTGCCCACCAGCAGGAGTAAAAAACACATTACTATATATACTCGGTAACCAGGCACAGTGAGCAAATGCAGGTCAAATTTTTTTTGTCAATATTTGTGGTAGCTGGTTGTAACAAACCTCATCACCTACAGAGCTTATGTAATGAATTAATTAAAGGAGAGAATAATATTCTCAATAAGTATTCCCAACCAATAAATAAATAAATAAAAATCTGACTTCATCAAATTAATGTCTCAGCTCTGTTATGTAGTTTTCACAACACAGTATCTAAAAATTTGGGTTGCATGCCCTCGGTCTTTCTAGCCACAACACTGAGATTTATGACAGCATAAGATTTCCCATTGGAACAGATGGCATACTGCAGCAGAATTTATTAGAGATGCATTTCCCAGGCTCTTTTCTGTACTTTTGCTACTTCCCCTCCTTTTCCTAATGTGACAGGACATCATATGGCTCTGACACTGAAATTAGCAGGAAGACGTGGTTCCTCGCAGATCTGGTCTGAATAAATAATCACTCAGATTACTGACCTGTTAAGGCTCCTAGTTGGCAACAACACATAAAAGCCTGTGATTTCTCCCACTTTGTGGTGCTCCACCATTCCCTGAATTCTAAGCTGCTACATGTCTCTCGTGTTGGACATCAGAGAAGATAATCAGTTGTGGTTTAGGAATATTTTCATTCTAGGTCTTCCATGGAAGTATCTTAGAGTATCTTAGGTTAGTAAGAAGACAGATAGGTATCAAATAACATATGTGACTAGAGAAAATATGGCCAAGTTAAGAATTCTTAGTTTTCCAGGAAGTGTTTAAATTTTAGTTTTTCCATAAATGAGGTTTGTAACAGATGGGTAGAATGTAGGTCAGATGCAGCAGGCATCATAGTAAGCACTTGCTTTATGGTTCCTCAGATCATTTCTGCATCTCTTGTCACACAATAAAAGAAGATTTGAATCAGTTCAGGCTGAGCATTACTGATATGACAAGGGTTAGTGATAGAGCAAACCTGTAATGCAAAGGCCAGGATTCTGGCATTAACATGTGCCTTGGACCAAATTCATGTTGGATACGCATCTGCTGAAGCAGTAGAGTTGCAGGCAGGCAGAATTTGCACCCTCTTAGTAAGTCCTGTGATATATATGATACCCAAGGGCATATGTTGAGATGAAACTTTTTCAATCCCAGGGCATCGAAGAAAGGGTCAACCAAGGACACAGTGGCAGCCTTGACTTTGAATTTCCTAGCTGTTTTTGACTAGTACAATACTTAAGGTTTTCATGTCTGCCTTCATATTTTGAGAAAAAGCTGCTTGGGAAACAATCCTCCCTCCTCCAAAACAATAAGTACTTCCCAGTTCTTTCCTCTTAATAACTCGCAGCCTCTTTGGCAAACATATAATGTGTAGAGTTGAAACGATCTGTCTTTACACATGGTATCCTTCAGAGCTGTGAGGTCCCACTATGTAAATCCAACTTAGCTCCCAGGCGTGAGGTATGTAACTGCTCCTTTGGAGCTGCAAGAGCCTTTCTCCTGCTAACGTGTCTGCTGTGCAGACTACTGGCTCTTCTCTTGTGACGTATGCAGAGCTCAATCTGTGCTGCTCAGTCCCTGCAACTGACTATTATATTGTCGGGCAGAGAGCTAACAGAGATCACTGCTGTGAATTTGATTTAGCTTCATAAGGTAAAAAAAAAAAAAAAAGTGTAAAGATTCAAAATCATCTGTCATATTACACTTGTTTCTTGAACACCATTTAAACGTTTTCCTGACATCTGGCATCTTTTCCTAAATTCGACACCAAATTGCTTGTTCTACATTACTCTGTGTGTTACTAAGAATTTAATCCACAGTGGAAAGGTGAGTCAAGCCCAGGAATTATTTTCCTTATAGATTTCCAAGTTTGCTTATTTCTGAGCTGGAGACTAAATATTTTGAGTATTGTCATTAGTTGTTTATATTAGATTTCTTTATGTATTAGGTATATTATTAGATGTATAGACATATATTAGATATATTATTTCTTTAAATATTCTACCTTTTGGAACCAGCCAGAAAAGCACTTATATATGTGTTTAATTTAATGGAATTACTATTCTGCTTAAAGATACATGTAAGTACTTCACTTTCTGATATCCCTGGATAGAGCTGTAAATACGAAATTATAGCTATGGAAACAGAAAGATATGTTGATTTCAAAATCTCTGTCATAGAACACTTTACAGTTTGTATGGAAAATAATTCTTGAACTAGATTCCTCTCTATGGGTAAAAATTGGTTAGGAAATGTCATCGTTTCCTTGATATATCTCTGCTGCTGTTAAGTGAGAGTCAAACCTGTATCTTCCCCTGCAAGTGTTCCATTAAGAAAGTTCCAATGGAGAACCCGTGGCTGGGACCTGAGGACAACATCCACTAGAACTGGAATCATTGGTAATCTTTCCTGGCATGAAATAGCTTTCGGATAGGATCCAACAGGAAAATAAATTTTAGGTCACTGTAGAACAGAGTATCTTTGTGGCTATCCTGTTTATTTAAAGGGAATATGCAAAGTCCTCTTTCCCCTTACACACTAGAAATTTGTTAGAAACATCTTCATTGGTGACATTTCCAAGCTCTTCTGTGGGAATACTCATCCCACAAAGGTCTTTTAAGGCCTTTCTGAAGAATAGCTCCCAGAACTTGTTTTGGCTTTGTTTCTGATTCTTCCTTGCACTCTTCTTTCTTTGTCTCCCTACTGAGTTATTTTGCTGGTTCTTCTATAATCTGTAATCAGAATCAGAGAAATTCTGCCATGCACACATGGGCTGGATATAGTCATATAAGCCTTTGGTGTGGACACTGCTCTGGCTTCACTGAAAAATACAAAAAGTTGTTTATAACCTACTTATCACTACCCTGAAGGAAGTGCAGCTCTTGCAACTTCTGTTATCTTCAGAGAGATTTAATGTGATCCATCATCCATTATTTTATGTTGTCATCTTTCTAGACTGCATAATTTCAGAGAATTATGCTTTGCCTCCCTTCAGCTCTAGGCAGTTAGTGATCTCAGAAAATAGAGATGTATGAGTGAGCTGCTCTTGACTGAAAGGGTCATGCAAAAGGTAACACACTTGTCTCCATTGCAACTCCAGACTGCAGGTTCATTTGACACAATAAGTAGAATGGGATCTGTACTGATCAAATATCAAAATATCTTTGATAGAAAATTGCCTGTATAGAATGAATTTGTCACAGAAGAGTTTACCCCACTTTTATGAGAATTGGAAAAAGAATATTGTGACTCATGATTGTATTTGAGCCCTTAACAATGGACTGTTTCATTTGGCTGAATATAACACAAAAACTGTGAAATAAGTGTACCTTCATGTTTAATGAATCATCTCTCATGGATGAAGAGCAACTACCGTTGTAGCTTTCTCCAATTTCAGAGGAGTTGTCAGAAATTAAACCCCTCTCCTTTTTACATTCTCATCCTTGTACTCACAGCAAAACTGTTTGTGCCTCCTTATTTGATGTTGATTTGAAACCATGCATAATAATGTATTATCAAAGCATCTCAACTGTGTTTGGCAGGGACGTTTTGCAAAGTAGTGTTTTGACATACCATGGCACAAAAATTGTGCTCTGGCTTCTGATTAGAGTTGACATGAATTCGATAAGGGGCAGAGGCAGGGCTGGGACCACAGTTATCAGAGAGGTGCCTCTGTACCTCACATGTACCTCACTCCCAGCATGAGCAATTCCAGTATATCCAAACCACCATGGAGAGCAGAGAGCTACCCTGTGATACAGCTTCACAGTCACATGATATTTTTTATGTTTCCACCAAAAACAAACAAACAAAAACCCAAAAAGCCCTCAAAGCTTAAAACCCCCCTCAAGCGCAGAATGGAAATTATAGCCTGACAAAGATGACATTTCTCAGGATTGGCTATCTCCAAACTAGCACCTGTTGGTCACAATTGTTGAGTCATTAATTTCTTTTCTGGGTAATCAATTAGTACTCTATTTCCTGGGAAGAAAATTTCCCTTTGGACAACAGTGAGAGAGGTTGGGTAAATGATAGCAGGTTTGCAGATGTTGGACAGCTGCCTAATCCTTAAAAAAGTTTCTGGGAAGATGTGTTTTACATAGGAACCCTTGCATGTCCATAATCATCCATACATGTATTCATTCACATACACACAGAAGCGTCAGACACAATCAAGGCCTCACTGTTCCCTGTGCTGCAAAGATGGACATCATGCTTAGAACTAATAAATTCCACAGCTAATGCCACCTCAGAAGTGGTAGAGCTGTATAAATCAATTAAATTTGATTTATACAGAGAAAAACTCTGCCTTTATTGGAGTGCAGCTTGAATAAAGATCATAAGCAAAATTTTATCACAATGAATGTCTAAATATATCTAATTGGAGCTAAGATAGAGAAGGAGAGAAATAAACAGGCAGACTTTCTTTTACTTTATTATTTGTTGTACATTTTATCCATCCCAACTCTTACAAGCGAAAACTAAAAGATGTTCATAAACCAAGAATTTCTCACAGCACATTTCTGTTGTTAGAGTGCTGCTCACTTCAATTCAGACTACTGAACATTTATAACTTAAGTCAATTGGTTAAACAAATTCCACCCTTTGTAATCTTAAACTCTGAAAGATTTACTAAATTCTAATGTCCTTCATTCTCATGTGACTAGCATAGTCAGAGGAAAATATGAAAACTGCAGCTGGAAAGATAAGACTTAGATTAAGAGAACCATTACCTCATAACAACACTAAGAAGAGATCACAAGTGTTGAATTCAGTTTGGATGTTACTCAGAGTGGTGGGAAGAGCCTGTGAAACCTCCTGTTGGTGGACAAATCTCTTCTAATGCAGCTGCAGCACTTAGGTAGCCAAAACACAACAGTATGCATTTCTTTTTCACTTAAAAATGAATAATGGTGAATAAACTTTCCCTGAAACTCTTTTTACCACAAAGCATAACTTTTCATATTCAAAACTACTGCTCCACAGTCATCCAAAGTCTTCAGGCATGTGAACATTTTCTATAAGGACTTGGGTCTGAAGAGTAAGTATGATTCCTGAATATGGCCCATAGGATGGACAGGAAGGGGAGCCTGCCTAAGTGTTATATGGCCAAAGGTAGGTGATGCTGTGCAATTGCTGGTGGTGCTTTTTATCCAGCAACATGCTCCTTGAGGAGTCAGCAAATCCTCGGGCTCCAGCTGCAAAACTGGCCATGTGATTTAATGCTTTGAGATATCAGCCCAGGGTTTTACTTAAGAAGTAAACAAGTGGCCATACTCTAATAGGGGTTTCTCCAGGTGAGCAATGAAGTGTTTTTGCTTTTGCAAGCTCCCACATGTCAGCTGCAAAGGGAAGGTGTCTTGACCGGAGGGGAGTTGAAGAGGGGAAGAATAACAAACATTTCTATGCTTCTCTGAGCCTGGAGCTGCTGGCAGAGGAAGCAGAGCAATGTTGTCTCTGTTCTCATTGGAATCTCTAGTTAATACTCTCCAGGGGACAATTACTCAGGCTGGAGCTTTGTGAAGCAGTAATACCTCCAAGGGGTCAATCCCTCGAGGTAGGTGAGAGGAATAAGAAAATGAAGGTAACACGGGCTCTGTTTGCCAGTATATCTTTCTGTGTTGGTTGTTTTTGCCTGTTCCTGGAAATGCAAAGGGGCTAGGAAAGGTTGTGGACCTGTCTGTACATGCTTTTTTCAGCTTTCCTTTAAAGTTCATCTGAAGTTAGAAAGAAGAATTATCTGAGAATTGATTTTTGCTTCTGTTGAGCTCTGCAATATGTGTCATATTCGATCTTCAGAGAAACTACTTATTCAGTCACGGAGGATTGAGCTATTTTTCATACTCTCCTTAGCAGTTTAACTGCACCCAGTGGGTCATGCCTCCAAACACACAAATCACATGCTCAGCTGAGCACTAGTGGTTTTTGTGACTCGGGTGCTGCTGTAAACAGCTTTTTCTTCTTCTTCTTCTACTGTATATATTCTGAGCTAAGCGCTTTTTACCCACAGAGAAAG
The DNA here is from genome assembly GCF_964034855.1 of Anser brachyrhynchus. Taxonomy (NCBI): domain Eukaryota; kingdom Metazoa; phylum Chordata; class Aves; order Anseriformes; family Anatidae; genus Anser; species Anser brachyrhynchus. The sequence goes on along the minus strand of NC_137694.1, from coordinate 49,934,371 downwards.
AAAAAAGTATTTTACTTTCTCAAATTCTCTCTCTCTCTCTTTTTAAATTAATATATACATTTTTGTGGATAACTATTGATTAGGCCTTTTTTTTTTTTTTTTTCCTTTTTTTCTCTCCAGTCAGATAGAAAGCTCCCAGTGATGTGATTGCTCATGTTAGGTAATACTGATAGTTATAGGGTAATAAATGAGAACCATAATGGTTCTGTTGATCAGTGGTTCACATTTCTTGAAGCTGAACTAAGTATCTATAATTGATGACTAATTTTTACAAAATGAATTATAGTCAGTAAAATTTTCTCCTTATTCTGAAGAGGAGAGGTAATTCCTGAGCAGTAATGCAACACAACAAAGTGGTGATTATCCAGTATTTTGTGATTATCACAGTACTCATCTGCTGCTGCTGTATTGTCAGCCAACACAGGACCCACTTCATATGCTGCCTTATAGCCGTCAGGAAGGAACAAAGTAGACCCCAGCTAGGACACATTGTCAGCATGTATTCCTGCTGATGGACAATATAATTCACCTATCCGTAGGAATTTATACCTATAAACCCTACTGTATCAGCTGCCTGCAGGGGTATATCTTTGCTCTGGCAGATTTCTTCCCTACAGTCAGGTTCTGTAGCAATGCAGGAGACCACATAGATAACCTAGACCTGTTATTGCACAAAACTATCTCATATTAGACTTATAGCCAGGAGCTGTTGAAACAAGAAGGGCTTATATTTGTTTCCTTCAAGTGCTGATGTGAATAATACACCAACACTCATGGGACTATTTGCACAAAGTAATTAGGAAGGGTGTGAGCATACTTGACTGAGTTGTGTTTCACAACTCAGATGCGTGCTCAAGATTGTTTGCCCCTGCCACTTGCCACCGGTGTGTAGTCAAGCTGAACACAATGGCTTGGTCACAGGAATAGGCTGGTGGCTGTGGCCTTAGATGTTCTCCTTTTTGTGTCTTTGTTCTCCACATACCATTTGTCTGTCTTGCCTATTCAGACTTTAAGCAATTTTGGGGAAAGGTCCATTTCCAGCAATATGCCACCTGACACATTGCGCTAGGTCATCACCAGCTCGTACATGCCCTGAGCCAGAATCAGGATAGTCATATCAACACAGAGTTTACCCATGAAAACTGTTGTCAAGGCTAATTAAGGAAATAGCATATTGAGAAAGCTAGATTGTCTCCAGGTTCCTTGTGTTGTGTTGTGCCACATTGCTACAGCCTATTTAGTTGAACAACATTTGGACTACAGGGACGTTGATGTTGATTGGGACTTCTATATACTACTATGATATAAGCTAGAAAAATTATCACGTGGTGTCCAAATTATTTATGACAGGGATAAGGAATAAGGTGAACAGCAGTAAGTGTTCAGCAGTGCTCTTGGTGCCAAGTATGAATCCTCCATGGCCCAATAGGGTTTGAGTATGAGGGAGTAAATTAACAGATATTAAAGAAAAAGTTAAAGCAAGTGCAGCACATATATTACTGTAAACCTGTAGTATAATAAATTGAAAACTGGGGGAGAGGGGAGGGAGAGAGAGGGAAAAAGAGTGAGAGAAAGTGGACGGGAAAGATGGAGCAAAACTCAATATTTTCCCCACTTGTAATATATATGTAATTGTAAGTCAGTGCAAAATTCAGAGCTCAGTGCATCTTTGAAGGTATGGAAAGGGGCTAAATTTTCAAAAGCTGCCTTTTCTTGTTAGATTTGGAGAAAGGGAGAGACAAATGATTCATAAGTGAGAACTACTTTTTATAAGACTTTTTTTGACATCTAGAAGGTAAAGAACTCAAAAAAAAAATCCATCTCAATGCAGCTGTTTCATGAACAGCAAACTCTATGAAAGTAGATTTAAAATAGTTCCAGGTTATGGCTTATAAAACAAGGCCAGGATAGCTATTGAGCCCCTGTCTTACATAATAGAAAAATTACTTGATTTATACTGAGTCCCTTTAGCTTTGTTTATATCTGGACTTGGGGCAAAAACTTCCGTAGTGAGGCATTCCTATTTTCATTTCTGTAACTTATACCACTTTGTTTTGTAATTTTTATTTTTGGTAATCTCTTCTGTAAACAGAACATCCTGCAGAGACCTACAGTAGTGAGTCCAAAGCAAACAGGACATCAAAAAGCTTTATATTTGAAAACACTTGCTGGTGTATGATTAAGATTATGACAGGACTACAGTCTGTAACATTATATAAGGCTATGCTATACAAACACTTGAAATGAAGAATTTCTCAGACAGTTTCTGTTATCTTTGAGGGAGTTTATGTTTGGGTTTCTTAGCACCTTATGAGGAACTTTAATAACCTTGCCTTGAGAAATCCCTCCCTTTCCTTTGTATGCAGCAGAAATGGATGTGTAAGCAGGCCATGAGGACATCTTTGCACAGGGTTTTGCACTCAGCCAAGATACAATAGACCTTGAAAGCAGCTGGGATTTGAGGTAGCCCCAGCCGTAGGCAGCAGCCCAGCACACAGGCCCATGGGGGCAGCGAGGCCACTCAGACCTAGCTCTCTCTCGCTAGCAACTTATTGAGGGCTTACTCCAGCCATGTGAGAGGCTCAAAGTGTGTGTCAGGGCGTAGCTCAGTCTGGTAGAGCAGAAATATGTGAGATTTGGCCCCTGTAGAAGGTAGTTTCCAGTCTAATGCATTTCAGTGATTTCAGTGTTTATCTTGCAGCTTGTCCTGCAATGAGAGGCAATGTTTCGTGATGTGGGGACTTACTGTTTTGTAACTAACATTTGCAAAAAAAAATATTGCTTTGATGTGGCTGTCATTCAGTTTAGGCAGCATCCAAGTTTTAACCAGGCCTCAGTCTTCTTATTTGCTCTTGTGCTGCAGGAGTGTGTCCCAGGTTATTTAAATGACTTTGCTTACTCCTTCCTGCATAATTAATTTAATGTGAACCTAAAAATCAGTGCAGCTAACTCTCCCTGGAAAACCCTGTGTTGAATATGGCTTAGTTCTTCCCAGCTGCTTTTTATCCCTCAACCTTCTTCCAGTGGAGAGAAATGGCAGTGCAGGAGCTGCTGAAAGAGCATTCCTATAGCCATAACACTGCTATATTAAGACAAGTGACAAGGTAGCTTTTAAAAATCTCCTGACACTGCTGAAACAGAATGTTTGCTCTAAAAACTTGTCTAACCATATTAGTCAAAAGGAGCTACCCAGCAAAGAACAAGTTCTAGTCTCTGTGAAGGCAGCAGAAATCTGGCATTACTTTCTATTGACTGCAGCACAGTTACAAAAGATTTCCACTTGCAAAGTTAAGATCAGTTTGGGGCCTATATGACAAAGCATATTTAAATGATGTCTTCCCCCAGGTATGGCTCAAGAATGTATATGGTTTTTAGTCAGGAAGAATAAATATCTGGGGACATTTGAAACTTTTTTTTAGACGCTGGTGAGATAAAGTCAGCACTTGTGAATTAAAAACAGTCCCAGAGACAGTCCTTTGGACATTGCTTTCAGGAAGATTGATTCCTATCATCTTATCAACCGAGGTATAGGCTCGGGGAGTGCGCTGGGAGCAGGCAGGCCGTTTCCACTGCTGTGGCACAGAAATGAACGGCAGATTATCTGCTCGGGTACAGAAGGTCAGCAGTTGTGCTGCGATCTCGGAATACGCAGAGGACAAATTCCTTTCTGTTACAAGGTACAACCCTCCCTCCCCACCCCCCACCCCTGAAAAAAAAAAAAAAGCAATTGGTTTTAATGGAGTGATTCTGGATTTACACTATTACAGCTGAGACCAGAATTTGGTTCATTGTGTGTAGATATATCTATGAATAACCCTCTTAACCTGTTGGAAAGCTAATGATGGAAAATGTTCCCTATAAAAGTATATATATTACAGCTGTGTAAATATATTAAAAAACCCCAAACTGTCAGCAAGCTTGCTGGCAGATGTATGAATGTTTCAACAAGTTCTCTGTACTCCACATAGCTTCATTTTTATTCTCTACATAGACACTTGTTCATACACACATGCACATACACACATATATAGACTTAATAGTGTTTAAAGAGTACAAGACTCTTAAGAGAGCTAATTTTGATCAGTTAGCTCCCCCAAACAAACAGGATCCCATTACAGAACAAATGCTATGGGATGTGCTGCATATGAAACACATTTTATAAGCCTTACCTGGTTGCCAGCTATAAAATTCAGCAGGCAATCTGTGCAATAACTGTAAGAAGTAAGAAACAGAGACCTCTTTCTCTTCTTACACATTGTCCAGGGGAGAACAAGAGATGCCCTAATGACAGCACTGGAGTCTCCCCAAAAATTCCTCAGCAAGAGCATCTGAGCTTCTTGTATTACAGTTGACATAAGTTGTCTTTATTATAAGCCAGGCCAGTGGCAAATTTTTGAGGAGCAAGGAATAAACAAGGAGTAGGTGTCTTGAAGTCCCACTGCCCCTTGAAATTACTTACGGAGAGATGTAAATTACAAACTTAGGGCTAAATCTAGAGACACAATCCATCCTTCATTTTTATAACTTTGTTTAATCAACAGAGTGACTCCTGACCCAAACTTGTACGTCCACTACTTCAGTGGAAAAAGAGGGGGGCGAGGGAGGATTTGACACACACTTCTGGTATTTTTAAAAGCTAATAAACTGGTTAAATCTCTATAACTGAGTAGTTGTAGTGAATAGTTAGTATTTTTGGCAAGACTGTTAAGACATATTTACAGCATGAAATTGGAAAATAAGCTTGTTATAAATAAACTATTCCCAGTGACAGATTAAGAAAATATTGGGTATGTACAAAATGACAGCATTAAACAATGAAAGTATTTCCTGAGGAGCTGAGCCTTAGCAAAAGCCACAGACAAAATATTTTTAGTGGCATTCCAACACTCTGTGTTTCAGAGCCATTTATAACAGAGCTCATTATGAGATACTCCTTTCTGCTACAGGGCACAGCTGGATATACCAAAAAATAACCCTCAGAAAAAGAAAAAAAAAAAAAAGAAAAAAAAAAAGATTTAAGAAATATTTACCTATGTGAAAGAGTCACAATACCTGGCTTTATTTCATACAGCTAATTTCTTCTCTTCAATCCACCACATTAGTTCAAGAGAAGAATTTGCCCTTATATCTGCATACTCTCAAGCCCTCTCTTCTACCAAGGACTTCTATAAATCCTTGGTCATTCCTGTCTTCAGGAGTATAGAAATTCCAGCAAAAGGTTTCAACCTGTATGTGCAAGCTGTAGTTTCCTGCTCCCTTACCACCCTCCTACAAGACAATGTATTTGAACCATCCATCCTAGAGTACACGCACAATGCATCTTGGCTTCAGCTATCGTGCTGGGCAGCTTTCAAGTGAATCAATCTGCTAAAAGCTCAGGTATATTGTCTTGTCTGTTTAGAACACCCAAACCAAGCCAGCAAACAAATATCTGTAGTATACCTCTTCAGGCCTAAGATGGGCTGGGGAGGTGGAAGGTGAAAGGAAGAGAGTAAGTGTAAAAAGGCAGAGCATTTGAGAGCAGTGTCTGGAACACTTTCAGGGAACTAAGAGAGAAATGCTCAGAAGAGGCACTTTACAGGCTTTGTAAAGGGTAAAGTAGGCATTGTCTGTGAAGGGGGCCTGGGGGTCCTGGCCAGCTGTGTTAATGTGAAGTGACACCAACAAGGGCATTTTGGCTATTTCTCTCTGGGAGTGTATCCACCTTAATCTTGTCGTGGCCTCCCTTGTCCCTCTGCTCATCACTCAAAACAGAGCTCACACCAAGCACTTTTGCCTGTAGATATCATTTTGCCTCCTATAGGACTTATGTTTGCTCCCCTGGGATTTTTATCTTGTTTGTCCCAGTCAGCGCAGATGGCATATCCTTTCGCTGGTCCCAGAAATATGCTCAAGGAAGAAGAAGGAGGTTGGGAAAGGGAAGAGAGGTGCCCTCTCTTTGCTCAGGGAAAAGCTCTATGGAGAGTATGGAGAGGTTTTCATCCAGTTTTCCTTCTTTTCCTCTCCTTTCCTGTGCAAATGGTGTAGACTGGGGGGGGAGGGGGGGGGAGGGGTGGGCTCCTGCTCCTGCAGCTGCCTTGTTGGTTATGCTCACCCAGAGAGCAGACACGAGGAGAGCTGCCAGCTGGCTTTCCGAGCTACATGTACTGTATAAATATGTACACTCGTCATATGGTTACCTTTCTTTCAGAGAATATAAGTTCTTGGGTCTCTGACTGCAACCTAGCACACATCAAGTGCCACTTTGTCCTCTGCCCTTTTCTGCCCTTTGTATGCCCCAGTGTGCTGACTCTAAATATATAGCCAACACCAGTTGTAATACAGATGCATATAAACCCATGCCACTGTATGATAACAGCCCCGCCCTAGACCATGCCACCGTATTATAAAGTGTAGCTATCTAGCTATCTAATAAGAAGTATGGGTATTCCTTTTTTTTTCTTTTTTTTTTTTTTTGCTTTCATTCCTTTTTCTCTCTCTCTCTTTTTTTTTTGTGTTTTGTTTTGTTTTGTTTTTTCCCTCTCTCTTTCTCTCTCTCTTTTTTTTTTTTAATATTTATCAATTTATCAAAGCAATGTTGTCCATAACATTAACATATATATTTGAGATCTTGTACTTCTCCCATAAAAGTCCATAGAGATAGACTGAAGAGCTTTGGAAGGAGCTGAATCTCATTCCAGATGTTTAATAAATAAAAGTCAGTTGGTTCAATCAGTGTGATCCAGGTTTTTCATGAAAAATGTTGGATCCTTTCTGGACAATGTGGAAGTGGCAATGGTGTGTATTGACTCTAGGAAGGCACAAGTGTATTCAGACCTCCATCCCCTCCTTCTAAGAGACAACAAACGTGATAGCACATCTTCTGAGCTCCTAGAAGGATTTAACAGGCCAGTTCACCTGTGATCCTCCTGCTGTTTTGAAAGGTATATGCTTCATGATGGAAAATGAGTTTTAGAGTCCAAGTTCTCTTATTCAAAGCAAAGTCTCCTATAACTGAGGGGGGGATTTTTGGCATTTCTACTGACCTGATTTTGTTTTCCTGTCTGCAGTGCCTGATGTTATCAAAGGCTACACCATACACAAAGTTATTGCATTGGCCAGAATTTCCTTAAGAGATTGTTCCAATGACTTGAAAATTTAACCAGGGAATCAGATGATTCCTTACAGACATTCATTAAATATATATGCGCTTTAAAACTGATCTCAGGAGGACCCGTAACTTACTCTAGCCAGATACATTTGCTATTTGTTGCATATTTTTTCTATGAATCACATCATATTTTGGCGTTAAGAATCTGATAATAATGAGGCATGGTTTACATTAGATAGCAGAGGCCAAATTCTATTTGTGCATAGTGTAAAAGTAGAATATTTCCTTTGAAACTTACTTCCCTGGTACAAAATCTCACTCCCATTGAATAGAAAACAAGACTGTCAATTTAAATGGGGTTAACTTACTCCACTGAGTGGTATAAATGAGACTAACAACAGAAGACTAATAGTTGAGTCCATAAGCGATGTAGAAACAAAAATAAAGATCAGTAGAAAGAGTACTACGTTAAGCATTAGTTAGGATCCTACATGTTTTAATGAATCTGTATTTACTGTGGGTATGCATGAGAAAAAACTTTTTACTGTGAAGGTGGTTGAACTGGAAGAGGTTGTCCAGAGAAGCTGTGGGATCTCCATTCTTGGAGATATTCAGAACTTGACTGGTCACAGTCCCGAGCAATCTGATGTAGATGAGCCTGTCTGAGAAGTGGCATTGGACGATCTCCAGCAGTCCCTGTCAATCTCAGCTAGTCTGTGATTCAGCAATTCTGTATCTTCAGGGTCCAAAGGAAAGTTTAACAAAAGATAAAATAAACCATTTCCCCAAAATCTGTGCTTTAAAACACAAGCTTTCTCCAGGAACAACTAAAAGTTTTTTTTTTTTTTTTTTAACACGACATAGCAAAATTGCTGAAGGCAAAAAACAAAAAGACACAACATAAGAAGAAGTGAGTGCTGGAGAATAGGTCTATGCCTAGGAAGTGTTATTTCTTGTAAGTTGTAAGCACAGTCAATAATCATACACAGAAATGGACAGTCACCAGTATTGTACTGCCCTTTGGAAATCCGCTGTTGCAAAAGTAGTTATGGTGACTGGCATGTTCAGAACAACTAGATAATAGGCAATTATAGTCAAATTCCTTCAATTTTCCCTGTAATTAGAGTAATTACATCTCCAACATGCCTATATCCCAAGCTATGAGCATGTTAGAAAAAGTAATTTGTTTTCAAGAACATCTTATTAAGCTGCATCATCTGTATTAATATTTCCCTGTTAAAAACTTTGTTATTTCCAATAAATGAAGTCCAACGTATTGTGCTTTTTGTATTGCAAAATTCATCTGTATTTCCCCTAAGGGTAAAAGGTCTGAAGCAGCTGTAATGAAGAAAGGTCTAACAGTATAAATCAGTTGAATTTCTCGTCAGTTTGATTCTAAGCAACAGCTGCTATAGTCTACTTCATAGCACGTTATGTTTGCAAAACAATGCAAGTTGGGCTGTGTTTCACTGGTTATCCTTTTTATCTGCTGAGTTTTATTTCAATGTAGTGCTTCATTTTGATGTCCTCTCTTTTATAAATAATTGATTCTTATTCTGAGATTTCTGTGGATATTCTCTAATTTTGAAGTATGATAAGAGGTTGACTTCAACTGGATTAAAAGATATTTTCTTCTCAAATAAACATACATATTCAACTAAATTCTTTCCTGCTGTGTTCCTTGTACAATTCACTTAAGGGAACAGCATAATGTGTTACAAATTACCTTCCCTTGTGCACCCGTAGTTACAGGGCGAACCCGAATAGAATTTCCCAGGAAATATATGTACCTAGTAGTCAACTAAGTCAGAGTAGCTACTTTTGTACAAGCATCCTTTATATTTTTCATCTACAATGAAAGTATAAACAATGTCTCCCAAAAGTAGTTCCTCCCTCCCTCCCTCCCTCCCTCCCTCCCTCCCTCCCTCCCTCCCTCCCCCCCTTCCCCCCCTTCCCCCCTTCCCTCTTTCTTCCTTTCTCCTTCTTCCTTTCTTCTTCTTCTTCTTCTTTTTTTCTTTTTTCTTTCCCTCTCTTCACTTTATTATTTTATTATTTTATACTCAGAAACATGATCAAAAAAGAGATCCACAGTTTGGCTTTACTATTACTGTATAGCTAGGCTTACTGCCCTTTCTATTTCCACAGTATTCTTTTAATTTCCTGCTTTTCCCCCAGCCTGCTTTAAACGGTGTATATTTCAGCTAAGCCTGAGGTAGAGGTTTGTAACTACATGAGAAGTTTTGCACGTTCTGATTCTTTTTTTTCTGTTTCTTATGAACATTCATAAGTTCATACATCTTTGCTTCTCAATAAATTGTAGGTGTTTGTTTCTTTGAAGAACAAAGAATTCCTGCTTTAAAAGCAAATATATACGTAACAATTTATAGGTGACAAAAGTTATTCCACTTTCATAGTGAAGTTACTGTAGCTGGTACTACTACATGCATGAAAAGTTTCAACCTTGTTTATAACATTTTGAAATGCCTAAAAGTAATGTGGTTGCCAATATGTGATCAGGGAACACTGACAGAAGCTCTGGTAGGTCTTGCTGAAGTAGTTAAATCAGCACTTCTTTCAACAAGGTATGGCCCCTGATGCAGACCTGGCAGAACAGAGCATTTTACTGCACCTCAGCTGTTCCATTTTACAGTCCTGGACATGAGCTTAACTTAGTAGTATAAGTTGTTTCACAGTAAGATGCCAGATTATGAAGTAGAGCAGCTGAGGTACAGCAGGTTTTGCTGTATCTGGAACAGGAGCAAGAATTTCTGGCAAAGGGTCAGTAACAAACAGCTGGGATGGGGGGAGAAGAGGCAGCGAGGTCTTAGACACCACAGCTGTTTGCTTAGTGAATGTGAGTCAGAGTCATGAGAGAAGCCTATAGTCAGAAATAGTTGAATAGTTCATAAGCCACCTGTAGTCTGAGGTACATTTCACAGGGAATATTTGTTGGACAGCTGTAAATGATTGCTAAAACTACCCATATCTGCTCTTGGATCATTTGCACAGAGAAAAGAAAGCTGTATCTGTAGTATAAAATATTATTTATAGAGCTCGAGGCCTTGTTCCTTGACTTTGAAGGTAAAACATTTTGAACAGAAATGACTTATTGTGTGTGTCCTTGTAACCAGCATGTCCATATTACTTTGCAAAATGTAATTCATATGAAGCTCTTCTGCAAGTGGCACTGGGGTATCTACCCCTTAAAGCACTGCATAACTTTTTAGGAAATACCACAACAGAAAGTCAATAGATATTGAAGAAAAAAATGCTATGACACTATCAAAAATGTCTCTCGGTGTCAGGATACTTCTTCTGGTTTTTAATGCTGTTCTTCTATCATTTCTTGATTCTCCTCTGCAGAGAAGCGCTCACATCTATTTATTTATTGATTGACATTCATATCTATAAAACATGTGCCCACTGCCCAATCATCTGGGTGGATTCACACTCACAAAAAGCCTGATAAATAATTCACAGTGTATTACCAACAACTGTTAGAGAAAATAGGATCTCCAAGCTAATTAGTATCTGTGAGCACAAATGCCCTGTAGTAACTTCAGGTCTAACCAATTTCCCTGCTACATCTGCTAAGATAACAAGCCCCATGGATTTTATTAGGAAGAAGCACAGGTAAGCAGATAAGCGTTGCACTGTACCCTAAAGGCCAGCAGGACTAGCAGTACAGCTGAGAAACAAGTTCTAGAGCTGAGTTCTTCACAGCAAATATTTTTTTTGTCCATTACTGAAACTGGAACTGACAACAGAAACGCTCCAGGTGAACTCAATGGCTTACAAGATAAAGACCATATAGGACTTTGTAGTTTATGCCAATAAGTTCAATATTATCACTCCACAAACAAAACTTTATAGGGTACTTTCATAAAAAATGCACTTGGAACTGAGAGTAAAATGTCCACGTAGTTCATTTATGAAGCAATAAAAGTAAATTAGTCATGGAGCAATAGAATAAGGTAAAATCAAATCAGATTTGCTTATTTGAACACTTTACTACCTAGAAAATAAAAGATAATAATTTGGAAAAAAAGTTTTATGTCTTGACAACAAAACCTTTAAGCAGTCGGATACATTATCTTGCATTTAATGAGAGGGCAAGCAAGTTGAAAGCTGTATAGAAACCTGCAGAACTCATTGACTTATACAGTAAGGATGTGGCAGATGAGTGAAATATATAGACTTCTGCTGACGTAGGTTGGATGCTTATGACCTCGTGGCACATGCCCTCAAGGGTTTAGCTCAAGAAGCTGAATCTGGTCAGAGATTTGAAGGGTTGCTCAGTGGCTTGCATTCCACAAGTTCTGGGGTTCTCTCCGTAGTTCAAACCTGTTGTGTGCAATACAGTTTTGGCAGCTGCTTTGCTCATTGATCTCATTAGGAAGGGGAGCTCTTCTTTGTGCAGTAGTGATACTTTTCCAGACACCTTTTACTGACTCTCTGCACTTTTCCCCACATAGATGATTATTGTCTAATAGGAAACAGTGACATTGTTGTGTAGGGATGAGCTGGCCAGCTTTATCTCTCCAGAGATGTTGGGCATTCTTGTCCTTAGATCTAAATTAAGGAAATTGTGTCAGAGAAAAAAAAAAAAATTGAAAAGTCTGAGGGGAGTTTAGAAGAGACTGCTCTGTCTTGGGAATAAGTATGGAGAAACAAGTATGGAGAATTTGGAGAGAATAAAACAGAAGGCAACAGGTGGAAAAATGAAATATATCTACATAAGCCCAAGAGCAGTAAGAATGCACAACTAATCAGAAATCACATAAAATTCAAGTTCATGTACTTGTTCTATATTTCATTCAATAAAGTCTCAGAACTCCTGCTGCCCAATGGCCTGTAAATTCCAAAATGTGGGAAAATCCAAGAATCTTCCTCTCCAGTGACATAAACCTCCTTATTCCATCTACTATGGTAAAGACAAGTTCTATTACTTGTCTTCGCACATATCTACAGAATAAAATCAACCATGCAAGTTGATTTCCCACTGTGAAGATGGGACCAAGCTAAGGAGAGGCTACTGAGACAGTTTCAGTGGTGAAATATAAGTTCATGTTTCCCAGCTCTGTTACTCTGTTAGGTTTTCATCTCACCCAGCAATTGTGTTTTGAACAATAATGCATAGCTTGTAGTTATGTATGCATTTATACAGGAGTGCAGGACCATTGCTTAAAAATGGCAGAGCAAATTTATTCTGAGCATGGTCAGAGAACTCTTTGTATCCAAGCTTATGTCTTCGTAAACAGGGTGACATGAGGTTATTTATTGTCTGGTTCCTAGAAATAAAGCTCATTGTTTTGAAATCATACCTTCAGAAGCAAAGATTTTGACCACAAATTTTCTGTTGACCTGTGATTTGCTGATTACCAAATTGATGATATCAGAACTCTGTTTTTGGTACAGAGATTTCTATTTTCTTTGCTTCTTTTTACAGACAAGTTATTCTTACACAAATATTAATAGCAGGTTATTGGAGATATGTTTCCTAGTGGTGTGAATAGCACAGGTGTCTTTCTTTTTGTTTCTTTGCACTGGAATTTAACTCGGCACTGGTGACATATGAAGTACAGAGCAGAGTCTATCACCTGTGTTACAGCCATCTGCCCTACCTGCAAATTCAGCAGGGAAGAAGCACAGAGAAAGAAGAGAGGGTCTTTTCTTCCTGCTGGCTTGCTTCTTCAATATTTCGGGCCAGGGAAGGTCCCACTGTGGGCCCTGGTGAAGGGGGTTTCAAAGCCAGAAGACCTGCCCAGTCTAGATGGGCTCCCAGGAGGGCACTGCTGCCAACCCCTCATGAGGTCTCAGTGACCCCCCCGTGCTTGCCAGCATGCTCCTAAAACAGATACAGCTGCCTGAGACTTCACAGAGAAAACTTTCCAGAGCTGCCAACACAGCTTTAGACTCTAGCCCAGTGGTTTCCACATTGGTGAATAAGAAATCATATGCTGACGTGCACAATTTAAAAATATACCCCTCTTAACCTCTCTTCTCTTTATTTCTTTCTGCACAGATTGTAACTCCACAGACAGCATATTTAGGGGGTTATGTTGCATATTTCTGCTACCACAGAAACGATCATCAAATCTTTGTTGCACAATGCAGTTTTGATCTTCCATAAAACCTCCTGCTCTTTGTGCTGCAGAATGTGACACAGACATCCACTAAGATCAGAGACTTTTCAAATCCTGTCCCAGAGTTTTCCCAAAAGACAGATAAATTGAGCTACCAAAAGCATGACAGTCAGAAAACTTACCTTTATGTCAGAAAATTGACATGCACTATGTATCTTCCAGTAACGTGTTTGTACAAAGCATTGAATGTCTGCTACAATGTGTTATGCAAGATCATCCCTGCGGCCAAACAGAATATTACAGTATTTGAGAGTGTCAAACCATCTATGTTTTTAGAATGGCAGGGACAAGTTAAAAATATGTTTAAGATCTTTGATCTTTGAAGAGCCATTTCCAAAGCTCTAGGGAACTGCCCCCCATCACCCTCCTGTACCCCCAAGAAAACAAACCCACCCTTGTAAAATATATAGATACATACTTTTTACCAGCCTTCTGGGATAGACCTGTGCATCTCTTGAATTTGCTGTACTCAGGCATTTTCTCACCAAGGATGAGTGATCTTAAGTAATTTCACCCTATATCAAGTTCTGTGTAGTACCAAAAAGTGGGCAGGTGGGCTCCCTCTCAAAAGAAGGGAGGCAGCAAGTCTGGTTTGCTATTTGTCTTATTCTAAACTATGTGTCTTAGTTATTGTGGTGGAATACTGCTCTGGAAGTGCCTCTCTTTACTGAATATAGAGGTAAAAAAAAAAAGATAAGAAAAGATAAGACCTTCTGCTCTTTGACAGGTGAGATCAGTCCTAATAAATGTGATCCCTATATTATACACTTAGAGCAACCCCAATATAATTTCTAATATTGCATCTGTGTTTCACTGGGCCAGGTCTAATAGATTTGTAAGTTAGTGCAAAGGCATTAGTCATGAAAGGTTACTGGCAACTGGAAGTGAGCAGTTGGAAAGAATTATTATTTTATTTTAACAGTATTGTTTAAGGTTAACAGGAAATTAATTGGGACAGGAGGCAAGAAGTGTACACTCCTACCACAGGAAATGGTTAAAGGTAGTGCCACTAGGATGTCATATCATGGCTAGGGCCATGTATATGAAAAATGCAACCTTGAGTTCACAGAACTTAACAAAACCTCCCTTGGGTCTTTCCGAGTCCCTGTTTAGGATTCTAAGTCTATAGTTGTGAATCTTGCCATTTTCTGCAGGCCATAGAATAGAATATCCCAAGTTGGAAGGGACCCACAAGGATCACTGAGTCCAGGGATCACTGAGGTCTACAAGCAGACTTCAAATGACTTCTGTGTAAGCATTGTGGTCCATGAATTCATCCACCTGTATAAACATGGAGGGATACATTCATATGAACACAGTGCATTGAATGCATCAAGTACTTCACAGAGGAAGGAGAGCAAACTTCAATTTATTTACCTGGGAGTTAACAAAACATTGTAACTGAGAATTTATTATAACACAGAGTGTGAAAATGGGTAAAGATCTGATTCTGAAAATCACTGAGTGCCTGAAAGGACAGGAGGAAATGATGCAATCTGTGGGAAACATGAAATGCTGTTCAAAAGCTGCACTTTAAGAGTGTCAGTCACCATGGCATTGCCCATGGGACTAAATACATACAACAATTACAGTCACTCCCATTGGATCTGATTTTCCTCCTTTGGCTTCTAAGACTAAGCAGAATGGTGAAATTTTCTGCAAACACTAAGTTTTTAGTGGGACAGGAGTTTTCCTTTTTTTCAGACACATTATGATATATCCACCAGTGGTTATCACTTTAATAACCTGTCAATAAATAAAGAGAAGGTGTAGTATTTAGACCTTGGCATTTCTTTAATCAGCTTTTTTTTTTTTGCTATTGGAAGTTCAGTCAAATGTTAACAACTACGAACCACTGAAGTGTTAACAAGAAAATATTGAGAAAAGCTTTTCAGCTCCAGGACCAAGTCCATGACATCTTTCTTTTGTGACAAGTCTGATTCAAAGCTTGTAAACAGCCTACACATTTGTAAAATTAGGTAACGAGTTGGATGTAAAACAAAAAACAAACAAACAAAAACCCCCCAAAAAAACCTCATGAATATTTTACATTTTTTTACTTTTTTTTTTTCTTTCCCTGCAGATTGTCATATAGTGTAGTTACAGAACTAGCAGGATGCAGTGTAGGCACCTGAGCAAACTCATATTGCTACAAACCAGTGTTGTGCAATCCTGAATACAGCTGAAGGCAAAAGCAGCAGATCTAGTGTACCACAGCAATGACTGTGACACAGCTGCTTCTGTGTTACAGAGATTGAGCTGTTGGGTGAAGTGATAAGTGATAATGTGACTACCACCTCTCCTGAGTTATATTTTGCAGAATTTCTCTTCCACATGTTTTTTTTTTTTTTTTTTTTTTTTTGTCTGCACTGAGTGAATATTGTCCTGGCTTGTCTCTTCTTATTAATGTGATTGAAACTGCATATAAAATTTCAACCAGATCTCCAGAGACTGGAGATTGTATTTCTGTAACATCACACATTTTATATTGTTCAGCAACATGGATTAAGGCAAATTCTTAGAAAAAGCCAACATTTCCAGTTAAAGCTCTCTGCTTGTAAAGTTGCAGAATTATTACATCTGTATTATATATACAATTTAATATTTTAAACATAAGACATATCAACTGTAGCATCCAAAGTAACACTATCTTTCCTAAACAAAAAAATAGGCTCTGTTGGCAGGGTCTCAAATACTTCTGTACTGCTGACAAAATGTGAACAGTTTAAATGGTGACAACTATATGCAGTTTACTCTCGCTTCTCTCCTGGTGATTATATCTGTCTACAGCAGCAATTAACCACTTAGCTTGTTTTGTCACTGTTGGTATCAGGAAATGAGTGAGTCTGTTTCCACTTGGACAGCAACAAGAGACCATATATGTTGGGAGAGCTTTTATTATTTCATTTAATATGACTCACATAGTATATTTAAAAATAAAATAATAATAATAAAAAACCTTAAAGCCATTTAGACATCCATAGCAAGGAGTAAAATTTCATTTCTGTTTTCACGTGATTTGCTGTGTGAAGACAAGAGGTATCAGTTTTAAGTCTGCCTCAGATACTTGGGAATGATAGAACGTATTTTTAAAGGAGGCTGGAGCATGCTTATTCCATGCCACGGCATCTTGCGCAGGGACACACTAGGTCTGGGATCTGGGACCTAAGCCAGTGTCCTCATGTAGCTAGCTAGCTATGTGCTGTTCTGTGAAGATGTAGCAATCTGTATGGAGTTACTCCAGGGATCACAACTGAGTTCCCCTGATGATGTAGACATGTTGTCAACCACTTGCATGTCTAAATATTATTCAAAATCAATGGGATACTCATTTCTGTTTCCAGTTAGATTTTAGATTCATGTAGAGTGTAGATGCTTCTATTCCTTTCCCCTTTCATAGGAAAAAAAACTGGTAAGGACTTCAGGACAAGCTCATAAGCATCGTTTATACAGTTCTAATACTATATGCCCACAGTTAGTAAGAATTATGCTGTGGTGTGGGATAAGAATTTTTCCATGTTTATAATCATGTTCCTGTTTATTTTCATTCATGTTCTTATTTCTGTTCAGTCTTCTTGCATACATATCTTTTTATTATTATTTTATTTTATTTTATTTTTTATTTTTTTTTACTTTTCTGCTGCCCTTCATTATCTAACTGTGTAGTAGCTTACTCTGAGGACCAATATACCTTTTGACAAAGTTCATTACATTTTGAAGACCTGCCCCTTGATGCAGAGGATGGAATTTCCCTGGTTCCCAAGAGCTGGAGGCTGCATGTCAGATGGTAACTACATTGCATTTATGGTCAATGGAGACACATAGGCTGTTTTAGACTTCATTTCATCTCTTCCCAGAGCAGATATCTGGAATAGGCTTGATGAATGAATTTGCCTTTGGCTCTCTCTTGACGGGCAAGGATGTAAATGCCCATTTTCCTCAGCTCATGAGTAGATCTGTGGCCTCAGATGTTATTACTTTTGTTGATTAAAGCTTATTCTCCGCAGTAATTTTTTTTTTTTTTTGGTTAGTCGTTGGATTTTAAATGTTTCTGACAAGGACTACAGTTGTTAATGTGAATATAAGCCGTTGGAGGGTCAGGATGACTGTGCTTATGATCTGGGCTAGATACTTAGTAAGTCTCACAGGTTCTTTTATGTGGTTCATAAGATCAGGCTTTAAATAGCAGTTTCTTTGCCCTATTCCTGAGCCATGCCTATTAAAAAATCTTGTGTTCCTGGTACAGTTAATATTCCTGTTATGGTTTTGCTGAACATCTTTTTGTTCATCTTATCATAAAGAGAAATTTCTGGCAAGCGTAAGATAAGACCCAACAGTTGTGGCTTTTGTTTGTGAATGTATACATGTTCATCATGCTGCCCCTCCACTCTGGCTGCCCGCTCAGTTCTCCTAGGCAGGCAGACAGTGAAGTACAGGCTGTGGGAGTCGTGCCCCAAGGGTGCCAGGGAGGGAGATGCTTTCGGACTTCAGTGCCTTGCGTGCACACAGGAGCAGAGGAGAGAAGTGGGGTGCCAGAGTGGTGTGACCTGCATATATCTACACAGAGTTTTTGAGCAGTCCACTTACTCCTCTGGGTTTAAGCCACATTACCACGTGGAAAGCTGAATTTTAGCAGTACTGAGCATTGTCACTGGGGAGTGGGGGAGAAGGAGGAGAGGGGGCATCTTAGTTTTATAGGGCAGTGTACAAAAATTACATCCTCAATGGATGGATGGTAAAAATGAGACCTGTCAGTCTCAATAATGTCAGTTTAAAGTTGAACTCAGTGTTTCTTCCAAATGTGTGAGCTACGAATGACACAAAAGACTCACGTTTAGGTGATGTCTGGCAACCACAGTGCACAGAGGCAGAGTGTAGCCACTGTTTTGAAGTACTGCAACTTTATTACAGATCTGCTTAATGTTATGCAGGGAACCTGGAAAAAAAATAATCACCCAGGGTGTTAAAATCAAGTCTGCTGGGAAGCTCTAATTATAGCTGTTGTGCAAAATGTTAAGGCCAGTATATAAGTCAATCTCTGCATGTTTGTACCTCTTGTTATCACAAAATGTAAGAACTTTTTCTCTTCTCCTTTCTCCATTTCATAGTGTCCTATAAGAAGGTGGAGAGTATTGTTTATCGAGAGGCAGGATATTAATGTTTTGCTCTGTGGTGCCTGTGGCTGTTGAGATTGGAGGAAGCCTGGGCAGTGTTCAGCCTTGCACAGGCATGTGGCTGTGTATTAAAGAAAATATCAGAAATCTGTGAATCATTCCCTGAGCTCTAGCATTTTTTTCTAAAAGCACTCCAAGAAGATCTGCAGAGAGTTAGAAAAATTGCCAGTACATTTCTAGCACTCTAAAGGCATTCTGAGACATAATATGAAACAAACAACGGTATAAATTTCTGTGGTAGAGGATGCTGTGGAGTACTGATGAAGATTAAATGAGAAGAAAGAAATCTCCTTCATGTATGAGCTACAGAACAGGTAGACCTTGGAAAGTTTTGTTTTGTTTTGTTTTGTTTTGTTTTGTTGTGGGGTTAAAGATGATGATGATGATGATGATAATAATAATAATAATAATAATAACCTTGTCTGTTAAAATTAAAACAAACAAACAAACAACAAAAAAGAAAATGGTTGACATTACTGAGAAGAAAGAGATACAGGGTGGTTTTTTTTTTTTTTTTCCTTCAGCACTGGACAGCACAGTGAATAATTAAAACTTGCTTCATGAAATTAAATTGATTTGGGATTTTCCTTTCCTTAATCAGAAATCTTTGTCATGATAGAACAAGAATGATTTGCAGTATCTGTAAGAACAGTCTGCCAATAGCAGTTCTCCACCCACTGCTAATTTTGGTAGGCAAAGCCAACTTTGTATTGTGGCATAATCATAGCAAATAAAAAAAAATGTAATTAATTTAAAATCATGTCTTATGTATCCTCCCATGTGAAGTCAGATGACAGCAGGTACGTGAGGAGCAGGGGCTAAAGAGGCCAAAGATTTGGGAAAACTCTGATGTTTTGTTGAATAGGAAAGAGTGAACCATAGTTTCACTCTGAAGAATATTTTAAGAAACTAAACTCCATGTTTGGGACTACAATTGATTCACTTCCCTGAAACCCAGGCATGGGGAAAGGGAGACAGACATGATACCTCTGACCAGGGGGTGGTACAAAATTTCAAAACAGGTGAATCTAGGAGCCTAAAATACAGAAAAACAAACAAACAAACAAACCACCCAGCTATCTTCTGCAAAATACTAACAAAATCAATAGAGAGTTTTTACAAATGCCTTCTCAATTAGGTGGCCATTAATGTATTTAGGTATTACTTATGACAAATCCTGCAGTGCATTGGTGATTCTAGATTCAACTGGCAGTAACAGAAGAGTGACAGATGCTTTGGCTGCCTGCTGAGGACTACAATTGTATGGAGATCTCTGGGCCATTTAAAATATTTATGTGTTACTCAGAAACTGTGCTATTCTCAGTTAAAAACTTATCTCCATTTGCTAGAGTAAGGGAGAAAACATACTTCATTTTGAAGTGGTAGCAGGCTTTGCTGTAACACACCAGGAAACCAAAACTGTATTCTTGATGAGAAGGACTCCCTGTCAGGCACTTAACAGCTCAAAGTCAAATGCTGCCTGCCGGTCTCTGACTTGGCTTTCTTCTACAAGGCGAAGACAATCTAAAATCCTACAAACATCCAACCTCATTCTAAGTGATGTTGCTGCAAACATACTGGAAGCAATATTAAAATAAAGGGTTTTTCTACCCCATTGCTATTAAAGGTTGGGTGGAAGAGGATATAAAAAAAGTGGAGTATATATGAAGAATTTCCTGGGAGTCCGAGACATCACCTATATAATGTTACTTCACTGCTCCAGTGGAAGAAGACATCTTCTGCTAACCCATTAAACATGGGGAAAAACATGTTATGTAGATTTCTGGCTAGAATAGTGATCCTATCCTGGGGGAGTAGATAATTACTCTCAGGAAGGTTCCCTTTCCTGCACAGAACTCCTGATAGGAAAAGGAAGATGAAGACATAATTCTTGAAACAACACCTCACACTCTCCTTGAAAAAAACAAGCAAACACAAAACTAAACTAAACCAAACCATGCAAACAAACAAAAACCCCACCACTTCCAGAATTAGAGACAACGAGCTTAATGAGAAGAGAAGCTTCACTATGCCTACATTAACTTGACTGGGTGCCACTTAACTGACTTTGACTTCTTGAAGTGTCTTACTAAATCCTCCACAAGGTTTATACTGGCAAGTGGAAAGGCAAGGCCCAGTTGTTAATCACATGGGCTCTTACTGGGTGATAATGGATTTTGTGACACACTCTCCAACTGCACTCTTCCCTTAACATTGAAGAATGTTTTTCACAGTGATGAGCAATCTATAACCAAGACTAATTCAACTACAAAATGAAAACAAGATTGATGCTTTGTTCAGAAATTTCTAGCTTGTCCCCTCCTTCTTCCCACCTCCAGGGGGTAAGATAAGGTGCAAGTACAGAAAATCACATTGCTGACCTCTGACTCCTACAGGCAGTTTGCAAGTGGGAGCATTTGTCACCTCCCTTCTCATTCCTCCTTGTCAGTTCAGGCATAGGAGATGTTGAGTATGCAGCATCCTTTTCCCCATTCATCTTGGATCCAAAATGCAGGCAACTATGATGTGAGCATATTGATTTAATAGTGTCCACAGGAGGTGGGACATCATCCATCTAAGAGACAAGTGTTTATTCTCAAATGGCCCTGTATGTTCCCTCTGTAGTCAGTTGAGAGGTACGGGCATTTCCAAAGGATGATTCATATCATTAAAAATTAAGTGTGTAGAATAAATGGGATGGACCCTCTAGAGGGACAACTTTCTCTGCACTGTCTGTTCAAGTTACCTAGATGAAAATCTCAGACTAGATGTTTAATTTTTACAGGGCTGAAGTTAGGTGAGGTGAATCCTATCTAAACATAAATTCCATCCACATAGTATCTAGAAGAGCACTTTAAATCACAAATGTGACTCAAATTTTCAATTAGCTTAAAGGAGTTAAACCCTCATACCTATTGGAATAGAAAGGGATTTGGGTGTGGAGATCCATAGAGAAATTTTGGAAAGACTAGTTTACCTAATGGAAGCTGGCAAAAATCATCACCCAGCGATCTGACATTTAATTTTTTTTTCCACTGCAGATGAGTCATTTACATGAGTAGTCCAAGAACTATAGCCCTATGTTTCCTGTTCAAACATGACCTCTGAGAGTAAATGTAATCCTTTCAACTTCTTTTGAGGAACAATTTCATTGCTTTCTATTTTGTTTAACACAGTTGCTGCTTTGATTAATGATTTAATTGTTTAAACGGTTTGAAAATGTAAAGGCTGCCTCTAAGCCAGGCCCCACTTAGTGAAGATCAAGAACAAAGAAGCTGCAGTGTATGTTACAGGATTAGCTTCATTGTGTGGCCCTGGTGAGATCACCAATTCCCTTGTCCACCTCTGCAGTCTAGCCATTATTTTCCGTGGAACAAACCCTGCCATCTATACTCAAAATTTAATCAGGACAGAAGTCACAATAATGGTACTGAGAGCTACTTCTGGCACAGCTCTGCATAACCTGAAGCTATTTTGCCTTCCCTGCAGTAGCATGCTCTGTTTTGCTTGACATGATGATAAAGCTCAGCAAAAGGCAGCACTGTCAATCCCGAGGAAAGCCAACCCACATCCCTGTCTACCCACTCTTAGAAGTGTGATGAGAAGGTTTCAAACATTACCTTTACCTCTTTCTTTTAAGAAGGATACCAGCATGAGAGAGTTTATTTGAAAGAAATGTTATGCATTATCTCTGAGCTTTTAAGTTCTCTCTTCTTAAATCCCCTGCCCATTTCTTGTTAGGTGGCATCAGATTCCTTTAACAAAACCTCACCTTGTTTTATCTCCTCTCTTCTCACATGTTCCTTCTCCTCTGTATCGTGCTCAGCCTCTTGCCGTTGTGGTGGTCATTGTGGTTTCATTAACTGAACTTTGATTATGTCAAAATACAGAAAGTACTGTACTGGTTTATTGTTGTGCACCTACAGAAAGTGGGAAAGGCAGTCAACTTTCAGCTCAGGATGACCATTCAAATGTATAGAAGGAGAGAAACATCCTCAAAAATGGTCTCATAATATGAGAACTATTTTGTTCCCTTTCTTAGAACCAAAAGTGCTGAGAAATGCAGAACAGGTGCTACTCTGCTCTCTGTCTCACTGTGAGATGGAGTTTGGGCTGATAAAGGGTTCTGTGTTTGCACATGAGTACTCACGATAAGGGAAGTGATTCAATGGCCAAATGTCCTATTATCAAGAACATGCAACATGTAAAGTAAGTGCCTGCTCCTGGGCAAAGATAGCGAGGCGGTAAAAAAAAAAAAAAAAAAAAAAAAGGTATCTATGTTGCAATTAAAACCACAGGAGATAATGTGAATGCTATGCATTCTTTTGGCTGTCAGCTATAAAACTTCTTCTATCTTCCACTTTATTGCATGATTTATTTTATTCTTGTCTGCATAAAAAATATGTATTAGGGATAAAATCCATGAGAATGATTTTTAGATAGGCGTCAAAATAAACACACAATGAAGGGTGACCTTTCAAAAGGGGGATTACTTATAAATAGCGATGGTTATCTCTGACAGCCTTATGACATAAGCCTGCTGGGAGTATGAAAAGGAGACCCCTTCCACCAGTTCCTCCAACATGATTTCAGACTGGCACATGACACGTTTTGGCCATGAAAAGCTGAAGAGAATTTGCAAGGGATCAAGAAAAAAGCCTCAGCAGCTGGCTGGCTGTTGATATTCCGCTGTGTTTAAAAATTAGCTCAGAACTTCCTCTTTTTTTCCTATGAACAATGGCACATAGTTCTCTAGAAAGGAATATTAAGGTTTCATGTTTGAAATATGTCACTCTGGGAGCTAATTTATGAAAAAAAATAATTGTAGCAATTCTTAAAATTAACCAAGCACTGTCAGCAGAGTTTGTTCAAACTCAAGAGGGTTTAGTACCAGGCTGCAATTCTTAACTATTTTAAATTCTGCTCTCTGCCATGGATCTATCATATCCTTTATTTGGAATAAGGAAGAATTGATATTACTGGTCATTTACTGTTGTTAAAGAGGTGAGTGAATTAATCAGAAAAAGATACAGTGTATTCTGTTTCTAATACATACTCTTTGCTTATTTGTCCTGTGAGATTATCATAAAATATTTCAGAGTTCCTATTTGCTGAGGTTTGCATGAAATAAATTCCCTGGCCACACTGCAAGAAGGTGGTGCACAGAAGACAGCAGTTTTGAATGCTTGGAAGTGGTCAGTGTCTGAATGCCCATGTATCCACTGCATACATAGCTATCTGTACATCCCTCCCAGGTGCATCCTGCATGCAGCCTGAGATCACCAGTGGTCACCCCACAGCATGCAAAGCTGTTCTGCATTTCTGACTCTTGTGACTTCCTGTGCTCAGGATAACAATTCTGATTTAAAAAAAAAAAAAAAAAAGTGGCTTCAGTGGCTTCACTGTTGTTATATTCATATTGGTTAATTACTATGTTTAGCACCACTATTCAAATAATGATTATTAGTGACCAGGATCTGTGTACAAGACTGGAGCCCATGTGCTATACGCTGTTGGTAAACAAAGTAAGAGACGGTCTTTGTTGAAAGACATTTACTGTCTAAATAGACATGCAGACAAGAGGTGTTATTATCTCCACTTCACAGATGGTGACCAAGATGCGCAGATATGATGTGCCAGGGGACACAGGCAACCATGAGGGGACCAGGGAGGGAGCGAGACAGGTACTGATGCTGGGTTACCAGGCTGCCCTCACTCTGACCACTCTTGCTATGGCAGCTGCTGCAAACCTAAGAGATGCTGGGTTTCCCTTCTCCTGCAGATGCAATAGCATGACAAGCAGTTTCCTCTCTAGCTGCACTGGTTTTACACTCCAAGTTGATTGCTGACCAGCAGTACCAGGTTCCCGTTTACCCAGGACGTATTTGTGACTGGTTGGCTCCACAAAAGAGATATTTTGATTCTGCCTTGCAGATGTTGTTTCAATGAATATTTGACAGTTGTTTCTCAGTTTTACCATCATGATCTGGAGGCTATTCACTTCAGATACTTACAGCTGTTGTTGCATTTAACAGCAGTACTTCATTCAAGCCTTTCCACAGCAGAGAATTCTTCTCTGAATTTATGGCAGGGAAATGTTGCCTTTAAAAAATAAAATAGGGTTTTTAAGGATGAGTTAGGGAAAGAGGTTATATAATATTGTGCAAGTACTAGAAGCAGACTCTATGACCCAGAAGATAGCTTGCAGTCCTATGTTGCTGCTGTTTATGAGATAATGACTTATTTTCAGTGCAACAACACTGATCAGAACAAGTTCTTTTCTGACATGAAAACCCCTAAATGGTTACAGGGAGCAGATCTTTATTTTTGCTATCATGTGGTCTTATTCACATGCAACCCCAGTCAGGGATTGGTGTCCTATTGTGACCTCTCTTATGAACAGAGGTATGAAAATGATCCCTGTCCTCAATGATTAGGAGAATAGGAAATGCCAGCAGATGCCAACTGCCAATTTGCAGCTGGTTTTCCTTTCAGCATAAAACTGAGGGTGGCTTTACCTTGTAGTTGCCGTGCAGCTCCACTCTAACTGGCAGGTTAGTTTTTAAATGTGATTTATGATGTGGATCTTGATTCTGTGTTGGAGTGCTTTTGGATTACAGCATGAAATTTGAATGTATCTAAATAAAGGGAATGCAGTAGTGGCGGTGGCTGGGAGGCAGGGATTATATGAAAGCTTTCAGGACGCTCTGAGCAGTGTGCTGCAGTAGCCGAGGGATTTTTACGGGCACAGAGGCACAAAGTAACCCCTCTAATCCCTTTCTCACTGGCTTACAGACTCTGAAGAAGCTTAATAATTACAGGGGAATGCAGTCAAAGTGTTTTTAAGGACATATGTGCAGAGGCTTATTTTAGTCATTTCCTAACAGCAAATGCACTGGCAGATTCTCAAGGAGAAATCTGAGTGTAAATTCTCCCTTCTCTCCCCCCAACAAAAAGATGATGATTTACACTTCTATCAAAAATAGGCTTAACCAGTGAGGAGCTGGAAGAATATTTCCCAGCCTGTAGGTTATGATTTCTTCAACACCACACCACTCACTTCTCTCTGGTGAAATGCAAGGTCTCTCTCTCTTTTGTTGAGTTCCCCAGACTGACTTATTGTAGCAAAAAGGCCAACAGAAAGCCTGCACATTCCCTTTAAAATATTACCTTTCTGGAGAAGTATTTCACCTTCTCTGAAATTACTGTCTCAGCTGATGGTGACTCTACTGCATATGTATCGTTACCCGTAAGTATGTCCCTAGCTGTGTCTGTGCTATATATATGCACAGGCAGGAGGTGTCCAGGAACTGTTTCTGTGCCGAGCTTTCAGTTTCACAGCTATGTCATTTTTGAAGGAATCTGTTCCTCAATGGAGAATGATATGGTGTTACTCTTTCACCCTGGAGACTCTGATTTTTTTTTATTATTTTTTTTTTTGAATTTTCTTTCATAGTCTTGCCCAATTCAAAAACTGTGGCGAGGATTTTCCTTTATTCTTCCTCAAATGTCACTTCCTCAGTAAACTGTGCACAAAAAAAAAAAAATTGTTACAGCAGCATGAAAATTTTTTTTGAGTGTTAACAGTAGAAGAGGATTGGAAGTATTACAAGTACACTTGTTTTATGTTGCATGCTAAAGCAGGGCTTGACATCCCACTGTTGTTTGGATTATGAACTATAACAGAAGCGAACTCTTATATCTCATCATCGAACTGCTAACTAAAAATGGCCTATTTGTTCAGATTTATTATCAAAGATAAAGGTTTTGTCCATATACTTGCCAATTCTGTAAGACACTTCTGAGACCTATAAATCCATACAAAAATATATGAAGAAATACACGAGGTAAGAATTAACCTCAGCTGTCTGGTATTTCTCTTTTCAAAGTGCAATATTTGCCTGCATCATCAAGAAGGTGCTAACTAAATTCTTGATTTTTTTTTCTGCTGGGAAATAGATTGCTTATGTTAGGATTTCAAATTCATTTTAGTTTGAACCCATAACATGTGTTGTGCTAGGTCTAGTATACTGTGTGTGAACCTCTGAGATGAAACAGTATAAACTAATCCAAGACCTGTGTTTCCTTTTTTTTTGATGTTAAAAACTTGTAGCAAATTTTGAAGAGGGGTTGTTTGCTGAAATGCTATGAACCTGAATCTTCTTTCCTGTGACCCCAAACTTTTTTTCTGGAGGACCCAGCTCACCTTTTCCTTATCACTTTCATACCAAAGGGAGGATATCCTGGCTCGTGTGCTCTAAGCAGTTTAGATTTGAGCTTATTCGGCACATCCGCATGTTCAAGGTTGGAGTCTAGAGGCCAAGCTGAAACAATAGTCCCGTGGTCTACAGTGCATGCTCAGGCCCTGGCTGGCACCACTGGAATGTGGGTGCTGTTGCACCCACATCAACTACCTCAGCCCTCTCAACCCTTTCTCTTGCTTTGCAAAAGGAATGTCAGAGACCTTCTTGACAGCAGAGGAAAAGAGAGAACTTTCATGTTGTGAACAGAAAGGTCTCCTTCCGTGTGTGGTGGCTGTAAACCCATCCCTCAAACAAAGCTTTAAAGACAGAAAGCTTTCAGACAGCCTCAGTACCTTTGCTGATTTTTTGTAGATGGTGTAAAGCAACCTGCTCAAATGTGCAGGTTTGTGCCAGTCCAGTGTCCTGTGATTACATCCAGTATGCTACAAACTCCTAGACTCTGCTATTCAAAATTACTCACACTGAACAATGTTTCTTGTAACTGGGTGTGTAGACTTCTGTAGAATGACTTAGTGTAAGCAAAAGTGGCTTAATCTAGCTTTTATCACTTATAATTGGAGTTACTAACTTAAAAAAAAAAAAAAAGGGATGGATTTGGATCTTAGATGCCATTACCCCAAGGTGCTGGCTGTGATCAGGTTTTATTCTTTTTGAATGTTTCCAGGAAAAGTGCTTCCTGGGCAGGAGAAACGTGAAAGATCAGGAAAGTGACTAACAAAACGGAAACCTTAGTGATGCCTATCAAGAGCAATAACTGAAAACACAGTGGATTGTGGCAAGGATAACAAAATGGGCTGTTTAACACAATGACTGTGAGCTATTGTTTTTCAAACAAATGTCTGAAAGTTGGAGATGATTAGTCTATAACCAGAAGAGGGAAAAAAAAAGGTATAAAGGGTTCGTAGAAGAAACAGGAAATAAAACACACATACAAAATTCATATAAATGTGAAATTCACTCCAGAAATAGCGATCCAAATTTAATCCTCATATATGGCAATAAAGTCAGTCTATTTTCACTGGATTAGGTTTAATTTAATGATTTCAATCACAGGCTAGCTATTTTTGGCAATAAATAATTATCTTTGCTTGAACATGTTCAGTCCTAGCTTTTACACCTTCACTCTGCCCCATTGGCTTTATTTGTAGAAGGGAACAGAGATGGTATTTGCTGATGAAAGAATTGTAAACATTTGCAACAGAAACTCACCACTGATGACAACTCTTCATACTAAAAGAAATGTCATCCAAAAATGCATCCATTTCTGTAGTGTCTGTCTTCCCCAGCAGGGACCTCATGTTACAGAAGGAACACAATCTAAAAGGCAACATGGCATTAAAATATTGATGGAACGATGTTAGTAGGAAGGGGAATGCATATTTAATAAGTGTCTAGATGCTTTTCATGTACACATGTGACACCAGATCTCTCAGGCTAATCAGAGTGAGGTTGGGTCAGTCCTTGTGAGGGGAAGGTTCCAGATGATACATGGGGATATTCTATTGTAGCTAGCTTGAAGGCACCTTTCATTGCCTTGACAGGAGGGAAGGAACAAGGTAAGCAATGTCTTGAATCTAGCATGCTGCTAGGGACACTGTACAAGTACCTCCCCTCAGGTCAGATCTCAAAAGGATCATTTCCTCCATTACAACCTTCTTTTTAAGGAAACACATGCTTTGAGATACTAGTGCTGTAGCCTTCTCTGGGCTGATAAAAAAGGTTGGAAGATATAACACTCATTGTGGTTCCTCACCTGGAAACTAGGAGGTAGCAGGACTCCTGATCTACCAACACAAGAAAGTCTCAGCCTGCATGGAGAAAGCATCTGAGGGAGTAAGACAAGCAACTCATTGTGTCCTGAACACCTCACAGAGAAGGGTCAAGAACATGACCCGGACAATTACTGGCAATGAGCTATAAAAGCTGTGGCTTCTGGGTCATGAATCTATGCTTGTGACTAGGATGCACATTAGAACCTGCAAATTCACCTTGGCCTGTGCCAGGCCTCCATGTACAGGACTGTAAAAGTGCACATAAATGGGTGTGCACACCTCTGTGCTCTGGCTTTGCAAAGGTGTGAACTGTAAGCAGCTGCTAAGTTTTACAGACATGACACATCTTTCAAATAGTTGCTTGTAGATGCATGAATGTTAGGCTTTGAATTGCAAAATTGTCCTTTGTGTTAAAGCACATAAGTAGTCCCATGTGTGCTACCATGTGTGTGTATGTGTGTTTAGGTGCTTGCTCCTTTATTTGGCTAAAAGTAATTTATAACATTCACCAACGGTCTTCTGTACATTTTTATTATGACCAGCTCTTCTTTAGCTTTCACACTCCATACACTTAATATGAGTAATAAAAACTACTTCATTGCCCCAATAAAGGTGACTTTTTATGCTTGAACTTTGATACTGAAAGATTTTCCATTGTATAACTGTGTATTTTTGTACATAGACAATAACATAATGATTTCATAGAAGAATACTTGGAAATAGTGATAAACCTTATGAATGTCATTTATTGGTGACTAAAATGAGCTCTAGATTGCTTTTCAGTCTTAATCACAGCCATCAATTTTTCCATATGAAAGTTTATTTTTCCTTTCAATCAGTTAGGTAGTGGATAGAGAAAAAAAAAGTAATGAGAAAAAAACAGTTCACTTAAAGGAAGATAGCGTTTTCACAGAACCTGGACAAAACTGAAGCACGCTACAGGCAATTATTTCCATTACATCCCAAGCAAAGCATACTAGCAATGCATTAATAGTTGTATTCTCCAAGCCAGGATGATGCTTTCACCATTAATGTACTCCATGTTCTGGCACAGCAGCACAGCCAAAAGTCTCTGAGGATCATTATGTTATCACAGAGTTCCCTTAAGATGCATTCAGTGATAATGTTAGTTATAAAGAGCTTTAGAAAAAGATGGAAATATCCCTATTATGCCAACTTTTACATATATTGTCAATTTACCATTTATAGACTCACCAAACTTGAGTTCGATTAATTTTACAGCTGTTTGTTGGTTTATAAAATATTAACAAGAGTAGTAGAATTTATTTGTCATAGAAGTATTGGAAAGTAAGATGAAATAGAAACAAACTGGTATATAAATTTGAAGACTTGAAAACTTTTCTAGGTCCACCTTTTACTAGGATATTCAGGAAGTGTTGAGTAAAATCTGTTTTTTTTTTTTTTTCACTAGAATTAGGTGAAAGTGCAGGACTTTTGAGGAATCAAATTTCTCAAATCACTAGTGCCTGATTTAGACCCTTTCCTGGAGTGAAGGCATGACAGTGAAGAAATTTAACATGTGCATGGAAACGGCCAGGCAGATACTAAAAAGGGGTCCACAGCAGCATCTTAATTTATTTATGTGGCAATTGATATCTACAGAAGTAACAGAGCAGCCTATACAAAACACTTCCAAATGAGCTACATCAGTAAATATACATATGTATGGGCATATTCAAAGCATATTACACACTAAAGTTGGAAAAACTATAGAGCAACCACGGTATTACATTAAAAATGCCAGTTTGGATCTCTTTCTATCTAGTAAACACACAAAAAGGAGAAAAATGAACCTTCATTTCCCTCCTGGGCTTCTCCTGTTTTATTTTCTGGGACAGACTGCCTCCAGTGGAAGGGGCAAGAGTGGCAATACATATGGGGGGCCAGGACGACTCTGCTGGAGACCTCGTGCCCCCAGTGTTCACCTGTGGCTTATTGCCCACAGTCTTTCTCCTGGAGGCAGCTATTAAATAGAATTGTAGTTGCAAGGACTATTAACCTGGCAGATGTCCCTGCAGTCCACTTATATTGAAATTCCTGGTAAGGAGCTGGGATGCCTTTTGTATGGCTTTTCTTTGCAAGACAAGGTCAAAAGGGAGGACATACCTCCATATTCCTTCTTTCCTCTTCTCCTCTATCCTTATCACAAAGACCTGGTGCCTCACAAGGGTACAGGGGAAGAAGTTTTTCTGGCAGGATGGAGGACCAGGTCTGTACACAAAGACTTCTCTCTATGTGTTGAGCATGAAGAAGACTAGGTCAAGGGGGGCTGAGCTGCCTGGATCTAGATGAAGGTCTGCATAGCTAATCTTCCTGAATTGAAAGGATTGGACAGTATTTTACTCACTGCAGCTCTAGAGGAGAATAATTAGTGAATTAAAATGGATTTTCCACTAGGCAATATGTTGCTGAGGCTAGTTTTAGGATGATTTTTTTTCCTTCTTGTTAATAAAATAAAATAAAACTTAAAAAAAAAAATCAAAAAATGAGACAGCTGTCTTGTGAAGGATCTGTATTCAATATTAGAAAGCTACACAACTGTGGAGTCTGGATGCTATCATAAAAACTGAATAGTAGAGACATGGCATTTCTGGAATACAATCCACTTTATAAGTGTGCTGGGTGCTTGGAATATGCCTATCACACAATGAAAGTGCTGCTCTCATCTGTGTTCAAAGTAAGAGAACCAATAGGCCTGTGGAGCTGATGTAATGAGATTCAGGCTGCCCTCAACAGCTGAAATGTTCAGTTCAGCAAATGGATATTTCAAATGTAAATATTTATATGGGCCAAGGGCTCTTTTTTGCTCTGCTATTTTGACATTTTCAAATCCCTCAGCTTTACTTTTGTTACAAAGATGGTCTATTTGCTGACGAGGAGAACAAAGTTCAGTGGCTAGTTATGCAGAAATGGTGTTATTATTGTAGTAAAATACCACTTCTCCCAACCCACAGAGGTCTGATTCCATATCCTTCAATATCATAACGTACATGTTGGAAATAATGCATCCTGCTGGTGGTTATGAGGAAATAAAATTAAAAAAAAAAAAGAAAAAAGAAAAAAAAAGAAAGTTGTTTGAGGTCTTGATTGGTTAGAATTAATGGTTCATCAGGAAAAAATGTTAAGTGCATTTACCTTTCATTTCAAAAACATTCCCCAACTGCTCTTAATAACCACTTGTTACATTTTACTGAACTGGTATTCACTTTCAATACCATTGCTGTTGCAATTCTTCATTCATTTAACAGTGTGCTCACCTTTGGGGTTTCACACCGTTTAAAGATTTAGAAGAGGTTTTGAAGAGTTTTATTTTAGCTAAAATTATTACTATTTTCTAATCTCTAAAGCTTTAAAATCAACATTCCATTCTTTTCAGTGTTCCTTATATGATTGACTCCATGTCTTTTTATAGCTGGGTGTCATTGCCATTGCTTTTTCCTACTTTGTGTACCACCATCCTTTGACCTTCTGTCTCCTCATCTCTTCATTTTTCTTCCCCCTTCAACTCTTTTCTGCTTTCTTCTCCTTTTTATTCCAGTTTCTACTGCCCCCAAGCAATGTGCCTCTGGCTCCTTGCTTCCCACCTTCTTGCTGTCTTCTGCCATTCTCCTAGGCTGCTGCTAGCTCCTTCTCAGCCCACTTACACCGACTCAGATCCTCAAGTAGAGTTTCTTAGTTTTGTCTTCTCCCCACTCTGTGCTAAGTCTGAATTTTCTTGTTGGGATGTATCATTAGTGGGAACTGCTGAATTATATATAACAGCTTCTTGGAAACTTGAAACAAAGATTGAATGTTTACCAATCCACTCTTTGGCAGATACCCAGATTTATATTCATATTGTTGGACTTCTGCCATAAACCGTTTCTATAAAAATAGAACACTCATAGTTTTCCTGAGGAATATATACATCTCAAGAATAAATTCTTCCAAGATGATCAAAGAAATTATAGGGTGATATGGCCTTGCTGCTACCAGCCTAGGTTTGATAGGTCACATTCTGATGTTACTTATTTGAGCCCACTTAAATGTTTGTGCCTTCAGTATTACTGGTTACCTGGTACTGCTGTTGGTGAGTGATGCATTGAGGAATCATTATTCATATTTGGTTGTGTTCATTGCCTAACTCAGAAACTGAGAGTTAAACTTTCAGCAGGACTCCAATTGTGATTCAGATCTGGAACTGTTTTCGACTGGCAAAACAAAGTGTGGTGAAACAGTTCCCTGTAGTATTCCTTCCTCAAGCCTCCAGCATCCTGTGTGCACAGTCCTCTGCTCGTTTCCTCCATTCATCACCAAATTCTCATTCGTGGCAAGTGGTTTAGATTCTCCAGGTTCCGCACCCCCCCCAAACACTGAAACATTCCTTTTCAGAGCTAAAACTGAGCTACCTTAATTGCCAAGGGAAGAATGTTTCTGTGAAATAGCTGTAGAATTAGCCTACTGTGAGAGTACATGGGAGGTCAGAAGCGCATGGATGCCCTAAGAACATCTGGCAAAGTTTCGGACTGTGAATATACATATTGCAGAGTAATGAGTGTAATACAGAACTGCACTATAATTTCAGAGCTCCAGCTACCCTCTTAAGAGAGGAAGCCCGAGGTAAACAACTTCCATTCTCCTTTTGTCCCTTCATTTTTGCTCAGTTTTCAGATATGAAAAATTATGTCATATCATCTGGACCATGACTAACAATTGCATTCTTGATGGAGATGTTTGAATTTCCACATGGAGCTAATTGCATATTTTGTTAAAATCTTAAGATACTCTAAAGTCGTAACATTGTCTGTGCACTCTGGTGGGAATGGATTTGGAGAGGCATGCTGATATGGTTCTGAAAGCAATTCCTTGATCATGAGGTGTATCATGGTTCAGTGGAAAAAAAATCTCAGTCTCCCATCCTGCTTTGGCAAAGAGGAAGTAAACGCTGACAGCAATGCTCTCATCAGGCAAAGTGTTTCTTGAGAATGTTCTTTCCAGGTCACTAAGAAGCTTGGGTAGTGAGTTACTTTATTTAAATTGTTCTGTGTTTTTGTATATTTTGCTTATGTTTGCATGTGCATGTACATTCTGGCTTGCAACTTGCCCTAGAAGAGTTGTTCATTGACAAGTTTTACCTGATTATAAGGAGGAAAATCTTGACTTTGTAGTGTCTCCATGCTCTTCTACTTTTTTTTTTTTTTTTTTTTTGAGCCATCCACATTCACAAAGTTCAGGAGCTGTTCATTTTTTTTCATTGATTTCTTGAAATATAAGCAAAAGATATTGAGTTTTTCTCTCGGTCTCACTGATGTATAGTTGGAATCATTTAAGCACCACCCAGATCCAGTGTCTTTGGGGCATTTTTTTTTTTCTAAGCACTCTGCTGTCAGATATTTTTTAGTTTGTCACTAATATCACATAGTTATAAAGTTTGTCAATAATTTCTTTCCTTTGAGTCACTACACTTGCTCCTCCACTACACCTATTCAGCCCTAGTGAGACCACAGCGGGACAGCTGGGTCCAGATACGGGTTCTCTAGTACAAGAGAGATGTGGACGTCCTGGACTGAGTCCAACAAAAGACCACAAATATTATTAAGGGACTGAAACATCTTTCATATGAAGAGAGTCTGAGAGGGCTGGGAAAACTGAAGACTCAGTGGGATCTTCTCAATGTGTATCCAATGAATAGAAAAGAGACAGTGGTCACAAATGTGTAAACATAAGAAAACACTTTTTTACTCTGAGGGTGGTTGAACACTGGACCAAGTTGCTCCAAGAGTTTGTGGAGTCTTCATCCTTGAAGATATTCAAAATCCAGCTGGATGTAGCCATGAGCAACCTGCCATAGCTGGTACTGTCTTGAGTGGAAGGTTTGGAGTAGATTATCTCCATATGTCCCTGCTAAACTCAACCATTCTGAAATACTCCCCATACTCCCATAAGGTCCTAATTCTTTTCTCATTTTGCACACTCTCATCATATACTATTTTGAGACACTTCATATCAAGAGCATTTGTGCGTACATCACATGTGGTACTTACATCAATGTGATTTTGAACATGTCTTTTCTTTTGCCACACTTTATATCTAAAGAATAGTTTGCCTAGTGATTTTCTTTCACATCTGCTTATGCTCTTAAATAAAAAAATAAATATATTTGATCAAATTTTCTGGTGCTTTCTTGGCCTGTATATATCTCGTTATTATAGAAAAAAAAAGTTGCTCAGTGTAATTTTCTGACTTTGCTTCTCACTGACATTTCCTTTCGCTTGTATATGTTGCCTTGTTAGGTGTTATGGCATGTGGTGCCTGGAAAGTTGTATACCCACAGATATCAAAGCATTACTTTGTCCCAAGTCCTACAATTCCACAGCAGTTTCCAAACAAACTTTTAATGGAGCACTTTCTGCTCTTTTGGATAGAACAAAATACCTCTGTATTACCAGCACTACCTAAATGCTATCTGAACTACACCCCTGTATTTCTAGCAATGTTTACTCCCTGCAAGAAAGAGCTTTTAGGCAGGTGACTGAGAATCTCAGATCCTCCTTTGAAGGAGGGAAGAATGCAGCAGTTGTAGCTGCTTCTTTCATCACAAATTTCACCCTAAACTGGATAAGTGACTCACTAGGTTTTTGCTGAGCTTCGTAGCTGTCTTTCTATACGTCTTAACAAAATCAGTGGAAAAAAAGATTTCCTAAAGAACATGAAAAAAACATGGTGAGGTGAATGGCAAAATTTCCAAAGCCTTCTGGGGGTCCATGGTTTTACCTTACTCTGTTGCACTTTATCTTCTGATCAGTTTCATCCTCCTCTTGGCTGTCCATCAGCTCCTGCTTGTCAGTGCTGGGAAAATCATTCTCAAGCACTTGAAGTTACTCAGTGCTATTGATCACTTATAAAGTCATTTCCACAATGCAGTCCTTCAGAAATGGGACTGACAGCTAGGCTTAGCTTGTTAGTACAAAAAAATCTTTCACAAAAGTGACTAGAGCAACAAAAATGCCTATTCTGATCCCCCTCCCCCCACACACTTTTTTTTTTTTTGGGTGGGGGTGAGGGAAGGAGGGGGTCATATACATTGAACACCTTTTTTCCTTCTACAGACTCTTCCACAAAGGCAGGATTTCTTTATTTTCTTCCTGATTATAAGCTGACAACTGAGCAATACGTAGAGGGGAACAGAGCCCTTCTGAGCCATGGCAGCTGATAATTACCTTGCTCTGTGCAGGGCTCTCCATAACCCCAGCATTGTGAGAAGTGTACTTGATTACAGCATGTAAGCCCAGCTCGGTGTGAGAGTTCTGCTTCATTAGGGAAACAGACCTGCAGTGCTTTCACTGATCTCATTTCCATCTCCATTTTTGCACTTGCATGTAGCATTAAACTACCTTTATGCTCAAGTAGCTGCCATCCTTTTGTCCTTGGAGAGCACTACAGGTAAATGCATGGAGGCAAAACAAATGGTGAAATATTTGTAAAATGGGGTAGGGTAAGGAGGGGATAACCTGGACGACCACGGGATGCTCTCCAGAAAAGAAAGAAAAAAATTGATAGGCTTTCTCTGGGGAGATAATAGCATATCATTTGAGTGGGTTTATTTGTTGAATCCTTGGAGGAAAAGAAAACCAACTTCCATCCCACAGGGAAAGTGGAATGATCGCCTCCTTGTGGAGTAGGCAGAAACTAAGTACAACGATAATGATGATGATGATTAGAGGTCTTTTAATTGAGAAAAATGGGTACATTGACCATTGTGGTTCTGCAGCCTGGCTCCAGCTTGGTGCATGGAGAATCTGCAGCACTCCTAAGCACTCTATTAAAGTAGATAAGGACGTGGTGCATAAGGGAGGCTTACCTAAAGCGATTGTTTGTACAACAGCTTAGTGTTTGCCAGGATGCATGTTTTCTTCTGCCAGTGATCAAATATTTAAATGATAATTATGGGGATTTCTGATTTGTCAGCATTTAGGACACTTATAATGGCATTTAAAGGTATCTCCTCTCAGCTCTTGTGCTGTTCCTCAGCACTCAGCAGAGAGTGTGCAACCCTGAAAGCAAAGCAGAGAATTTATCTTGGAGAGATTTTTTATTTTAACATCTTTAGACCTGACTGCAGATTTGGAATTACTTATTCTTTCACGACCACTGTGTTCAGCCCTTAGGTTAAGAGTGTAGTTCCATTGGCATTAAAGGGATGGTGCAAGGTAAAGGGTAAGTAGGGTGTACTTACAGGTATGGAGCAAGGAGACCCCCCCCCCCCCGACTGAAGGCAGACTCTGGCTACTGCACACACAGTATGGCGCAGTCAGCAGCAACTGGTTTGAGGCTGAAGACAGGCAATATCCTCCTGAGACCATCTTGCTTCCAGCTAATTCAAGCACAGATGGCAACTAAAGGTGGGAAGTAGGAGGAGTGAGTTTCCCCCTCCAGGTAACGTTGCTCTTATGCTATGCTACATGATGTGTTGCTGTCACATTTTCTGTGGCTGTGGAGTTCCCTTGGAGTCAGGGCTGGGTACCACGATTGTTACAGATACAGCTTGGCTGTCACCCCACTGCTAGCTTAGTTTATCAAATCTCACTCCTATGTTATACAGACTATAAGGTAAGCTATTCAATCTACGTTCCTAATTCATGTGTGTCTTCAGTTGATACTCCAAATGCTGCATTTGAGCTCACAATGATTTTACGGATGGTTTTGAAACCTGCATTTATAGGAAGCTTTTTATTTTATTTTATTTTATTTTATATATTTTATTTTATTTTATTTTATTTTAATTTTATTTTATTTCCTTGTAGGCTATGTTTTGCTTCATTTACACTATTAACTTTGAAAGAGCTCCTCTCAAATTAGCTGTACAAAGTGAAGGACTCTGATCTGACTGTCAGAAAATATGGGCCTTAGCTCTCATTTACATGACCATTTATATCTGCTCCTGAGAACCCATTATAGTGCTGGGACTGCTGTGAATTTGTGTGTGCTGCAGCATATTAAGCATGACAGAAACAATGAAATGGGACTCATTGCCTTGCTATCTACCCATATTCCTTCTGCTTCCTTCCACCTTCATGGAACGGTGCTGATCCTCTGTGGCCTGGTATAGTTTCCATGTCTGTAAACTCAGCAGCTTTCTCTTTTTTAATGTATAGAAAAAGAAGATCTACCACATCAAAGCTAGTCATAATGGTACTCTGAACAGAATAATGCCGTTTAAGTGAAGTCCCCACAGAAAGAAAGAATGGTCCATGCAATTATAACATGGAACAAGGAGGTATTACTAGAAATCGGGTAAAACAAACAAAAAAAGCCCTCATTGCAAACAAATCTCTAACCTACTTTTTAACATTCCCCCAAAGAAGAATGAGTTTTATTTCCACCAGTGACTGAGGTTTAAAATAAGATCTTTCCTATTATGCTGCTCATGACCTCCTTAGATCTTGTCTCAGTCATAGTGTGTGGAATGAAATGGAGTATTACAGTGTTTGCTCCCAAGGGACGCTTGAGTCTTAGTTACCTTTTGAATTAACTAAACCATTTGGAAAGATTAAGCCATTCCCATGCTATTGTGTTTCATCTGGTCACTTTATTGTTTCAGTTAGCATTTTATGTTTTACCAACTTTGATCAATATTGTTAGGTCTCTCCCTGGATCAGAACAGTCATGAAGACAGTTCACCTAATCAAATTCCTCTCTTAGTTCTCACCTCAGTAAGGTCAGCGGTCACATCATGAGCAGCACACATGTGGCTGCCAATGCAGTCTCACTACCTTACTATTAAATGTAGCGTTTTCCTAGGACTGAGGATATTTATAATATAAGGGCCGCTAAAGGTGTTTCAAAAAAATCCTTGCAAAATTTTCATCTCTTTCTATAGAATAAACATGGTGGAAACCTTGATCATGCACC
This sequence comes from Anser brachyrhynchus, assembly GCF_964034855.1. NCBI lineage: Eukaryota > Metazoa > Chordata > Aves > Anseriformes > Anatidae > Anser > Anser brachyrhynchus. Next base: position 49,896,013 of record NC_137694.1, on the reverse strand, counting down.
TTGATCATGACAAATGCATTGTCTCTGCATTTGAATATTGGCCCCATGCTCTGGTTCTCAGGTAAGATTCTGCTTTGAGTCAAGAATGGACAGGGAAGAGACATAGGCTAGGCAGGGTTTGTAAGGGCATTTTAAGGCCTTTTTGAAGCAGTGCCAAGGCCTGCCTACTTCATCTGTTCCTATAGCATTCTGAGTTTCTCTGTGTTGAAACACAGTCTGCTTGAACTATTACTATCACTCCAGAGAAGTAGAGAGTCACCAGCAGAGAAAACTCTTCCTGCTCTTTGCCTGCATCCTCTTTCTAGTTCCATCTTGGGTCTCTCACATTCTTCTACACAGGGAAATAAACTTATCCAAGGCTCTTGTACAGGATGCAGGAGGGCTGAAACTGCTTTTGTAGAAATCATGTGCACCTTTTTCCTAGCTTAAATATTCCCTTTTGAAACCAGGGTTCAATAGCAAGACTCCTGAATAACGGAAAATCACCCTTAGTATATGCTTTTTTTTTTTTTTTTTTTTTTTTTTTTGTATCTCCTTGGGCTGACAGGGTATATGGAAGGAAATATCAAGCTGTGAGAGAAAACCTTCAAAACCTTCTAGGAACAGGGGTAGGTGTTCATGTGTTCATGTATTTTCCAGCTGATATAACTGGGGGGGGAGGGGGTGGTGGACTGGCTCCTTAGGAACATTTTCCTAGTCTAGTAATGAGTTAAAATCTGGTGGGCAATTAAAGCATCTGATCATTCAGCAATTACCTTCATTTGATAGGTAAATCATTAACAGTTCTTAGGTAGGCAGCTGTGTGAGACTCATGGCAACTGGATGGTACACTTAACTGTGGCTGTGCCCCTCACACAGTTATGTCTACACTGTAGTCTAAAGAGATGCAAGACATCTTTAAATCAGCTAGCCTGAGTCTGGGAAATGGTCTGGTTGTGGTTAGAGAGGGTAATTTAGTTTGCCAAGAAACAGGGAAAGAATCACAATAAGGTTTAGGTGGTGCCAGTTTGTGCTATGCAGGTGAAAAACAATGGTATTTCAGTCATGTAAAAATGAAGTCAGAGAGTGTTGAATCAGTCTTTTTTATTTTTAACCATGGGAAGCAGACACTGAAATGTGTATGGGAAATGCAACAGAATGTGCTATAGCTGAGGAATCTGCAGAAAACCTGCTTTCACAGTTTGGATAGACTGTTAAGGTAGGAGAATTAATAGCATTAGCAGCCTCAGAGGAGATACACAGCTTTCAGATTTCCTAAGTGGGTGGGTGTTAAAGCAAGGTGGATGATGGCAGGATGATTTTCAGCTTTAAAGAGAGCTCCCAGAGCTCCAGCAAACAGCTCGAACAGCTCACTAGCAAGTTGAACAGCAGTGCTAGAACTGGGAGGGGGGGAATGTGAAGGAGGGAGAAGAGAAGGATGGAAGAAATAGCCTGCAGATTATCATCAGTCCCTGGCTGAGTTTACTGAAATACAGAAGGATGACTCTGTTGATTCAGCTTCACCTGCTGCTGGGAACCTTCTCCCCTGCCCTCCCTCACTTCTGATCTCAGCTCTATACTTAAGAGTGTCAAGCACAAGGGAGAAAAGCTACTGAATATTTTGGGCACAGACTCTTTCTTTGTGAAAAGTACAAGACATTTTGAGACTGAAACATGTCTCCTGGAAACACCTTTTCCATCCCCTTTCCAAACCAGTTTTACTTTATATATATATATTATTCCCAACATTTATAATCTGAACTCAGGTCAATCTAATTTTAACTGTAAAACCTACCTTGCTTTATGTTCTTCCCTGGCTGCTGTTTAGTAACACTTCCTTTACAAACATAATTCACAGTGCTGCAGCAATTATGGTCTTTTCATCCTCACCACTGAAATTGTTCAGTGAGATATCATCCATTTTGTAGAAGTGCTACACTGGTATGATAATATGAACAAGAAGAGTACCTCACATTTATTTACAGTCCTTCCTCTACAGAAACATCAGACACTTCCACAAGATGAACTTTTATGGTACCAGAGTAAAGATGGCCTCTTTCCAGAGTCCCCTTTCCTGCTGAGGGAGACCCCAGCTGCTGGGTGCATGGGCCTGTGCTCCCAGCCTGTCCTGGGCACTGCTGCAGCCTGTGGCCCGCTCCCAGACCCCTGCTTCTGTGGCAGAGAATGGGCAAGGGTGGGACACCTAGTAAATGAAGACAGATTTGGTTTGGGATATCTTTTAAAAAATATATTATTTTTTTGACTAGCTTGGCAAACGCATACATGATGAATCTGTGCTAGCACATGTTCCTCTCATTGCCACCCCCTCTTTGTCTGTTAAATGTACTTGTCAAATCCTGCCTTAAATCAGACTGCAGCAGGGAGTCCTGTGCAGGGACTCTCTCCCCCCTTTTTTTTTAATGATTTTTTTTTGTTTGTGTGTCCAGAGCCCCCAGGACTATGGGACTTCAGTCCTGATTAGTATTTGATCCAGTATGACTGTAAAAGCAGGTCTTCAGCTCTCTGTCTATTACCATTGACTTTTGCCAGGCCCTCTTGACAGTTACAAAATGAAAGTAGGAAACTGTCATTTTTCATGCATTCTTCCCTGATTGTACTACTTCATCTGTATTTTAATCATCTTTAAAATGGCTTTTTCCACCTAGAAGGCTGCTCTGGAAGATCACACGGAAGTGGACATGCTGCACAAAAATGTATTTGTGCTTTGGGGCCCCATCTTTTCTGCATGTGGGAGCCTGGTGGCAATAGGCTGCCTGACAGACCTGACAGATATGTGAGACAAATGTGAAATCTCAGTGTCTTCAGGCACTATGTGTGTGCCAGGTCATAATTCAGCAAGAAAATGAGTTCAGGTCAAGACCCTCCAGTTGGATGGTGCTCCTCACCCTCCCTTGCTCCTGTCAAGAAAAGCTGAAGACCAATGGGTGACTGGTGCGTTCCCATGTTCCTGGATCTGGGTGAAAATGGCCTGTGCCTGTGCTGGGTTGGCTCTTTGCATGGCTTGGTGCCTGGCAGGGACCCCCAGGCACCACAAGGGAACCCCTGGGCATGGGGAACATGTGGGGCTGTGATGCAGCAGGATGCCCCCAGGGCAGTAGCCCCATGCCATCATGATGGTCACCCCATGCCATCATGATGGTCACTCCATGCCATCGTGGTGGTCACCCAATGACACATGGGGCGATCTCCCCATGCCATGCCCCATGTGACCTGAGGTGGCTGCAGTGCTCCGTGCTGCTCTCACACCACCTGGGACAAGTGATGCAGAGAGGTCTTTCCTCTCCTGGGCTGTGCTGGCTATAAATAGCTCTTGCTGAGGAGAATGGAAGGGGCCACCATGATGCCGAGAGGACACAACTTGTATGAGGAGATGTGGCAGGACTGGCGGCAGCAGCCTCCCTGCCAGTGGCGCCTCTCAAAGCCTCCTCTGTCTCAGCTGGCTCCCTCCGAGCAGTTGCTAGGTAAAAGCAGGTGTGTCAGCTGAAGTAGTGGAAATTTCTATTCATCTTATAAATAGTTGAACAGCCCGACTTGGTGAAATGTGAACCGAGCAAACATCCCATCTTATCCTTGGAGGGCAGATCGGGATTCAGTCTATAGTGCTGTCATGTCAACTGTGTCAGCGCTACTGTTCATGATGCCAAGGCCCTATAAGTTATTCATGAGAACACAGAAAACAAAGGTTTAGCTTAACCGAGGGATGAACATTCCTCTACCTGCAGCTTTCTCCACAGCTAGATGCAAAAAGCTCAGAGGTCACTTAATCTGTGACAGAAATAGATTGCACTGTCTTTGGGGTCAGTATGCTTTGCAAGTATAGTAATATGACTGCAGGCAGCCCTGAGGGCTTCTGGCACAGAGTCCTTGGTTGTAAGAGAAAATGTCATTAAAATCCTAATGCAGCTTGGCTGGTTTACTTGAAATTTGCTAGGGAATTATAAATTTCCCTTATAATCATGTTTATACACTAGACTATTAGAAGGCTTTTTTCTTTTGCTAATCTCCAATGCTTCTTGAGTGAGTACATTGACCCTTGTTCTCCGGTGTCTTAAGACAGATCCCCATCAGAGGTTAATACTCCCTTTGAGACTGTGGGAGCTTTTCAGGTCTTTCTCAGTGACTGAAGAATTTCTGTACTTAAAAAGAAGAGAATTCACTCCCTGAATTTGAAGCTATACATCAGATTGGTAATATATTAAATGGAGTTTATTGTAGTATTTCAATCACAGTCAATTTTAAAGAAAGAAGATATCTCTGTGTTATTGCCTGGAAACCAAGGTATATGACCAAGCTTTCATATACTTCAAAGAATCAATTCATCAATATCATTTAGTAGTTAAAGCAGAGGGCTGTGAGTGAAGATATTTAGATCTCAATTCTGCCATAAGACCTTTAGCTAGGCTGACAAACCAATTCTTCCCATATCTTAGATGATAAAATTGTCATTCAGATGCTGAGGATATCTAGCACAGCAAAGCGTGTTGCACTCATGAGATGAAAGGGAGTCTGTATGTACAAGTTTTTACTTTCTTTTGTTCCCCTGTTAATCAGGTAGTAGAATTTTGCCAGTCATAATTGGTCTGAGCCCCAGTGGAGCTCACACCTCCCATGGAGGAAGGGACACTGGAATTGCCCTGGGTAGTAGTTACTGCCAGTTATTGCGGTGACAGTGACTGAGGAAGATTCATTGAAACAGAACAAGTATTAGGTTGGTGTACAAAACCAAGCGCATCCTTTCAGCTGACTAGTATCTTGGTGAATGGCAAGGACCTGCTCTCATCTGCCCTTGCTCTGTGTAGTTGCTTCCAGAAAGGGGTGACTTGTGGCAAGCCAAAGAAGTGTGCTGTGATGAGGAGCCAAAGGAGGTATGCAAATGAAAACCAAGCCACTTAATACTGGATTGTGCTGCTACTGTACTCTTTCTTTTTTTTTAGACCCACATTCACAGAAAAAGCAAAATTTAGCCTCAGCATGCTAGCTGTTACTTTTAACCAATATCTGCCTGTAATCTTATCAAATAGAGGCAGAACAAAATCAATCAAAATTAAGATAGATGACAATGCTCACTACAGAGCTGGTGCTTTGCCCCTTAGCATGCAATGTAGGCTGTCAAGAAGCCTTCCTACCTTTCTGGGAGACAGGTAAATAAGTGCAGCAGTCATATTTAGCAGATGCAGGAACATGAAAGCTTATAGCTACAACATGAAGGGGGAGGATAAACAATTTATAAGTACTTGTAAGTGATGATGGCACAGCTCTGAGTTGCAGTTCTAATTTACTGCTCTCTGCTTGTCTCCCCCGCAAGCTTCAGCCAGCATATTGCAGGGTCATCATTTTTTTTGAGCTCTGTGCAGTTTCAGACACATGCCGAAGGCTACGCTGTATGAACTGCACTTGCACTTTTGAGAGCGTACACGAAGAGCCTCACCAAAGTCAGTAGGATGCTTTGCATAAATACTCACTCTGCATGGTTTACATAGTGTAGTGCTTACGAGGTGAGCCACTTAGCTAAAAAATGTAGCAAATGTATAAAAATACAACTACTTTTTATGTAGAGCTACTGTAGAACATTAGCCTTGAAAATCTTTGTTTTTAACGTGATAAATACCTAGCTCCCAAGAGCAGTCACTACTGTTATGGAGTACAATCTGATACAGAATGGCAAACAAGGGTTTAATTGATGTGCAGTATTGTGAGTGAATTCATGATTTTAATACTTCTTTCTCTACTGGTCTAAGCAAGCACAGTGTTCTTCATTGTGCAAATAAATGACTGATGTGAACTTTCCATATGCATGTTAATATGGTAGTACTTAAAGTGTTATGTGGGCTCATTTAGTTAGATGCAAGAAGCTATTTCCTGACAGGATTCCTCATCACCTGAATGGAAGGATAAAGATTTTTTTTTTGAGGAACTTTGTGCAGATCAAAGATGCTGTTTGAACTGTACCTTGGTGAAGCCTGGGAAACGAATTGTTACAGGAGATGTATTTAACTGTGAGGGAATATATATCTTACAGCAGGAGAAAGGAAATTGTAGTTTCCTTAGAACTTCAAAGGGAGGAAACTTTATAATGAAAAACTAATATACATCTTCACATAACTCTTCAGATTTTGTGTCTCCTGCCATTGTGTAACCTTGCATCAAAGGATAATTGGGTTATTACTTGAGGGAAGCCATTGGCAAGGACAGCAGCACAAGCTATGGAGGGAGTGAGAAAAAGGGAGGTATCAAAAAGATCTATGAATAAATAAAAAGAATAAGGGATAGAATAAATTTTGTTTCCCCATATTAAACTGTTATAGATGAAGAACAGCCTTAAGAAACTGTTTAGACATGTCATGTGACATAGTTACCATAAAAACATAAATATTCATATATCATTAAAGTGATAGTTTCCATTATTGTATTGTGCTTGCACATTGTATGAGATTTGCTTCACACCGGTATTTGTGAAAGTTCTTGGACATAGCTGCTTTCAAACAAATGCTGAGAGATGCTTTCAATTGTCAATTTTTAAATTAATACTTGATAATTGATACTTGATCTAGAAAAGTTCCTAAAATTCTTAAAATTTCTTCAGAAATGCATATATCCACTCAGGAGGTTCTGTGGTGATGATTGTAGTGAGATTGTTCTCCAGAGAACAGGTTACCCAACGATGTAACCCACTTAACCTCACAAACAATTGTATACCACATATTATTTGAAAAATATAAACAAAATAATTTTGAATAGTAAATGAAGACTGCAGTGTGCCCACGGAGAGTCTGAGTATATAAAAAAGAGGTAACATTCATTTAAGGTATCATTTATAAGGGGTTGTTTGACAAGTTTAATCATTTGCCATCTTTTATTTTTCATTTTTGTCTCTCTTTCACTAGTTATATGTAGATTTTGTATTGAAAGTCATGAACAGCAACTTAAGATACATGTAGGTACTCAGAAATCACATGGCTTAAATTTATTTTATGGTTGCTTAAATTTTCTTAATGAAAACTGAAGTCATGCAGAAGCTACATAACATAGTTTGTATCCTGCTGTTCCGTTAAATTTGGACAAATGCATAATGCTTATGCAGAGCTGTGAGAGAGAATCCTTCCCTTTCTATAGATGTTATCTGGAACATGAAAATACAGATTTCTCTTATACATTTGGAGTTAAGCTGGTGAGCAGCAGCAGCACTTGCTCAAAGCTGGTTTCCAATGGATTTGTGTGGTAAATTTGAGCTCATATATAATATCCATGAAGAGAAATGAGGTATGAGTCTCATTTTAACTTTCCCTTCACTAACTTTCTGGAAATTTAATAAATGCAAGATATGGATAGCCCATCCACCATAGATGGTAAAAAATCAGCAATGTGTTCAGAAGTTATTAAAGGAACTAACAAATAAATATTGATATCGTATAATCTTCTTTTATTTTTTCCTATTCTTTCTCTTTTATTTTTATTTTATTTTTTTCCCCATCATTGATATAACAGCCACCAAACAAGATATACTTCAGAAGAATTCCCTTGCTAGGTTTCTTCCTTTTATCTGCAACAGAATCATGTCCTTCAAACTTCAGTGACCACTCCTAAAAATCAACCATGACGTTCTTAAGCACACTTAGTGAAAGTGTAGCAGCTACTGCAATGCAAATGTTATTTTCAAGAAAGCTGGAAATATGCTTGATGCTATTTACTTCAGAGAGAATAGAAGGAAGCCAGAGCAGAACACCAAAGAAGACTGCTAGGCTGGGTACTGACAGTATGACTAATTCAGCTCTGACTGAACAGTAGTATACTGCTTGTATGTTGTGTTGTGCCTTTTGCATATTTCCTTTATCAGCACTAAATGTGTAATTTTAATTTAAAGAGACTAATGTTAATACTTTTGTCTTGTTAGCAAAGAAGGCAGGGAAGTACAGGTCTGCCATTTTGGTATGATGATTCATTATTCAGCATCAGGAATGTAATGTGGTGCCCCCTAAGATCTTCCTGAGTGCAAAGAATGTTTTGGCCCTATTTGTGTTGACCAAGCTCACAAAAACTTCTTTAAAAAAAAAAGTGGTGGATTACTGATACTGTGTATATTCCATTCAGCTATTTGGATGGAAAGAGGACTCTTTGGCTCATGAAGAAAGATTTTACTATCTGAAGTCTCTTTCCTCTCCCCTTCTCTTTGCATGATATTACACCGATTTGGCCTAAGGTCATGGAACAGAAGAAAAGGGACTCCATTTGCAGTGTGCAGCAAACTGTGTATCTGTGAGAAGAGGGTGTTTTAACAGCCTAGCTGGCACTTGGTAACATGCAGTTAGTTCCCTACCTATAAATCTCTATTTTAAAATGTCCCAACTATAACACTGCATAGCTTTAGAGAACATCAGATGCCAGGCAGTTTGATTTTACCTTTCTTGACTCCACGGGAATCTGCAAGAAGCATCTGTTCAGTACACTGCTCTCTTGAGCTTTATGGTGTACAGCCCCCACCTACTCTCAGGAGAGACTGTGATGTCTCCTCAGCACCATTTTTTGTTTCTTTCTGGATCATGAGAAATTCTGCTTCTGAGGATCTCAGCTGAGTCAGAGCTCCATTGAGATTTATGGCTTAGTATGGACATAGAAAGGATGGAAAAAAAAAAGGGGATATTATGCTCTGCTGCGCTATTGCTTTCAGACTAGCCAGATCACTCCTGGAAACTGGGACAAGTCAGGCTAGGCATTAATACAGCTCAGAGCTGTATCACATCCTTATGAAGCTACTAGATGTGTTGCTGAGCAGCTGCAAGGGGAGCCAGATCAAAGGCAATGAACATTTGCATGCTGCAGAGAGGATGGAAAACCATGCTCCACGGAGAGGCAGCTGTCCATGCTAAAGAGGATTCCAGTTTTGAGGAAACTATTTATTTGAATTGCTTAAGTCCTAATGTTGTTGTTCCAAAGCTTTAGAGGATGTCTAGTGTGGCTTTAACTGTGAAAGCCCTTATCTGAGGTGCTCTGAAGGAGGAGGGACTGAAGTACCCAATTCTTTTGCCCGAGAAATTTTTCAGTGCTCACTGATGACAGCAAAAGATTATGGAAATAGCTGCTTACTCTGGCATCCAACAGGAACTTTATTGATGTAAAGAGAATAGAACTCTCCCCAATTTTTCCTTTTCTCTGAAAGCATGTAAATTGCACGGCTGCAAGCTCTACAATAAAAACACTTAACATGCACTCTAAAATAAGAATCCAGGCCTACGGTAGTTACTTATGTTTGAAGAAAGATATAACTCAACATGAGTCATATCAAAGGATCACCAAAGTTGTCACTAAGTGAACTGAGTATGTTGCTTTTGGTAAGTATACGTTCAAATAGTTGGTCATATGCGGCAATCTATTTCTCAAGACGTCCTTGGGAAATAGTTCTGATATACTACAAGCTGTATTCTTGTTGGTGGTCAAATCTGGGGTGTAACTCTGTATTCAACATTCAGATTAAAAGCCATCCTTTTGCCATTGTATCTCGTACAGCATGGGGCAGGGTAGATGATTGCCCAGGGAGTGGAAAGACAACAGTTAGGAAATAACACTGAGGATGGTAAAAACACAGTTTTGGCACTTGGTGAAAATAGAATTACCCTGGTTAGTTTTGTTGCATCTTCTATACTGAATCATAAGGAATAAAAAAATACTGCCACAAGGCCAATTCCTGTTGTAATTACTTAACAGTCTGTCATCTCAGGAGTTATACTTTTTTCCATTGTATCAGGTCTTTTTTATAAAGCAGTTACACAATGAATATTCTGATGCCTGGTGAACTCTGTGCCTGGTCTATCTTTCTGGCAAGCATTCAAAGCATAAGAAATTACCAGTGCTTCTGGTAAACTAATGATAGTGCTGGCGCTTGACATCTTTATTGTTTTTCACTTCAAAAATCATTTGACAGAAGAGTGCAAACAACAAAAAATAGTGTATTCGTTTACTAAAATATCCTGATATGTACTGTAGATACTGAATTTTACAGATAAAATGAGCCAAGCTGTGGCTGTATATTCACTTAACATTTGTTAAGGTAGAGTAAAACCAAGTTTACTCAACCTATCAACCACATGACAAAACTGGATTACTCCTAATAAGAGTAATTCATATATATATATATATATATATATATATATATATTATATATTTGTCCTTGCCAAAATTGACATGATTTGAAAAAAAACTTTTGGTCTTTAAAGTGCAATCACATGCACTAGGAAAAATCACTCACTAATATGTAGATGACTAGAAATACATTTCCTTCATTCCTACTGCATGCATTTCTGAATTTGACATGAGGAAGCACTATCTCTTATGTTGTTGATAACCAAACAATGCTGTAAGAGAATTATTTTTATTATTATTATTTTTAAAGAGAGAGAATATATCCCAGACTTAGATTTCCTTCCTGTTATTTTCCTAAATGTTTCTCCCCTCTCCTTTTTAGAAATGCACAATGAGCCTTTTAAAAAGTGGAGTTGCTTTCAGAATTGCTATCGTCATCCAGATCAATTTGGAACAAAGTCCGGCCTCCCAATCTATTTTAATTTCAATGTACACACTCTGCTGGTTGGCTGCCAGCATGGAGCTCAGGAAATGATAAATACCCATTTAGTCACAGACGCAAAGACTTCCCTGGTATGGTAGGTTGGGGCTGCTTTAATATCCCCAAACTTACTGCACATTTACACATTCGTTAACGTCACTCAGAGTGATATTTATATGCGGGGGGGGGGGGGGGGGGGGGCGGCCTAGAAGGGGGGCAGGGAAGGACATAATTTACACATGCTCTTCAAGAGGACTGAAACTCTGAGTCTTGTTCGCCTGCCCTGAGATGATAGCCTTCCACATCAACTAACTGTACATAACATGAATAGAAAATTAGGTTGGACTAATCTAATTTGAAAGAAGCTGCCCACAGCCAGATATTGTGAATCCCAAACAAACTTCTTAGGAACTGGTTATGGTAAATATTTGACATGCTTATTGGATATTGAATGCAATTCTCTGTAGTTATAAAGTACAGCACAATATACAAGGAAAATAACCTGTATGTATTGACTTGTTTGCTTTATTATTATTATTATTATTATTATTATTATTATTATTATTATTATTATTATTATCTTTTATTTCTTCCTGAGTTGCTGGGGAGATTTTGTTTTTCTGTGTTCATCTGGGATATTTCCAGAAAAGGGATGAGATTGGAAGATTTTTGTATATAGTTAAATATTATACCCTCTCTCCAATTATTTGAGAACTGGATGTTTTGCAAAAGCTGAATCTGAAGTTAGGGTAAATATTTTCCAATATGGTTTGAATTTTTTGGTGCTTCTCTTGCTGGCATGTTACATAATTTAGTGCTATTAAAAACATCAGTTTAAGCAAAACCTTGTGTAAAAGCTAGTAGCACGTAATGCAAGCAACCCCAACAACTAATATAAAGTTAATGAAGAATAAAAAAAATCCATTTATGTTAATAAGACCAATTATTTGGTTAAGACCAATTATTTGGTTAAAATGTAATTATGTATGTTTAACTAATTCTGTAGGCAAGAAAGGTCCCCATAATTAACTTATAGTATTGTAAAATATCCGATGTACAGTGACCCATGTTAAAAACACATTCTTGTTTTCATCAGCACTAAACACAAACGTATGTTTTGTATATAGGGATGATATATAGGCTGGCTTCTTTGGTGTCCTGAGTTTCTTACTGGTTTACTAAACAAGAGACTGCTGTGACTCTTGTAACAGTTTCTCAGTCCTCTGGTCCCATATTAATGCAGGTGTTAACAGACTGTTATATGGTCATCCATTATATGGGGATTAATGAAGTTTTGCTCCTTTTCCCCTGTCCAGCACAGTCCTCTTCCACACGTCTGTTGTGGCATCCATATAGAACCTCTTTATAATACCTCCTCTAGACAGAAATAATTTCTTGAGGGAAAGCTGAGTGGTATTTCTACACCATTTGCATTTGAGGATTGTCTCATCAACAGCTGAGTGAGCCAGAAAAAGGGGAGGGGAGGGAGGTCTTTGATGCTATATGAAGTTTCTGTCAGTGAGATTCCTCACTGTTGTCTACACACATAGGTACAAAAATTAAAAAACAAAACTAAACAACAACAGCAAAACCACCAAGCACACCATCTATGTGAAGCACACACGTATCTCTGCCTTTATTTTTGTCAAGATTTCACATGGCTGTTGTCTTTTTAAAGGTACTGTGCAAGGAATGCTTTAGGCCACAGCCTCCCTCAGCCACCACCATTTTAGCCAAGCTAGCAAAGCAATGATCACATTGCCTTGCAGCACTCTGAGTTTGGGCTATGTGGTGCACTTCCCTGGCAAGAGGGAACAAATGTGCTGAATGGTGGCATCTCTGTTGTCTCACAGTCATAAGGTCATGATTAAAAGAGACACAGGATCAGACAGGGTTCACAACTTGCTCTGACTCAGTGCTGGCTGCATTAAGAGATTTGTGGTAGGATCATTTCACTTGGATGTCTGTGCTGCAATGTTTGCAGGTGAGCTGGTTACTCTCAGTTTTCTTTATTTTCATTGGGAGAAGCAGACATTTCTAGAGCACAATTCACAGGGTTTACTTTAGACAATATGGCCTGAATCAGCTTAAAAGTGCCTTAATCTATTGAGGAGAGCCCAGGAAGATGTGTTTAGACAGATGCTTCTACATTATAGACATGTAAAGTCAGTGACATGAAATGTCACAATTAAAATGTTTAACTAGATGTTTATACTAGATAGTAGAGAAATTTTAGTTTCAAAAATCTTAATAAGACATTGCTAAAATGGGGCTGTTTTTCACAAAGTTAGTATTTACTACCATTATGACTCTGATCATAATGTGGCAGTAAAACAATTTAGATTAGAAATAAGTTCCTAAAGTTTTAACCAATGAATACAGGCTTCATAAGCATTTGGAAATTAAATTACTTAGGAAGACAGTCAAAATGTTTAGAGAGACCAAAAGCAAAGAAGAAATCTCTGCTAAGTGTTCTTTTTCATGTTTTTCATGCTTCTATCGAGCCAAGAAAATAATACAAAAACAAACAAACAAAAACCACCACCAACAAACAACAACGACAAAAAATTTTAGAATTGTTCAGGATGTGACTTTGTTAGAAAACTGACCTCTTAATTAGTATTAATGAGTGCTAAATTTACATCTCACTTTCTTCTGTATAAAATATCTGTTTAGTATTTCATACGCTGATCTAGAAGAAAGAATCTAATTAGAAACAGGTGTTAAATTAGGCCATCCTTATCTCTAGCTCCATCTTATTCTTAAGATCTAAAAGCATTAACTAGTTTCAAGTGTCCAAATTCACCTGCCAAACGTGAAAAAAGTTTCATATATAATTTTTTAACTTTTCTGCAAATCAAAGAGTATGGATGGACCTAAGCCTTCTCTGGAGAGGGCTGAGTAGCTATGTGGCTACAGCCATGTCACTGGACATGAGATGTTATGCTTGCCAAATCTGATACCAGCACATGGGAGTTACTGCAGCTTGGACATTAGCTTGTGCCTTAACATTTTGTGTGTGAATAATTGCTAATTGAGATGCACTGTAAAAATTAATTTGCAATCATAATGACAGGAACACATGTGCATATGCTTTGTGGAGTATCTGTATTTCATAATAAATTAATCTTGAAAATGTTACACTAAGCTATATTTTCTCATTCCAACACATGCCATTTTTTTTTTTTTGGTCTTCTTATAATGAATAATCGCAAGGGCACAGTGTATTGACAAACATTACCATTAGAGAATGAGAGATGAAAGCAAAGTTCTTCTTATCTCAGTGAAAGGAAATGTATTTTGGAAATGGAGTAGCTGAGATACAATAAATTAAGTTTAGCGCTCACTCGTATCTATACAGGGATGTTTGTGCTTTCCTAGTATTGGTCTGTGAGTCATTGCACTCTTTATCTAGTAATATGGTTAAATTCCAGGGTTATCTTGGATTCTGTTTCTTCCTCTTCAATGGAGACTTGAAGATTTCCTTGAATGCAATATTCTACAAGGTCAGCAATATGTTGTTTTATTTCAGTGATCGTGGAAGGAAAGCATTCCTGGCCTTTAAAAATATGTATTGTCTATTGCTGGATCTGCAAAAGAAGCATAATGAAATCTGTGTGAACTAGGAAAGTTGTTTGTTTTGTATCAAAGCTATTTAAAACAAAAGCTGAGTTAATAATAACTTTTTTTTTTTAAATGTACAGAATTGACTGTGAAATAGAAAACACTATTCAATACTGGTACTTACAGGAAGATGACTTCAATTTATACTTTGGTCACCAGTGGAGGTAACATATATAAAGATTATCTGGCTTAATGTCTTTTAGTATACATCTCTATCCTAGTATGAATAAAAATACACTATGTTTTTCTGCCCCCTGTTTATTCTGCTGAGAGAGCCTGGTAAACTTCTGGCTAAGTTGTACAAACAAATATAATTCAGTAATACTAATTCTAATTTAAAATGTGGCTGGCAGTTCATCTGCTTACTAAATGTCAGGATAAGTTTTCCATGAACATTTCATTTGCTGAGGTTAAATTCCAAATATGCTTGCAGAAGGTGAACTGTAAGCTTGTGTACTAATGTGCATATAGGTTGTTTGCTTAAATATTATACACATCTGGTGTTTTGGTGATGTGAACAAAACTCTGCTAACACTCAGTACCAATAATAAATAACTTTTCAGAAGTATCTGGTTGTTTCCCAGGTATAAATTAAAGAAACAAAGTCTAACATTTTCCCGAATTGCTTTTGAGTTTGTAATTAATTCAATATGAGAAGAACAGCTTGGTGGATTGGAGTGAATAAAGTGGTAATAAAAACAACTCTAATTTCCTGGCCAGTCACTGCTTTCATTCCTTTGTGCACCAGCGGTCATTCCAGAGGTCATTGCCAGATCTGCAGCCATGTCCCCTGGGGCTTTGGTCTTGACATGTCTTTCAAATAAGCAGGACAGAGGATGTGAACAAGCTAACCAGTTACACAGAATGAAGTAAAGCTTCAGAAGGAGACCACAAAAAACTTGTTAATCTTCTTGCACCTTGGTATCTTGTTTTAACTATGTACAGTGGAGTAAGACATAGATATGGGTGTTTCCAGTGAGGTAGTGCTTAATTCCCATCCTTACTTATTTTGGGAATGTTTCTGACTAAACCGTGAGCTTGATTAAAATGCTAGTCCTGCTGTAACTCCCGTTAAAGTTATCTTAAACATTCCCATCGCCTTAATGAAGTTGAAATCAAGCTTGTAGATTGGCACCTCAAAGGAAAATGTGGGCACTACAAGAAAATGATGTGGGTGAATCAGTAGGTGTCAGATCGCTGAGTCCATAATGAATAATTATCTCAGCATAATTATGTGTGCTGTTTTTCAGACAAGATGTAAAACTGAGGTCCTTTTGTCTCCTGGTAATTAAAAACACATCTCTCATGCAATTTCACATTACAAAAGAGTCTCTCTGTTAGAGAACATGGTTTGCTAGTGGTATCCAGGGTTGGATAAGGAACTATTATACTGATAATTAGCATTGGCTGCCCTGTATAATTTTTAGTTCCAGCAGCTCAGATACTCATTTTTGCATTTTAATTTCAGTTTATGCACATAATTTGTAGAAGTAGTTCATATGTTTTACTTTCTTTGACTCTCTTTTTAGTTACATTTATACAAATAGGTTAGTTTTGACACTCCTCCTATGTCTGCATTGATATAACCTTGGGTTCAAAAATCACCTGCTGGATTTCAAAAGCAACTGGATGCACACATGGGATAAAAATACCTAAAGGAGTCTTAAACACAAAAACATAAGTTTTAGTTCAGGATATCCCTGAGTTACAAACTGTTAAAAATTGGGAGAATATTCTTGAGACATATCCTTGATTGCTTGCTGTTCTTAAACTCTTTCCTCAAAATCTGCTGTTGACAGTTGTCAAGACAAGATCTGGAGCTATATACATCTTTGGTTTTATCCACAATGACCATACATAGGTTCCTATGTAAGATAACATAACAGCTGAAAATAAATGTCCCATCATCAGGATATCATAACAAATCAAAGAAACAAACTTGGTTTTCAAAAAATTCTGAAAGTTCAAGTAGGTTATATTCTCCTGAAGAAATGTTATAGGGGAAATATTTTTTTTTCCATTGAAATATTTCTGTTCTTTTATATTACCAAAATGGGCATCTCTTATCAAGATGGCTTGCACTTTCTGCAAGTTATGGCATTTTTTTTTTTTTTGAAATGACTCTGCCTGCCCTTGGAGCTATTATGGGTAATTAGATGTAGGATGCTAATTTCTCATGTTCCATCCAAATTCTTCAGAATATCCTCTTGGATATGTTAGGTGCCAATACAATTATTTTGGGTGGAAGATTCACGATAGAGGTGAGATATAGCTACTAGCACTTTTGTGTGCCTATCCCACAGGTAACAGTTAAAAGATACTTTTTTGAAGAACAGTTAGTTTGCTGAAATAACTCTGGATTTCTGACCTGTGGCTTAGAGCCAGATACAAGAATTACCTCTGTACACAATGAAAAACAAGAAATTTGGGATTTTTCTAAAACTTTTTGTGTGATTGTTCCATGACCACAACCAGTAATGGCTGATTTTGGCTTTATCCTTGATTGCCCACAACTACATCTATACTGCCTCTAAGTGTGAATTTAAGATTAATATATATTTTTCTTTGGTAAAACTGAAGGAGGAAAGATTAGAAGACATGAAACCTCTAACTCTGATGCCAGTTGCAGAATGGGAACTCTGAGATGAAATCTATCTGATCTCTTTATTTCTTCATACCTGAGACAAGAATGAAAAGGATAAGGTTCCTTTCATTGACCAATGTCTAGGAGGAAAAAGAAGACAGGAAATAAAGGGTGAAAAAGATGACGTTGCTTGGCCATCATAATGACAATTATGAGATGAGAAGAGAAACACTAATTACTCTGTGACTGATATCCCAGAGAAAGAATGGCCACATGCTTTAGTAATTGAGACATCAAAATCACTTATGAGTCTCATGGCACGTTTGCTTTGTAACACTAATCAATAAGATGCCTTTAAACAAAAAAACAGTGACTTCTCTATGCCAAAGCTTGACTGATCAGTGGTGAATGCAATTTTGTGCTTATCAGTCACTTAAAAATCATGAAGATAGACCTGCTTTTGATTATATGTTTTAATTAAGGAAAACTTGAGGCACTAGAACTTCCACAAAATGTTTTGAACTCTTTGGAAAATGCCAGCATATATATATTCAGGTCCTCATCCCGCTTCCTTGGTATAATACTGAATAATGAAATAAAAAATTATGACTTTATTATATTTCAGTGAATCTCCTAGGCTGGTGGAAGCATGGAATCAAATCTTGTAGTCAGGTGAGGTCTGCAGTGAGCTACACCTGGGGCTCAGGTGTACCTTCTGCTGATTGAATTGCCAGACCTGACCTTGCCACAAGACATTGTCAAAATAAAAAGACATGTCATGTGCTCAGAGAGGTATGGAATAAGGCAGGTCTCAAGCAGGAGACAGAGGTGTTTTTTTCTCTTGCATTTGCCAAGTGCATTTACACATGGAGTTCTTGGCCGCCACTTGTGCAGACTTCCCTCGGAAACATTTTCCATCTGTCATACTCACATGCAAAAGAAACCCTGGAGATTCCACCCCCATCCCTGAAATGGAGCCTCTCTTTGTCTTTACAGTTTTCAGCAAGCCCTTTATTAAAGAGGTAGGGAGGAGAGGAAAAAAAAAAAGGCAGACAAGGTACTTTCTAGCATTTCATAATAGAAGCTGCAGCCAGCCAGATCACAAATGTCTGGGATGGCAAGGAGAAAGAGATTCTATTTCACCTTGACTCTGTGTTTCATCCACCAGCAATCCTCCCTTTATCTGCAGCACTCTATGCTCCATCAGCTGCTCCATCCGGGCCTACTAAGAATTAAGAGTCTCCTTGAATGTGGAGGACAGTCAAACAAAGTACAGCCAGAAATTCTTGACACTGCCTTCTACTATACTTAGAACTGCATGTAAAATGCCAGCCATCTTCTTCACAAAAGTAGTAGAAAATTATCTTTTAAGATGTTGAGATTCCCTCTCTTCCCTCTATTCCCTCTACAGCTACAATAGAATGATTGAAAAAAACAGTCACTGAAAAAATACCCCGGGAGTATCAGTCATCATAAGCCTAATCAATAATGATGCAGGGGAAATACATAGGTTTATTATGTTTCTTGTCTTCCAAATAGTAAGTATTTCACAAATAAACTTCTCCCTTATCCAGTGATTATGATTTTCAGAAGATAAATTTTGTGACAATAATTTGTAATATGTAGAAGACCTACAATGAATGCATTGAAAATTAGGACATTAGACGGCAAGAAAGCCAATTGGCATTAGGGTAACTAGTTTTTGTTTGTTTCTTTGTTTGTTGAACAAAAGGAATCTTTCTTTAATAGAATTTCCTTGATTTAAATCTCTGTTTTACATACCATGTGAAAAGAAGTTGTACAGAAAAATGGAGCACAGGGCCTATTTAAAATTCTGGCTGCTCTTCCTATTATTGACATGGAAAGTCTGAAATTTCAATTGTATTTTAGTTATATTTTGGTGATAGGGACAATTAAAATTATCTTTAAGTATATCGGAAATAATTCTCTCTTAGTTTTCCAGTGGATTTTTTGGCTTTCCCTGTCTATTCTCACCTCCTGATTCTACACAAGCCACCACCCTTGAGGCACAGAAAACAATGGGTTAGCAGATTTTCCATGTGGACATACTGGAAAGCCACACACGAACTGGTCTTCTTCAGCTCTCCTGGGTGACACCACACGGTGCGCCAGGATGTGGCTGGGCTGACAAGGCTTCATCGTGACTCATTATAACAGGAGGCACAATCAGCTGGTGCAGTGAAAAAAATACAGGTTTATTAAGGATAAAGAAAACAAGTTATTCAGGGGGAAATGATCCGTAACTGCTTGTTATTAAAGCCTTTAAGAATTACTCGTATAAGAAGAAAGGAGTTGCATAAGAAATTTAACTCTCTGGTTTGTTCTCAGAACAAGAGTGAGTCAGGGCATAACTATCTTTGGAGCCAAAACACACAACTGGTGAAAGTGTTCTTCAGCAGGCCTCTTAAAGGTGTTTTTACTGAGTTGAATGCCATTATTTATTCATTTTGTACTGTGGAAAAAGAAAAGAAAAGGGGGTAAAAAAAGGAAGGTGGCAACTGTGTGAAAATTTCATTTTGTTTGAGAAGACAGAAGAAAGAATATGAACTGGAAAAGTTCCTTTGAGAGCTCCCCCCTCACAAGTCCAAAAAATGAATGCAAATCTGATGATATCATTGCTAATGAAAAACATAGGCATGAGAAAGTGCTCTCAGCTTTACTGAACCACCCCCATTGCAGAGCTCATCATTATATTCTCTTCATGCCTCTTCAGATTTTTCTGTACATTAGTTGCTGCCCACTGTTATCCTGCATCCATGTTTTACCATAGAAGAAGCTGCAGTTCAGTTTTGGTGGAAAGATTTATAGTTTGCAGGGACAAGAGTGGAAAAGGTAGCACAAAATGGCAAAAAGGGAAGATAAATCTTGCAGTGCCCTCTGATCTCCACGGTCTGCTGCCTACCAGCAGTGACCCCAAGCAGAGAGCAGATGCGCACACATGGATATATATCGCCAGTCTCTCTCTTCTCCCTGAAGCCGGCTTTGCCTTGCCAGCTGTCTAACACCACAGGAAGGCATTTCTTATTCCTCAGCCTGCAGGAAGGAGAGGATGAGGGAAGGAAGAAGAGGCTACTGCCAGGATGTGAAGGCAGAGTTGTTCTGCCAGATGCTCCCCCAGCTTGCCCACAATGAATGTCTTGCTGCTCCCATCCCATCTCTGGGGAGACCTTTCGCCACAGACAAACATGGGCAATTAGATGGGATACATCATCCTGTGTGTGTCTGATGAACAAATTGCCATGGTACTTGCTTACATATTGTATACACAGCAACTGGTAGATTAGTGCTGATCTCTCAGAACTCTGGACAGAGTGGGCCAAGACAGAGAAACACGTGTATATATGTGCACACACATTTAAAGATGCGAAAGGTTGATGCCATCTTGCTCTGGGTGCCTGAATAATTTATTATGGTCACAGTGCTGAGGTTACATCATGTTTATATTCTAATATCCTGCTTTTAATGGCTAATAACATTCAGATTTTTTTTCTCTGTTCCAGACATGGTTTCTATCCAAATGTAATTTTATTTGGAAAGTTTGGAACAAGAATGATTCTGATTTGTTTCTCCCTTTCTCCCTTTCTCCCTTTCTCCCTTTCTCTTTCTTTCTTTCTTTCTTTCTTTCTTTCTTTCTTTCTTTCTTTCTTTCTTTCTTTCTTTCTTTCTTTCTTTCTTTCTTTCTTTCTTTCTTTCTTTCTTTCTTTCTTTCTTTCTTTCTTTCTTTCTTTTTTCTTTCTTTTCTTTCCTTTTTTCTTTCTTTCTTTCTTTTTTCTTTCTTTCTTTCTTTCTTTCTTTCTTTCTTTCTCTTTCTTTCTTTCTTTCTTTCTTTCTTTCTTTCTTTCTTTCTTTCTTTCTTTCTTTCTTTCTTCTTTCTTTCTTTCTTTCTTTCTTTCTTTCTTTCCTCTTTCTTTTCTTTCTTTCTTTCTTTCTTTCTTTCTTTCTTTCTTTCTTTCTTTCTTTCTTTCTTTTCTTTCTTTCTTTCTTTCTTCTTTCTTTCTTTCTTTCTTTCTTTCTTCTTCTTTCTTTCTTTCTTTCTTTCTTTCTTTCTTTCTTTACCTCTTTCTTTCTTTCTTTCTTTCTTTCTTTCTTTCTTTCTTTCTTTCTTTCCTTTCTTCTTTCTTTCCTTTCCTTTCCTTTCCTTTCCTTTCCTTTCCTTTCCTTTCCTTTCCTTTCCTTTCCTTTCCTTTCCTTTCCTTTCCTTCCTTCCTTCCCTTCCCTTCCCTTCCCTTCCCTTCCCTTCCCTTCCCTTCCCTTCCCTTCCCTTCCCTTCCTTCCCTTCCCTTCCCTTCCCTTCCCTTCCCTTCCCTTCCCTTCCCTTCCCTTCCCTTCCCTTCCCTTCCCTTCCCTTCCCTTCCCTTCCCTTCCCTTCCCTTCCCTTCCCTTCCCTTCCCTTCCCTTCCCTTCCCTTCCCTTCCCTTCCCTTCCCTTCCCTTCCCTTCCCTTCCCTTCCCTTCCTTCCCTTCCTTCCCTTCCCTTCCCTTCCCTTCCCTTCCCTTCCCTTCCCTTCCCTTCCTTCCCTTCCCTTCCCTTCCCTTCCCTTCCTTCCCTTCCCTTCCCTTCCCTTCCCTTCCCTTCCCTTCCCTTCCCTTCCCTTCCCTTCCCTTCCCTTCCCTTCCCTTCCCTTCCCTTCCCTTCCCTTCCCTTCCCTTCCCTTCCCTTCCCTTCCCTTCCCTTCCCTTCCCTTCCCTTCCCTTCCCTTCCCTTCCCTTCCCTTCCCTTCCCTTCCCTTCCCTTCCCTTCCCTTCCCTTCCCTTCCCTTCCCTTCCCTTCCCTTCCCTTCCCTTCCCTTCCCTTCCCTTCCCTTCCTTCTTCCCTTCCCTTCCCTTCCTTCCCTTCCCTTCCCTTCCCTTCCCTTCCCTTCCCTTCCCTTCCCTTCCCTTCCCTTCCCTTCCCTTCCCTTCCCTTCCCTTCCCTTCCCTTCCCTTCCCTTCCCTTCCCTTCCCTTCCCTTCCCTTCCCTTCCCTTCTTCCCATTTGAGGAGAGTGGAAAAACAAAATTGCTTTTAAGTAATTTTTAAAGTCAGACTAAACAATCCACCTGCTTTCTGTGGGGGTATGCCTAGAGAGAGGCATCAGCAAGTCTTCCATTAGAACAGCCTTCGACCTCTGAGCTTCGTTTGTGTACATTAACTGAGTGCAGGACAAAAAGTATCTCTGTCAGAGAGAAAGAAAGGTGTGAGGTCAGTATGAGAAAACATGGGAGATATTGGTGAAGAAGAAAAGCGTGATGTGCTGTGGCTTGGGACATTCTCTGAAAAAGATAGGGAGGCAGGACAGAATGGTGAATTACTAATATCTCTGATCGAAAAGACATCATTATATTTTAGTTGTTTCTCATTCTTCTTACCAGTTATGGCAGTTTCATTGCCTCTGGGAAGGCCCTTGGCATAACTGCTTATTTTGTTCCTGCAAATGACTTTCTGTCAGCTTGTGGTGAGTGCTTCTTGTATGCCTTGATTGAGTTCTTTGCAGAGCTTCTCCAAGGGTCACTGGGGTGTCATGTAGTCATGATTTTTTTTTTCAGGTTTCCAACATCACTTGCACTGACAAATCCATCAGTGAACAGAAATTAGCATTTTTTTTTAACTGCTACTTGGAATGTGAATGCATTATTTCATTTATTATTTTATTTTATTTTATTTTATTTTATTTTATTTTATTTTATTTTAATATTTTATTTTATTTTATTTTATTTTATTTTTTACAGCAAAGGGGATAGATGTTAATCCGTGATATTGCCCAATCTTTATTAGGTATGGAAAAAACTGTATGGGACATTTCATTATTTTTCTGCAAGCAGTCTGTGGGTGCCATTTTCTGCTGGTGTGCCTGTTCTTACATGATGTTACAGATGCTACTCAGCAATGTGACTGATTTCACCCCTGCACTACACAGCGCCTTCCTGCTGCTGCTGACTCAAGTTTACTTATGGCTTTAATGACTTGGATTAAACTCTTTCTGAACATTTTCTCACGTGTATGCATGTGTTTCCCACTGTGTATGAGTGTTGTCATTGCTCAAATGACATAATTTGTTTCTAAAATGTGTTTCTCTTTTCTCTTTCAACTGCATAAGACCAGACTCAGCTATGTGTTTTCTGTGCTTACTTATCTGACTAATCTCAACCTCTACCGATTCACTCTAGCCCTTATGTTATACAAATCCTTCAGCTGGCCTTTAGAACATCATATTTGGGGTGAGTACCATGTGAATGGCTTTGCTTGTGCTTGCAACCACCACCAGCAGATATCTTCTCTAGTTTGCTAGCGAATTGCCTATCCATTGTAATTAATTTGGAGCCTATGAAGAGTGACCACCTTTGTGAAATGTGATATTACAGAATGTAAACTTACGTAATTGTTAAATCCTTCATTACATTACTATCTTTGGTGCAGAGAGAAGAAAATTAAGTTCTTTCTGTCTTTGGAAGTAGGTATTTCCAAAGACTTAATAAAATAGTTGTTTTTTTTTTTTTTTTAGCCATAAGTTTTAAAATCACTTAAAAAAAAAAATATTTTTCTTCTGAAAGAAATTTAGTGATCAAGCAGCAGAAACTGGGACATGTGGATAATTCAAATATTTCCAACTGAGTACATGGGAAAAAAGAACCAATATCACCTAACAGTCTTTTTAGATAGTTTTTATCTGTGCATCTTCAGAGTACCTTTTGTCTCTTGTGCACAGTCGTACAACCATATATAGTCATAGTCATACAACCATATATATGGCTTACTGTGAGAAGGAACTTGCCCTTTTGAAATCCTAAATGAAAGGTAATGCTGGTAAGGTAGCTGCAGTGATTCCGACAGGGAAGCCGTTGTACGTCAAGGCATGATTGATCCACAACACAGTCTTCCTGAGTAGGCACAGACCTGTCCTGTGCTGCACACACAGCATGGCCTGCAGGCCAGTGTTGTGCTACACAAATCTGGTGGCTGCAGGGCAAGCTCGGGTGGCTTCTTGTCATGGAGGAGCTGCAGGCAGCTCCCACACAGTGCCGGTGATTATGCCTCTTGCATGGCCTTGCCTTTATCTGACAGTGCTGCAAGAAGTTCTCATGAGAACATTGTTTCTGTTTGACAGTAAAAATGATGAATAGGGATGTTTTCTTGTAGGAAAAGCCTGTAATAGCTCGAATGACTAAAGGATGGAATCTGTCCTATGGGTAG